>NC_066363.1:69857530-70160780 GCF_013377495.2 Cygnus atratus
GAGAAAAAGCTGAAATAACTTAACTGTGTATTGACTCTAAAAGATACAATATGCTGCTCTATGTATATGTACAACTGAATTGCCAGTTTGTTTTCAAGAGATATGTCAGTGATATACCACCCAACCAGGCTATTTAAAGGTTCTGTACCTTCAGTGCCATGCTTCTCAGTTCTTCATGAAGTTTATAATTTTCTTCTATAAGTCTCTTGCATTCTTCTTCCTTCAACTCCAGGTGATTTTTTTTAGCTTTTTTTATTCTTTAAAAATATTAAGAAATTCAAATAACATTATATATATTTAATGGAGAAATAAATCCATCCTTCAACTTCAGGTGATTTTTTAGTTTTTTAATCTTGAAAAATAATAAATTAAAATAATAGTATAATGATTTGTGCGGACAAACCTTGTCAGCAATGGAGAGGAGGAAGGACTAGAAGGCAGGAGACAGTTTCTGAAGTGCTAATAGTTTCTGCAGCACTTTATTAATCCCGTATAGCAATTCACAAGTGTCATGTGAGAAAAATGCCTTTAATACTTCCTCAGGATATGAAGTTGCTTGTACAACACCAACTACTGAGAAACCTCAGCGTAGTGTAAGGATTATCATTCATACCTCCAGAAGTTTTATGTGGTTTTCTATGTGTTTATGTACATCCAAAGAGTATATTATGAATCAAACACTGAAAGGAATTGAGCCTTTGTGACAGAAGCTGTGTGGCACACATCACAAGTATTTCTGTGTTGTTTTTTTTTTTGTTTGTTTGTTTGTTTTGTTTTTTGAATTTGAGTTTTTCTGTCAGGTATAGTCTCTACACCTAGTTCTGAAGTTCCTTTTTTCTCTATCTTTTTTCTTTTTTTTCCTTGTGATATTCATCTAGTTCTAGTCTAATCATAGAGTCAGAATCACAGAATAGTTTGGGTTGGAAGGGACCTCAAAGACCATTTTCCATCCCCCCCAACATGGGCAGAGATGCCACCCACTAGACCAGGTTGCCCAAAGCCCCATCCAACCTGGCCTTAAACACTTCCAGGGATGGGGCATCCACAGCTTCTCTGGGCAACCTGTTCCGGCGCTTCACCACCCTCTGAGTAAAGAATTTCTTCCTTCTATCTAATCTAAATGTACTCTCTTCTAGTTTAAAGCCATTCCTCTCACTATAGTCCCTAACAGAGCCTCTCCTCTCCAGCCCTCCTGTAGGCCCCCTTTAGGTACAGGAAGGCCAATATAAGGTTTCCCCAGAGCCTTTTCTTCTCCAGGCTGAACAACCCCAACTCCCTCAGCCTGTCTTCATAGGAGAGGTGCTCAAGCACTTTGATCATCCTCGCGGCCCTCCTCTGGCCACTCCAGTGTATCCATGTCACTCCAGAGCTGAAAACAGGGCTCCAGGTGGGGTCTCACGAGAGCAGAGCAGAGGGGGAGAATCCCCTCCCTTGTCCTGCTGGCCACGCTGCTTTTGATGCAGCCCTGGCTGGCTTTCTGGGCTGCAAAGGCACATTGCCAGCTCATGTTGAACCTATCATTTACCAACATCCTCAGGTCTTTCTCAGGGCTGCTCTCAATCCATTCTCCACCCAGCCTGTATTTGTGCTTGGGATTGCCACAAACCAAGTGCAGGACCTTGCACTAGGCACTGTTGAACCTCAAGAGGTTCACACAGTCCCACCTCTAAAGCCTGTCCAGGTCCCTCTGGATGGCATCCATTCCCCTTTCTTTGTGATGCTCGCACAATATAGAATCATAGAATATCCTGCATTGGAAGGGACCACCAAGGATCACTGAGTCCAACTCTTGGCTCCCTGCAGTTATCACAAATCTCGCTTTGGTAATTCTGACAGTTTTGGATTGTCCTGTAAGTTATATAACCATAACTCACACAGGTGAGGCAGCGACTAGGATGAGGATCAAGGACTTCCACTTGTTTGCAGGATGAACCCTCTCTTTCAGTGGGCCAAACCATTGACAGGGCTTAGCCGTAAAGCCTGGCTTCACGGAAGCGACATGGGAACTGTGCCATAGCTTGGCTTCTTGGTCTCTGCGCTAGCATCGGAACCAGCAATGTTAAAAAGCAATCTTGTCTTCCTCTGTGTAAAGGAGTATTTCACATTGTACCCTACTGATTTGCCCGCCCCTCACTGTCTAGAGGCAGCCTTGATGAACATTGAGGACAGAAATATCTAGTCTTTCTCACCGAAGAGAAGGGCCATGTGAGATCAGGAAAGCACAAAGTTGAAGAGTCCTGACTTTTGAAGGGTTCCCCAGTTGGATCTAAGTATTTGTTTTAGCTAGAGCAAATTAGTAAAGACAACCTGATAAACTATCCTAAACAACTTGTCTTTAAGTAAAGATTGCATCTTTTGTTAAATAGTAAAATTACATGTATGTACAACATTTTGAAGGAAATTTGGCTTGACAGACAGAGTGGTTTTGTATTTCTGGTGGTACCAGACTAAGGACTCATCGTGTCCATTTATTATGTTTATCTACTATTCCTTGTGTATTGGTCAAAACCAAGCTGGAAAAACCCAAGAAGTAAACATCAAAATTAAAATCAAATTCATATTTCTGAATGCAAATCAAACTAATTGGTAGGTCTGAGAGCTCACTTGTTTTAGAACCTAGGTAGCATAGTGGCTTAAGGTACCAGCATTTCCTTTTGCATAAGTTGGACTCATACCATGGCAGAGTTCAGGAATGGAAATGAATCTGATGGTGTAGGTGATGCGTTGCTGATTGGCACGGTTCAGAATGACTGACCACTTGTTCTGGAGATGCTCAGAGCTTTCACAGATGTGGGCGTTCACCAGTTGAAAGCTCTGAGGTGAAAGGCTGCAGACCACCTTCCCACAGTTCAACAAGAGATTCCATATTTTTTCTCACATCAGAAAGAAAAAGGGACAAATGTCCACTGGTATTTTTTTTTTTTTGCTTGTGTTCCAAGTTCTTTGATGCATACATTACATTTTTTGACTGTATTCCATTACAGTTCTGAAAGATAGTAGAAATGTCCAGTTGCTGCAAAGAAAGCAGGTCCAGTTCTGAACACCATTATATCTACAATTTCATAGAATCATAGAATCATTAAGGTAGGAAGAGACCTCCAAGATCATCTGGTCCAACCATCACCCTGCTACCAATGTCACCCAACTAAGCCATGTCCCTAAGCACCAAGTCCAACCTTTCCTTCAACACCCCCAAGGACAGTGACTCCACCACCTCCCTGGGCAACCCGTTCCGATGCCTAACTGCTCTTTCTGAGCAGAAATGTCTCCTAATTTCCAATCTAAACCTCCCCTGGTGCAACTTGAGGCTATTCCCTCTAGTCCTATCACTAGTTACCTGTGAGAAGAAGCCAACCCTCAGCTCCCCACAACTTCCTTTCAGGTAGTTGCAGAGAGCAATAAGGTCTTCCCTGAGCCTCCTCTTCTCCAGACTAAACAACCCCAGTTCCCTCAGCCGCTCCTCATAGGACTTGTGTTCCAGGCCCTTCACCAGCTTTGTAGCCCTTCTCTGGACACGCTCCAGGGCCTCGATGTCCTTCTTGTAGTGAGGGCTCCAAAGCTGAACACAGTACTCGAGGTGCAGCCTCACCAGAGCAGAGTACAGGGGGATGATCACCTCCCTGGTCCTGCTGGCTACACTATTCCTGACACAAGCCAAGATGCTGTTGGCCTTCTTGACCACCTGGGCACACTGCCGGCTCATGTTCAGGCAAGCGTCAGTCAGCACCCCCAGTTCCTTTTCCTCTGCACAGCTTTCCAGCCACTGTCCCCCAAGCCTGTAGCACTGCATGGGGTTGTTGTGGCCAAAGTGCAGGACCTGGCACTTAGCCATGTTGAACCATATCCCATTGCCCTCTCCCCATCGACCCAACCTGTCCAGGTCCCTCTGCAGGGCCTTCTTACACTCCAGCAGATCGACACTACCCCCCAACTTAGTGGTGTCTGCGAACTTACTGAGGGTGCACTCAATTCCCTCATCCAAGTCATCAATAAAGATATTAAGGAGGATGGGTCCCAACACTGACCCCTGGGGAACACCACTCGTGACAGGTCACCAGCTGGATTTCACTCCGTTCACCACCACTCTCTGGGCCCGGCCGTTCAGCCAGTTTTTAACCCAGCAGAGTGTACCTGTCCAAGCTACAGGCTGCCAACTTCTCCAGGAGAATACTGTTGGAGACCGTGTCAAAGGCCTTGCTGAAGTCTAGGTAGACTATGTCAACAGGCTTTCCCTCATCCACCAGGCGGGTCACCCAGTCGTAGAAGGAGATGAGGTTGGTCAGGCAGTACGTGCCTTTCATGAACCCATGCTGGCTGGGCCTGATCCCCTGGTGGTTCCGCATACATTGCGTGATTGCATTCAAGACAACCTGTTCCATCACCTTTCCTGGCACCCAGGTCATGCTGACAGGCCTGTAGTTCTTCGGGTCCTCCTTACGACTCTTCTTACAGATGGGCATCACATTAGCAAGTCTTCAGTCACCCTGCACCTCTCCAGATGACCAAGACCACTGATAGATGATGGAAAGCGGCCTGGCAATTACATCCGCCAACTTCCTCAGCACCCTTGGGTGGATCTCATCTGGCCCCATGGACTTGTGACAGTCCAAGTGGAGCAGCAGGTCTCTAACTGTTTCCACCTGAACTGTGGGGGATTTCTTCTGCTCCCCATCCCAGACTATCCAGGTCAGGAGGCTGAGTTCCCTGAGTATAAGTGGTCTGGCTAGTAAAGACAGATGTAAAGAAGGTATTAAGAACCTCAGCCTTTTCCTTATCCTCATTAGTCATATTCCCACCTGCTTCCAGTAAAGGATGGAGATTCTCTTTGGCCCTCCTCTTGCTGTCAATATATTTATAAAAGTACTTTTTGTCATCCTTAACCACAGTGGCCAGGTTGAGCTCGTACTCGGCTTTGACCTCCCTGATTTTTTTCTCTGCATATGCTGGCCACTTCCTTGTACTCTCCCCGAGTTGCCTGCCCCTTCTTCCACCAGACATAAACTCTCTTTTTCTCCCAGACATTCAGCATAAACTTCCTGTTCAGCCATGCCAGTGTTCCCTGCCAGCTCAAACGGCACAACAATCCCTGTCTAGCCTTGCCCTGAGCTACGAGTCCAGTGCTGCCATGTTTGCTTGCATCTTGAAGCAGCACTGGAGCATTCATGGGGCACTGCAATGAAGCTAACATGACCTGACAGAGATGAGCTTACCATGGGACAGTTCAGTTGCCTCTGTACTATCACTCCCCAAAGCTTCCAGATGCAAGGATACCGGCTCTTTGCCATGCCAAATGCTAGTATCAATGAAGAAATAATACTTTATTTATATGTACATAAACAGCTATTTGTGTTTTGCTGATAGTTTAGAAAAAGAAACACACATCTGGGGGAATCATTTAAGTTCAAAATGAAAACCAGAAACCTGAGGTAAACTTTATTTCTCATCCATAGGCATTCAGAATGCTCACTCTTTTTGTGATACATGTTATGAAACTGAAACTGAAGGCGTTTTTCCTCATAACAATTCTAGCCAAAATTCTAACTAGAAAGTGTAGAAAGTGGTGTGGTGTTTTTTTGTTTGTTTGTTTTGTTTTGTTTTTTAATGCAAGGATACAGTGCTTTTACACAACTATGACCACACGCAGAATTCCCACAGGCAGGAGGAACTCCTACCATTCTTTCCAGACTTCTCAGAGTTATCATCCAATATTTGAGATGTCAAATAGAAAAGCTGCAATAATGGCAATTATTGTCAACACTTAATTTCTTATGTCTGTGAATATACACCCGGTGTAAAAAACAAAACAGAAAACATCTCTTCACAGCTTGCTCCAGTTATACATTTAGTCTTTCTTTTCAGATTATAAGTTGTTCATTCTGGATAGGATACTTAGCACAAAAGAACCGTGGCCTAATAAGCTTTTAGGCACAGCTGTGATATTGCAGTTTGTATGAGACAGCGTTGACCACTAAAGGTGGTCAATGTATCTCACGTATTTTCAATGCACACTTACAATTAACTCCTCTCTGCTCCCACCATATGTAAACTCCACACAGATTAATTAGTAACGTAAGGATCATTTAACTCAGATGAAGATGTTAAGTCAGACATGTTTGGCCAAAGATTATGTTAAACAACTTACAGCTCCTTGCAGAAAAGGTAATGTTATACCATTGGGTGGATATTATCTGACTAGAAATACTTTTATCAGTAGCAATGGATGTTCTCTAGTTTTCATAATGATGCTTCACCTTCTGCCAATACTGAGCAGCATTTCAGCAATATTTTCAGCTTGCTAAAAATAAGACTTATTTAATATAATTATACATATACTTATAATATATATATAATTATATATAATAATATATAATATATAATATAATTAATATAATATAAATAAAACTTACGTCGATTTTTTTTTTTTTAATTTGCAGGTTCAAAATCAAATCAATGAAAATATGGAAAACAAAATACTGAAGAAAGCTGCCATTTACCACCACTGCCATCACAGAAAGTTGCATTTGCACAGGACAAATTAAAGTTCCTGCAAAATACAGAAGACATCTAAACACTACCTGTGTTTCATTATACCCTCTAGGTGAGCCACTGTTATTAACTGTGGGAGAAGAGAAAGCTGGAGGGCAGTTTTGGCCCTACTGAATGTTCTGATTGTGGGATCTGAGAAGGCTTTTCCATCTTAGTACACTTTACATTTCAGTTTAACAAATTAAATTGGAATAACGTGCCACTTTCAAGGACATTGCCTATTACCCTTTGAGAAAACTTTTCAGTTAAACCATCAAAAATACGAGTGAAAACAGGCTTGATCTAAAGGAAGAGGGGTTCTGTGAGATTTCAATACGTGAGATTTTGTTAAGATTTTAGTGTGTGACATTTTGGTGCATGAGATTTTGATACGTGAGACTTTTTGACTGAAAACCAGCTTGATATAAAGGAACGATGGGTACATGAGATTTCAGTACGCAAGACTGTGACCACGTGAGATTTTGGTAATTTGAGATTTTGGTAACGTCAGACTTGGATACAAGAGATTTTGTTAGCGTTTCAGCACAGCAGGCTTGATCCTTGCTCCTTCCCAGCGCGCGTTAACCTGCTCTACAAGACGAAACCCTGGCCACCTGCTTTCCCCCTGCCCCCGCGGGGCGCTGACGGGGCGCAGCACTGCCGCCGTTCCCCCCCCCCTCTCCTCCTCCCCCCCCCCCTCCTCCCCTCCCCCTCCTCCTCCCCCCCTCTCTTCCCCCCCCCCTCCTCCCCCCCCCTCCTCCCCCCCCCCCTCTTCCCCCCCCTCTCCTCCCCCCCTTCCTCCCCCTCCCCCTTCCTTCCCGCCACACATGGGCCACGCGCGCTAATTGTCGCGCATGCGCGCCGAGCACCGCCGCCCCCAAAGTAGCGCTAGCCCCCCTCCCCGGGGGAGCGACAAAAATCCCGGGCAGGCGGAAGGGGCAGAGCCGCGCACGCGCGGGGGCGGAGGGGCGACGTGTGCTAAGCCCGCGTGACCTTCCCGCTCCTCCCCGGCAGCGCCACGTCCGCTGCGGCGCGGGGCGGGGCCGGATGGCGGAGGCCGCCATTTAGAGGGGAGGAGGGCGGGAGGCAGGCAGGCAGGCACGGAGGGAGGGTGGGTGGGTGGAAGGCGCTGCGCCGCAGGCAGCTGCCACCATGGGCAGCGTGAGGCGGCTCCTGCTGCTGCTGCTCCTCCTCGTCCTGCCCGCCGCCATGCCGCCCGCCGGCGGCCGCACAGGTAGGGGGGGCTCGGCTGGGGCGGGTAGGGGGCGATCTGTTGGTGCGGGGGTTCGCCGGCGGCCCCTGGCTGCTGTAGGGATTGGGGAAAAGGGAGGAGGGCAGCCGCCTCGCCGCGCGCTTCCGGAGGGCTCTGTGTCAGGCCTCCCCGCAGGGGGAAGCTTTCCTGTCCTGCTCTTGCCACATCATCAGGTCGTCTTCTCATCCCTTTGAAAAAAATCCTAAATGAGGGGTTGGGAGGATGTGGTAGTACAGCTGCTGGTGAAGGATATCCGTAACAGACATAGCCTAATCAGCTGCAAGGGTTTCAGTTAAAAATTTGTTATTTGCGAATTTACTCTCTATAAAACTTCATCATACAAAATCACTGCACTTATATATTGCATGTGATTGAGCAAAAGTCTTTCAGTATGTCTTCTAAAGACACTCAAGTGGGGGTTTCTATTTCCATTTTCTAGCTCAGAGTGACAAGCCTCAAGTCCTTGGGCACACTTGTTCTGTTCAAGGATTTTTATTCCATGTGAACGGTTCTAAATGTTTGTTTAACTTGTGTACTCAACTGGCTCTTTTAGGCTTGTGCAATTCAGTCATCCATTCATTTTTGTTCTTCTCATTTTTTGGGAAAAGGTAGCTTCATCAAACAAAACCTATAGTCATGTGTGTATTTGTGAAAAGTTCTTAGCCTAGCCTGCATGTGCTCTAAATACAAACAGTGTGAGCTCTGTCCTGTGGCCACTCTTTCATTAATCCTCTATGCCTGGTGTTTGAATGAGACTCAGTGCCATAAAAGTAGAGAAGGAGTGAACTCTCTGACTACTCATCTTGGAGCATTGCTCTGAAGCTTGCTGGTTTTAGAAGGAAAAAAACCTCCCCAAATTAGTTTAGTCATAATAGGAACTCTAACTTTCACATTCATAATAACAAAAAATAAAATACCGCAATAATTTAAGGTAAACTGGTCGCTTTTGCTGCGCAAATGCTGAAATTTTGGTTATCCAGATGTAAAGCTTTCCATTTTGAATTTGCTGATATATAAATGAGCATTTCAAAGTAATTAAAGAATGAAAGGCTGAATGGTCAACATATTCAATCATTTGAATGTGAGTTTATTTGCAGCTGAAGCTTCAAAAGAGTTTGTCAAGACTTTAGGAAGTCAAGCAGTTTGAAAATCATACTGCATTGTCAGTTTTCTGTTGGTTAATGAGGTACTGAAAAGCCTTTGCATCTTATTTCTGTAGGTTCAGGTTTATTAGTTGCAGCTCAAGATGCTACAGAAGATGAGGAAGCTGTGGAAGATACTGTAGTTGAAGATGAAGATGATGAAGCTGAAGTTGAAGAAGATGAGCCTACAGACTTGGTAACTGTACATGAATGCTATAAGTAGGAATTGGAACAAAAGTGCTTGAAGCTATGTAGTTATATTTGAAAATGTTTGATAGCATTGATATTTCTAACAGGTTATTCTAAAGTCTCAAATTAAATTTGACCTGCTTGAAGTTTCAAAAGGATTTCTTTTCCTGAATTACCAGCCCAAGAAAGCACATGGGGACTGCTAGGTTTCTAGAAACTACCAGAACTGCATTTGATGAAAGAACACCAAGTAAGATAATGACATTCTCATAAAAGCATCTTGCAGTTCTTCTACAGCTTAATCTGCATCTTGCTAAGCTCAGAAGGGCATCAGGGTGTTGGACTACTTCATTCTGGCTTTCTTGGTGTTGATTTTTGAGAGTCCACAGAATCTTTGTAGTGTACATCTGTCCTGTGCTTCTTAGTTAAGTTTTATATTAATACTGAGAACTCTGCTTTGCAGTCAGTTTTCACTTTATGCACTCCTAGGTCCTGAGGCTTGCTGTAGGGTACGTGTTACAGCAGTGGCCACACTGTTTTGGGTTACTTGCTTCAGCTTGTGTGCTGCTTGTAGCAGTACAGCACTAGTACAGTTCACTAGGCTCATAGTGAACTTGAGTTGATAAAAAAAAAAACTTCTCAAATTTCTGACGTAAAATAAGAAAGTTTGGGGCATAAAATAGAATCATTAAGGTTGGAAAAGACCTCTAAGATCATCTGGTCCATCTGTCACCCTACCACCAATGTCACCCACTAAACCGTTTCTCTAAGCACCAACTCCCACGGTTGCTTGAACACACTCAGGAATAATGATGCCACCACCTCCCTGGGCAACCCGTTCCAATGCCTGACTACTCCTTCTGAGAAGAAATGTCTTCTAATTTCCAATCTAAACCTCCCCTGGCAGAACTTGAGGCCATTTCCTGTAGTCCTATCACTAGTTCTGTGAGAAGAGGCTGACCCCCAGCTCTCCACAGCTTCCTTTCAGGTAGCTGTAGAGAGCAATAAGGTCTTCCCTGAGCCTCCTCCATACTAAAGACGTAATTAGGATGAAAAGGCTTGCGTAGTATGAAAGACCTGGTACACTGTTCTGTGATTCTGTGAGATTTTAGTTGATGTTGGTGAGCTTGTGGTTGTCCAGGTTTGCTAAACGGTAGATGATGTGCTAGGTATTCAGTGCTGATAGTATTTAACCTTTCAAATGTAACTTTAATAGATAGTGTATGACTAAGCAAGGTTACAAAACAGTATACTTCTTAGGTAATGTTTTATGTCACTAAAATAGAGTTTTACATTTAGAGTTGACTTCAAGATGCTAGGCCCAGTTCTGGTTCATGGCTTCCCTACCAAATGGCACGTGTACAACTGATCCAGTAGGCCGTGTGCTGCTTCAGAGAGTTGTTTGAGCAGCAAAATCAAGCGATAGAACTAACTGTAAACCAGTTGGTTCAGCAGACAGTGCAAGTTGGGGGCAGCCTTGTTTTCATTTGGTGGAGGCAGTACTGATCCCTTGATCGCTACCTTGATAATTTTTGAAAATAAGATGTTAAAGATTGTAATTGCCAAACTAAGAAGTGAATCACCACAAAGGTGAGCTTGAATGAATGAATTTGTATAATCATTTTGTTCCAAAAATGTAACTGTTTCCATGCAAACATAATGCTTCTCAAAACTGAATAAAAGCTTCTATAAGCACTCTGTATTGAAACAACTCTCATTTGCCTTGTGGTTGTCTGTTATTTTGGAGGTACTTGTCTTCTGAATAGAAATAGCTTAGATGTGATTATTTAATACTTAGATTCTGTTCTTTTCCGTCTGACCCTAAACAGAAACCTTTCTGTTGCTTTCTGATCCAAAACCTTTCAATACAGCTAAATTGAGCTGAGTTTAGTTACTATGTCAGATCTAACAACTAGAAGGATAAATGCTGAAAATGATGCTAATTTAGAGGGAGAACACTGCTACCTCTGCAATGGTGGGAATTGGTACTAATGCTTGTCATATGTGTTGACACACTGATAACTGTTGCATAGGATTCTCATAAAACAAGCATGGTCTTTGCTTCACTGTTCATTATAGGATTTTTTTAAAAAAAGTCTCTTGTCTTAGACAGAAGAAAAAGAGGAAGAAGACTTGTCAGGAGAACCTAAAGCCTCACCTAGTGCTGATACAACCATATTATTTGTGAAAGGTGAAGGTAAGAGTCCTGTGCTGATCTACTGTCTTTCTTACTGTTGCTCAGAGTATAGCAATGTGCGTGTTAAAACAGTGAGGCTTTTAGAAAAAACACTGGGTCTGGTCTAGAGACTGCGTTTAGAAACAGGGGCTAGGTATGCTGTACGAAGCTTCTAACAGTTAACTACTTCTGTTTTAGATTTTCCAGCAAACAACATTGTAAAATTCTTGGTAGGCTTCACCAATAAAGGTACAGAAGACTTCATTGTCGAGTCTCTTGATGCTTCTTTCCGGTATCCTCAAGACTACCAGTTCTATATCCAGAACTTCACAGCTCTCCCTCTGAATACGGTAGTTCCACCACAGAGACAAGCCACGTTTGAGTACTCTTTCATCCCTGCTGAGCCTATGGGTGGTCGTCCTTTTGGACTAGTTATCAATCTCAACTACAGAGATGTAAACGTAAGTCTGATGTTGTAATTCATTTCAATCTTTTTCATTCATGTGGAAATGTCAGGAAGGAACTGCGTAGTCAAGTTACTATTTCTTCAGACACTGCCTCTGAGATCTTTAAGCAAATCACTATATGCAGTAAGAGATTGCCTGCATGTTTCACAATTGTCCCTTGTGTATGTTAACACTTGGAGTTTATATTAGCAATGGAATCTGTAATGTCATTGAATTGAGTAGTAGTAGCATATACTAACTTGAAAAAAAACCTTCCAGAAAACTTCTTAATTTCACTGTATTCGGTTTGGGCTTTAACAAACTTAACAGCCTGAATTCCATCTATAAACTTGATATTGTGAGCAAATAATTGAAATGTTTTCAACCTGGGAGAAGACTTTACCCAAAACCATAAATGGGGACTAAAGTAGGGGACTTCTTCCTTTTAGTGCAGGCTGAAGTCTTCTGTGCCTTCAGTGTTCTAATTGTCTTAATAAGATCCCTTCATATGTAGTATCTCATGTTACAGGAAATAACATCTTCAAGGCTAGATATGACTTTCCTGCTAATATCTAAATTTTTATTTGCAAGTTTTCTGGTGCAAGTACAGTTTTATATGCTGAGTTAAAGTTGCATTATTTATAAATCAAGCCTTTTCTATGCAGAATTTACTTAACAAAGTTCCCACAAAATATTTTATAGGGCAACGTGTTTCAAGATGCTGTCTTCAATCAGACAGTTACAATTATTGAAAAAGAAGATGGACTGGATGGAGAAACGTAAGGAAGCTGGAGATTCAAATTTATTTGGTGCACTGGTAGAATGGGTTATTAATGGGGGCCAATGAGAATAGGTCTTGTACCTTTGTTTTATTGAGTTTTAGGTCTTGTCTTTTGATGATGGTGTAGAAGGCATTGACTTCTGCAGCATTGGTAGACTGAAAATGTGAGCTTTCCTCCAAATTAAGATCTTTATTAACACTAGGGATCTTCAGGGTTATGTCAGTAAACAGCTTATGCAGCTGCTTTGCTCAGAGGATTTAGCCTGGAATAGGACCTGCTGTTGTATAGCCATGTAGCAATTCAAAGCTGTTAAGCTTTTCTTATACTACTGTGCCTTTTTCCTCTGAGTTAAAGATGCAGCAGGACCATAGTACTGGGCTGTGGGTCTTACTGTGTAGACTAGAATAACTTCCTTCTGCAGCATTCAATATAATCTAAGGTAATATAAAGTGAAAGACGTCTTGAGTATGAAATAGAGGAACTCATGCTCATTCTTTGTTGCACTTCCCCTGTTGGTAGGAGACTTCTTTTAGGAGTGCTTTAAGGACAAGTTAGACCTGACACCTTATATGTTGCAAGCATATGGTGTGCCAGTATGCTCTTAGGATTCTAAAAGAAGTGGAACTTCAAAAGAACCCGTGAGTCTTCTTAAAAAAAAGGTCTTCAGAAATCCTTGAAGGCAATACTGAATACTTGGGTATTCCTGCCACAGGTAGAAACTGCCTGCTAAGCAAGCTTCCTTTTCTAAAAAAAAAAAAAGTTCGACCTGAAGAAGTAGATACTGTAGGAATTTATATTTGCCAAAGAGAATAGCATCAGAACAAGTAATTGGTAATGTGAAAACATGCAATACTTTGGTAAAAGAGCACGTGAAGAATTCAAATCGTTAGTCAGAACCAGTTTGAGTTGGTGTTCTGTGAATGGGTAATTACTATAAAACAGATGTTCAGTTAAGTCTCTCCTTCAGGACTCTAACTTTTCTGTTAAAAATCTGAGTTACATGATCTATTTGATGTTAAACTCTATATCTCTAAAGTCTTGCGTGCTCCCCGAAATAACTTTAGGTTGTTTACCTCCTGCTAAGATATCAACAGGAATTTTAGGTGGAATTGTTCAAAAACAAAACGCATAGATTGAAAAACCAATTTAAAAATGATCTGTAGTGTTGATGGAATTTAACAGTGGAACACAAAGTAAGATAGTCTAAGGAAGGCATCTCAAAGCTCCGTAAGTAAATGAGTATCCTAGTGGTACTTGCAGCAATATAATAAGTGCATAAGATACTTTTAAGGCATTTGTAAGTGGTTAAAGCAATTAAAAACAAATCCTGTGGCCCAACATCCTGAAACATGGTGTTTCAAAAGGATTCTTGCAGGTACTAGGTTTCAGTAATTACTTAATTTCCCAACCTGTATGGGATTGTGAACAATGGAATATTTGAACAGTTAAACTCAGGGTTAGTTTCTGAAATCAGTCAGAATAATTAATATGTTAGCACTTAAATTTCAGATTTGATTTTTTTCCCCCACACCTACAAAAGGACTTGAAAAAGATCAAGCTGGCGTGTGGCCAAAGTAAGGTTTTAATTTCTATGCTGCTTCAAATTTCCTTAAACACTTAAGATTTTAGTTAATGGTTTCTTAATTTTTTTAAAGGATCTTCATGTACATGTTCCTTGCTGGACTTGGTCTACTTGTTATCGTTGGCCTACATCAGTTACTAGAATCTAGGAAGGTGAGTAGTGTATTTTGTCTATGTAGTTGGTAACACCCCCCCTTACTGGTATGGGGGGTGAGGGGGAAAGCGATTCAGTAATCACTTGCAGTGTACAGTGGTACCCGTAGTGCTTCAGAAGATGTACTTTCAGATCTAAGACTATGAAGGTTACTGCAGAAAACTAGAGATGTCAAAAAATCAACATTGGAGACACTTAGGTTGATTGCCTAATGTTCTCTGCGTCTGTTCTCTACAACAACTGTGTGTTCACAACACTGGAATGGTTGAATTGGAAGCTTTGATATGTTCCAATCTCTGGATGTGTGCAGCTACTGATTCAAAACTTGCTGGACAAACTTCCCCATGTTGTCTGTTTCTATCTATTGTGTTAGATTAGATGTAACTTTGAAAACAGCTGTCCAGCTGTTCTAAATTTTAGTTCTAAATAGTAATTCCATCCTTTTGCCCATGGGAAACTGTTTTTTTCAAATTCTATTTTTGCAAGGTTGCATAAGAGTATTGTGCTAATCTGGGGAAGTGTAATGAAACCAGTCATCTAGTTTGGGTTATTGTCAGCCATTTTTTTGCAGCAGGTATAGTGAACTTGCGAAGGTGTGCATGAAATTTTGCTATCTGTGTGAAATAAGTATTGCAAGGCCTTACAAGTATTAATGCTTAGCCTAGGTGAATAACTGCTAATGGGTAAAGACAGCTAAAGCGAAGTTACAAAGACAGCTTCATATATTAGCTGCTTCTTATATTGGCTTAACCTTAGGTTTGTCTCCTAGTGAAATAATTGCAATTTATTAAAGTATTATTGGTTATTTCTAATATTTATGCTATCAGAACTTTATGTGGAAGACAAATCTTTTCTTGAATTTTCAGAGGAAAAGACCAGTACAGAAAGTAGAGATGGGAACATCAAATCAGAATGATGTTGATATGAGCTGGATTCCCCAAGAAACTTTAAATCAAATAAGTAAGTAGTCTGTGTGCCACAAACTGGAGTAGAACTAAACTTAGTTAATCAAATAGTAGTAACCAAACAAGTAGCTAATACTAATTTCCCAGAATACATCTGTTCTAGGGAATAAAAAACTGTCTAAAGCACTGGCCTTAACGATTAGATTATCAGGCTGTTCCTGTGTAGAACAAACTTGACTTGTTGATACAGTAATGGCTATCAATGACTTTTATGCTTTGTTCTGTAGACTTATTTTAACAGTATAAAATCTCTATCCAAAACCTGCCTCATAAAGGAGGCTTAAAATGTTATCTAAAAGTTTCTGCAAGTTGGTTGGAAGTCTGCCTACAGACAAATAAGTATTAAGAGTGTTTTAACCAAAGACACATTAAGACCTGAAATTAATGTTCTTCACAAGTACAAAATGACTAAATTATTGGTGTGAAATGCCAACAGTAAACCTAATCTGGCTTCTTTAGAATATATGTTTGGATATTTCTAACTTCTCTTGCTGTTTCTTCTGTTCTTGCTTTCCCGTGACTTCAGTGCAAAGTAGAAGAGGTGAGGCAAACTCCGGTGATTTAAAGTGGAAGTTCTTAATGTACTATCCATGTGATAATCGGGCATGGATAGAAATGTCTTCCTGCATGCAGTGATTGGTGATATGAGTAGTAAAAGATTACAGAGCAGATGCATACAACCATCCAAACAGGAAAAAATGTGTATGTGTACATAAAATACTTTAACCGAAATACTACAAACATATTTATATCTAGTTTATTATTAAAATATTGCTGAAGTACTGTGGTCTCTACCAGTTCCCAGAACCCTTTATCTAAAATGCTGTGTACTACCTTAGTATAGTGTCAAGCTGTTGTTGAAGTGGTGGAGGACTGACTGGTCACAACTGATGGTTGAGTGTATCTTGTTTCAGTGAGAAACAAACCTCAACTTGGGGTATAATAGTTAAATGGAGTTATCTTCCTTATCCCAGATGAACTCTTATCACCAATAGCATTGGCTGTCTGAGGTGATTTATCCTCACTTGAAACAAAGTGCATACTAGAACTTCTTTTACTTGAGAAAGACTCCCTATTTTGATGAAATGAGCTATCTTAGTCTGACAGCCGTATGCAGCTTAGAAGACCTGGAGGCTCTAGATCTGACACAAAGTTGTGCCAGGAGTTGATGACTTACGTACAGCTAAAGGGGAAAGGAACTAAAAGTTACTACAAAGGTATGAGGGCTTGTTTCACATCTGAAAATGACAGCTTTCTTGTACTGTGTTCTTGGAATATGCAGTGGAATGGTAGTATGAAAACCTAGACAAAGTTTGAAAGGCCTCAGTCTAGTAAGACTGAAGCACTGAATGATAAACTGTTCTGAAGAGCAAGGTGCCTTTCAAAGGTTTCAAATCCAGCCAGTGTTGTACTGTCCTACCCCCCTGCTCTTTAAGGTAAATTAGGTATTCATCTCTTAAACGTCAGTTTTTTCTAACCTTCAGGTATTAAGTTTTTCTTAATCGTGGTATTCTTTAGTTCTTGGTTAGGTTTCATTGGAACTCTACACTAGAATTCTTTGAGATATCTGGCCTTCAAGATCCTCAGAGATTCCTTCCTGTTTTGTTGATGATACTTCAAACTGTACCAACTGAACAGCCATCATGCCATTAAGAGCATTGTTTGCCCATACTCTAAACAGTGAGACTGGAAGTTGATCAGTTTAAGAACTTGCATTTGTAAGCAGACACCTAGCAATCACCTCAGTGCTTTTTTTCTTCGTACAAAGTATTGTAGCTGCTCTATGATACTATGATGATTAAAGATGCTGCCTATGTAAGAACCATCACTGTGAAAGGACAATTATAGACCTGTCATAGATCAAAATGTAAGAACAGGCTTCTGGCATCCAGTGATAATACAGCTAAAGCTGGATAGCTTCCCCATGTGGGGTTATCTGCTTATGAAGTGGTAACTTCATAATCAATCAAGTGTGGATTCCTGGATAAGGGTGTTCTCTTCTGGACTGAAACACTTCTGCTGTTCAGCTGTATGAATTTGGGAATATTTCATGTAAGACAAAGCTGTCTAAAAGAGGGTCAATCATTCTTCAGGCAGGTAAACTAAAACCAGTAATGATAAATCATTCATTAACTCCTTGGAAGGATATCTGAGCATGAAAGTTTTCTAAACAGCAGAGCATGTGGCTTCATCAGGAGATGCTGTAGGTTTTTGTTGTCCATTTTAGTAACTGGCAAATTGAATGGCCCTTACCTTAGAATTGCATGTTACAGAACAGGAATGTTATTTCTTATAGTCTGTTCAGGATGCCAATGGTTTAAAACAAGAAACCATTAATGAGATGTTTGAAGTGGCTTGTTTGGGAGGGAGAAAAATGCATTCTTGTATAAGAACTAACATGAAATAGCTGTAGCAATTAACGCAGTTATCTTTTTTTCTTCTAGATAAAGCTTCACCAAGGAGGTTGCCCCGCAAGAGGGCACAAAAGAGATCAGTGGGCTCTGATGAGTAAATGTTAACTAGTACAACAGTTGAACGTTTACTAATCCTGCTTGTTCGGGATTTTTGGATTGGAGTAATGCAAAGAATCCATATCACCATAAGGAAAATACTGCTAAACATTTGGACTGAACAGATTAACTGAATGGTGTTAATATTACTGAAAATGCACTTCTCTTTTTTGTCAAATAATTGTTGGGGTGGGTGGGGGAAGCCATTAAGATTTGTGCCTGTGTGTGTAAGCAGTTGGTCTTAACAGAATCATGTTACCTGAAATGTGCCTTTAGAATCCTTTTTAATGCTGGTTTGTCATCTGTATACTTCAAAGGGTTTTTCCCCTCCCCCTAATATGAATGTCTCATGACTTAATCTGTCTTGATTGTATCTTGTCTGTATTGGAATCTGTATGCATTTTTCTTCCCAGTAAGTAACTTTATTCTCTGCAGTGCACATACACTGAAGTTTATGTGCACAGTCCTATCTCAGCAGTGAGGCACTCATCGTCTGGATTTCTGCATTTGTTTAGCATTCTAAAGGCACAATTGGGTATAGCTGCTTGTAGTGGTAGATATCTTGCTGCTGTTTTGATCTGGGCATGCAGTGACCTAAAAACAAACTTATCTGCATAAATGTTAAGAGGGCTCTTACACAGCAGCAGAACTTGTGAAGCATGGAATTTGTGTGCTGAATTGGTATTAGTACATAAATTTTTTTATACCTGACTTGTTAAATGGTTAGTTATTGAGTTGTGCCAGCAGCTTAATTATTCTGACTATAGTGGTAGCTCTGCAGCGTTTACTCAAGAAATTGAGTAAGCCAGAACAACTTGTTCTTGGTTCTCTCAAGACTAGGTTGTTGTATGTATCAAAACACCCAGATTTCTCTCCAAGCTGTACCAAGGACTTCAACTTTATTCCATGCACAGGGAACTGACTTTGAAAAGCTGTTGGCTTCAAGTAATCTTTTTAAATGGCATACTATTTAATTTACCCTTTACAGTTCTTAAATCTCAAACTTCTTTCCAGCTGTCAGTGGCTTGGTTTGAGTTATGTTCATCACCCTGGCTTTCCCACTGTAACACAGATGCACTTCCATTGACTGTTACCTCAGTACTACAACAGAAAAGCTGTATGTGATCAAATTATTTTATGCCAGCTACAGTTCACAGAATTACTAGGAGCAGATGCTGATCTGCATACACTGCATTCAGGAATTCACCACTGGGGGCCAGGGAGGGGGGGAAACAGATAATACAGCATCAGTTTACTGCCACTCAGGCACTTGAGAAGGCTTGAACTGTTTCTTTCTGTCTGAGGGTTATCTCTGGGAGCTTTTTCAGTTCAGGAAAAGGCATTGATGTGAAACCTGTGGTTTTTTCTCCCCCTCTTCCTGATCCCCACATGTGAAAGAGCTCTCTTTGATCTATGCTTGTTCTGCAGGGACTGAACTTCTGATTCCATGAGTTGAGCAATGCTTAGGTCTCATCTGAAACTACTGGCAGTATCTTACTATACACTGCCAGAATTAGCTGTAAAGATGTTCTTGACTCATCTTGGTGTGGAAAATAGAATAGCAAGAACAACTTCTCAGTGATGCTTTGTTCAACTTCCAGATAATATGCTAGTCCAGGCAGAATATTTTTAACAGGGAAGATTGAATGATCATACAGATCACTTAACAAATTGTTGAACAACTTCAAAACAGGTGACTGCTCTTAAATCTACTGTGTACAGAAACTTTGCCTTTAATGATGACTCCATAGTAGGTTTATGGGTCTACATTCAGTCTGTGCTGATTCAGCAAAACTTTCATGTATTAAATGCTTTGTGGTAAAGCCCCATAGAAGCTATTGGATTCAGCATTTCAGCTGAAATCAAGATGTTGTTTTCCTCACCTTCTGGTAGTAGGAAACCTTAAATTGTGTTAACTTTTCCCAAGATCGCAAGATGGGAAGCTGCCTCATTGAGGAGATGATAATGAGAGCTGCTCTAGATACAGTGGTGCTCTAGAAGAGGCAAAGCATTAGAACACCGGAACTAACTTTCAATATCCTAGTGCTATTTCTTCAAGTACCAGTTTGTCCCTTACTCATACAGCAGGTTCGTCCTGGCAGCTGTCAGAAGGACAAGCTTCATCTTGATTGCTCATGTACAAGTAGTTAAATGTAGGCCATAAAGCTGAATGGAGCACTCAGCAAGAGCTGTACTTCTGCCTGTTTCAAAGCAGTTATGCTGAATGCTTCCTTTATGTTGGAATGGATGCAGTTAAGCATCACTCCCTGTTTTTACTCCTGGTATGCATGGCACTAAAAATGTTGCAGTTGAAAGCTCTGAATTCAGGGAAGTAGTGGGAAAGTCAAATAATAATGTAGGTTGGTTGTCCTGTTCAGTGTGCCTGATGTGCTAAGCAGCAGTTAAGTTTCCTTTTTCTTCTCCGAAGGAAAGATAGTACCTACCTCATAGGAGTGACACAAGGGCTGTTTCAGGCGTGTTTTGAAGCTACTTGAGACTAGCACAATACACTTCCATGAAGATAGTAAGATATCATACTGCTGTAGTGTGATGGTAACTACATGAATTCATGTTACATCAGTTTCTACCCTTCACTGAAGAGTTTAGCAGCTTTATATTAAGACTTAAATATGCAGAGGAAAATATGCAGAGGAATTGCAAGTCTCTGACAGGGGAGAGTAAAGCTAGAATGAGCAATCAGTTTCTGCAAGAGCTTAAAGGTGGGATAAGTAAGTTTTCCTCTCTCACTTTTCCATCTAACTTTAAATTTTCCCAGGGATTTTTTTAGTCAAAGAAATGATATAGATTGTTCTTATCGATACAATCAACAGTCAGAATTTAAGAATGACTGTTTTGGATGATTAAGTTCAGATGTACTGCAAATGAAATGTTAATTTAAGAATTTGCCTGCTGGTTTTCATTTATAAGTGAGATCAGATCGCATGGAAAATGGCTGCAGGATTTTTTTGTAAAGTGAACTTGAAGTTTCCTTAGCATCTTGTAGCTACTTTTTTTTAAATAAAGCATGAGTATGGCATCAAAAAGCCTGAGTGGTACTCGGGTGCTCTTTTCCTTGATAAGCAACCTGTAGTAGCAGATACGCAAAAAGAATGAAAATATGGTGGACTTCAAAAGCTGCTATTTTGCAAATGTATTTGTAGTGGAAATAATAGCTAGGAATTATTCTGTGAGGAAGTATTCTGTGATATTCTGGACAGTAGTTAAACACTAGGATTAAAAATCAAAAATCCTTAGAATAAGGGAGGACACTGGGAAAATCATTTTTGAATCCTGATTTGTTAAAAACCAAGCCATAGTTATCCATTTCCAGATGGACTAACCTATAGGCAGTGTGAAAAAGATCTGTTGAGGTTCTTAAAGGCTGTTGAAACACAATGTGGTAACAAGGCTAAATTCCTGTAGCTTTAAGGTATGTGCTGTTGTCTGACTGAGAGAACACTATTCCAGGCAGTGATTGCTGAAAGTTCAGGTGCATGTACTACATCTAAATAGAAGATAGGGTAAGACTTCTGGGAGGATTAACTCAAAGCAAGGTAAATTTAATCAATGTGATACTGTATTATATCTGTGTGGATGTAGATTTTCACTAAGGCTATGGGAAAGAATTCACTATTGAAACCTGGTTTTGTAAAACCTGGTTTTGTTCTTTCTTAGCATCTAGTGCTAGTTAGAAATGATTGCTAGTTGGAAATAATTGAGGGGATGATACCTTATGATAATCTTTCACCTTGCCTCAGTTCATCTCTGAACTACCCTAATTAAGTGATTATAAAGTGGTAGATATTAATGCAGGTCACTATAGCAGAAGGCAGTGTCATTCATTTATAAGTAATATAAAAATTGTGGAACTAGAGGAGAACAGCAGCATATCAATAATACTTAGGGGTAATCCATATAGTGAATTAAGGCAATAATAGAATACTTGTATTTAACCTTGTAGTTGACTGATTTGGTGCCAGGCCCTCTTGGTTTTGTTTTAATCAATGAAGACTAAGAAAAGCAGCAAGATGATTAAGCAATCTCATAACAAACTTTTCTCTGCTGTGGCTTACTATATAGCTGAGATCTCCCTAGTCCCTATGGAGTAAGATGCTGGAAAGCACTGGCTTCTTAAAGAGTAGGTAGTTACAAGCTGATAGCTTGCTTTGCATTAAAATTGCCCTTTCAGCTTTTTTCTTTTAGCAACATAGTCTCACTGGTTCAATCACTTTCAGAGTATCTTTCAGGGTATATTTGCTGCTCTGTTCTTTTTGTGCTTAGGTATAAGTAATAGTGACATCTGTTTGATCCCTGCTTCCAGGATGCAGTGACTGGTTCCAAAATAGCATTTAGGCTCTCTTCCTACTCTGTTACTCACCTACTACTAGGTATGGCAGAAATGCCTTATTTTTCTTCAAAGATAAGGGCTGCAGACGAGTAATTTAGATTATGCTTTTCAGAAAAGGAACCTTGTGCAAGAACTTACTGGAGATGATGGTTTTTTAATAGCTTATTGTTCAGATGGCCTGCTACCTCTATCCTGTACAAATGCCTCTTAATTATTTTTGTCCAAAACTACTTCACATATCAAACAAGTAGTTCCAACAAAGTTAAAGGAGGGTGAAAGTCCTACATTCGTGAGTTACATGTGGACAAATAAGAACTTGCATGTAGATACTTTAGCATATTTTTACATTCTGACAATTAGAAATAACTATTGATGCTGAAGTCTGAAAAGCTGTAAGTACAAATAGTTTGCATTTGCATTAAAAAAAATCAGGGCTAGAGCCACCTGAGTCAGCCTGAGGTACTACAGAAGTAGGGGTTAATGACAACACTGTTTGCATACTTTCTATCCTACAGTTTACTGGTTGTAAGTTGCCTGAGGTTTCCTGTTACTGAAATTACGTAAATTGGGCCTTTCAACTCCAAGTGAGCTGACTGTTCATATACAAATAGGTTCAAATTTTGTTTTCAAGGTATTTTTCCAGTAAAGGTAAGTCAGAGGGTGTGGTCCTATTTATCCAAAACTCTGAAGCATATTTTCTGGCACAACCCTGGTTCCACAGTACTACAGAAATGAGCAATGCATAGGATTGAATTGGGATCATGCATGCTAGACATCAACCAGCAAGTCCACCACCAAGCTTCCAAGAGAGAGTAAACTGCTTTGATGGCTTATTTAGCAGGCGTCCATACAGGAAGGAGGAAAGTCTCAAAACAACCTAGTGCAGGCTTCCATTAGAAAGAAAAAGCTAGAATTTAAATAGCGATGTTGCTGTTGTGCTGTTTGTGGGATTACAGCAGATGCCCCTGACTGACTGCAGCAGTAATACATACAGGCTGCTAGCAAGGATCTGTTGACAAACTGCAAAGAGAGCCTACAGCAGCACTTGTTCAGTAGAACACTACAAGGAACCCTGGGAGGAGCTGCTATCACTTAATTGTTGTTCAAATTAAGTGCCTTCATTTTTAAGCAGGTGTCTTACAGCTGCTAAAGAGAATGTTTTAGATCACAAAAACAAGAGGTATATTCACCAAATGGATGCAATAAACACAGCACATGGCTTTGCACCCTGTGCCAAAATCTGTTACTCATTAGGTGCACAAGTTGCTCACTTCTCCTGATCCCTTCCTTTCCCTTACTTACAGCCCTGGCAAGCCTTTCTGACCAGCTCAGTGCAGAGCTGGGTTGCAGGTAGCTATGCACAAAGGCTGCTGTGGTTTCAGCTCTTCAAGATACTGACAGATAACAATCTAGGCTGGAGATCAAAAATCAGAACAGGTGTGTTGTGGTACAGACTTCTGATGGATTGTGATGTCTACACAGACAGCTCAATACTTTGATTTTCTCTATCTGTGGAATATAACTGAACTGGTATATGCAACCTTGGAGCCTGTAGTCACATAGTAAGGCTCCGGTCACAAGTATCTTGAAGGCAACAGATGAAATGCTGTTAAATATCCTGCCAGCAAAAATGGATTAACTGGCAAAGCAAGCAAAGGTGCAAGCACTGCATCCCACTCAGCAATGCATGAGTTAGCATGTGTCCCCCCCCATGTTCTGACTCCTCCCCTAAGTGCTGCCTGGGAGCTCTGTGCAAGTAGAACTACACTTAGAGAGAAAAGTATTACATTCTTTTTTGTTTACAGCCAGGTAAACACTTTTCTATTTCTAAGCACAGGTCACACGTGGCAAAGCTTGACATGGAAACACTGGGGAAGGAGTGTTCAGGGGTTAAAGCAAACCTATATCACAAAAGCCTATATCACAACTAGCACTGCCCTCACCCTAAAATAAAACACAAGTATCTTAAGTGCAGATTTATTAGAAGTCAGATGTTACTTATTTAAAACAACAGCTAGATTTTGGTGCAAATGTAAATAGTTGTCATTCTCTGTACCATCAAGTAACAGGAGCTGGAAGGAAAGGCTAACACACCATACCAGCACAATCTCCTCATTTAGGCACTAGGCATTGCAGAGCTGTAAGCTAGTGGGCTCCTGCAGTATTTTCTCTTGAGCACAGCAGAAGTTAGGATCAATACTGTAGCTAGCAGTATTTTACTAAAAATTGCTTTGATTCCAGCCTGTGCATACAGTGGCACACCTGTAGGTACTTTTCCCATTAAGAATTGCAGAAAGATTAAAAGGATTAGCTCACCGAAAGCTCCTTGTTCGGAGTACCCAGACCTTATCTTTTTAGGTGCAAGGTCCTTGGTGGTGGTGGGACATGAGAGGGCTCAGCTGCTCCATGAGCTGAGTCTGCACCAACAAGCACACAGGTTGCTTTTACACAAAAGTAACCGAGCTTGCTCCTGTGCCCGTTCCTCAGGCTAGGGGAGGAGCTGCTAGGCCTGTGTATGCGCATACATGCTTGCACAGGACCTTTTGTTTTTTTAATACCCACTGCAAGCACACACATTTTGCTGTTCCTAATCATGCATTGCAATAGAGCTGCTGAGCATTCTGGCTGACATTTTGTCCTAACTGTTCTACATTTTTACTACTAGCATGGCCACAGTCCACGTACCGTTACAGGCAAAGAACTACCTACTGGGAGTCAGCCTGCAGCAAAGCTGGCCTTTACCACGTTAACCTCTGGCTCTAAGATGGTGAAAATTGATTGGGTCTTCCCTGATAAGATGCCTTTTCTCCAGCAAGCTTCTTATTTACAGTGTAATACTAACTGATGTTTGTAAACTACTTTACAACCCTTTGTTGAAAGGCCCTGGAGAAGTTCAACAAAAGTGTATTGCAAATGCCCATTGTACAGGGTTTCCTCATACATTACTGGCAGTTTTCCCTGCAAGACCAAGAGACAAATCTTGCAGGGGAGAAATAAACACAACAAAGGCGGAAGCTGTTTTCAGTTCCTACTAAGAAGACTGCTACAAGGCTTTCTACCACATTACACAGTGGCCTGGCCTCTCCTGGATGCTGTGCCATTGTTACTACACCATTTTGTGGGGCAATTATTGACATTTTCCTTTCCTCCAATGTGAGAAGTGTTACACTCAGGGTCAGGCTCTGTGAGCCAAGTCTTCCAACTTGCTAATATTTAAAATAGGAAATGCCCTTCAATATATTTTTTTAGGCAGAGAGGGGACTTGAGAAAGGACTGAAAATAGGAGGCAATACTAGAATTGTTGAAAAGCTTCAACAGTACTTCTCAACTCCATCTGTACTCAGTGTCAGCGCCACGGGATGATTTTAGGTGCATGCTGAAATGAAGGCATCTTGGCCCCCTTCCTGGGCATATCCAAATGTTTTCATTTCCCTAGAAAATTCAAACCAACTTGCTCCTCTATTAGCCACCCCATCAACACTATCATGCGTGTACACAGATTGTGCCACTTACCTGAGGTGGCAGGCAGCCCATGACAGCAAGGTAGACAGATGGCCCCGTAGCACACAGGCTGTGCAGCCTCCTGCCATCAACCCATGGTCTTCACAGCTGTCCTTGAGCAGGCCAACTTCTCCACCGCCCTTCTAGGGCTGCCTGCAGTTCCCCCAGCAGCAGGAGGCCTTGCTCCAAAGGGCATTGCCAAAGGCAAGCTGCTCGGCTCCTGCCTGATACCAAGCTCCTGGAGCACCTTCCGCTGAAGCAGGCAAAAACTGTGAGCTGGGTTCCTTGGAGAAACTTATGCTGAGCATTGTGATTACAGACTCTAGACAGCAGTGAAGAGAAGATGGAGGAGCTCTGGGTGAGCATAAGGCCTTGTTTTGTAACCAGCAGGAAGCCCCTCGATTACGGCTGTAGAGCAAGTTCAGGGAAGGGTTGTCTTCACGGGTTTTCAGTGTTCCTGGGCTTCAGAAGCTGTAGAATTTCTTTGTGAAAATAAACTAATAAAAGCATGAGATGGGAATAGAGCATAGTGTTCTCTGTGCTATTACAAGAAGAATCCAGTTAGTTTCTTTGGGGGAAAAGAAAAAAATCTTACTGGAAAAAGTTTCATAAAGGTCTTGTTATAATACAGAACACCTGCTGCTGCTTCAACAGCAAGCACTAGACCCACTCAACCACACGCAACCAACCCCCTCCTTTAAGTAGTGATCCACTGATGAGCCCTGGCAGCACTTGGGGATGCTCTTGCAGCCCTTGCACCTGGAAGAGTTGCATTTGGTGAGAGATCCTTAAAACATCGAATAATTCTCCAGAGTACTTTTTCTGCTGTGCTCCCCCTCAGTCCCTTAGTAAGTCCCAACCAAACTTGTGCACGTCAGGACAAATAAATCTGTAACTTCATAGGAACAAAGGCACATGCCACCAGTGTCTGCTACCTATTCAACAGGTAGAAGAAACACCTCATGCTTGTGTGGTATGAATCCATCCTTTCAGGACTGGTGAGAGGGGTTTCAGTCATCTAGAATCACACTCCTAATAACAATCTTCAGCTGAGGTGATTAGTGAGATAGCAGCTTGGCCATCTTGAGAAAGGCTCAAGAGCTGCTGAGCACAAACTGGGACATCTGCAGGACATGTTTCAGGCTCTGGAGGAGGCTGCATTTAAAAAAAAAAAAAAAAGAAAAAAAAAAAGGTTTATTGTCCTGCTAAATGTCTTTACTTCAAAGCCACAGGACCAGACTGTGACCGTACACACCATTAGCTCAGGAATCCCAGCTGTGCTCAACCTCCTGTTATTTTAGGGATGTTGCCACTTTCTGTAGTCCTGTGAGCCAACATGGCACTAATTGCCTGAGACTAGGGAAATACTGTCGTCTGCCAACAAATTCACAGATACCTGTTGTCACCAGTTTTGGGACAGTGACAACATTTTGCTTCCGGACATTTGTTTCCTGGCTCTCCTGCACGAGCACATGAGGAGATGGAGCCAGAAGAGGGCTGCTGCACACCCGCTCCCTCTGCGGGGTGAGGCTGGAGGTCAGACCCAAAGCCAGGAACTCCAGAGCACTCCTGGGACCCAAAGTCCAGAGGTGACAGGAGTGCTACCGAATTTCAGTACACACACTGCAGCCAACCGATCATCTCTCCAGGCCAGGCATAGCACAGGGACTAGAGAGGGAAAGCACTTCATGCAGCTCCTAGGCAGGAGAGCTGAAGTGACCAGCATCACTGACCGGATACACCAGATGCCTACAGATCCACGCTCCACACCATGAGAAAGCCACGGCACCCTCTTGGTGCCCGTTGCCACCAAGGCGGCCCAGCGGTAGCGGAGGCCTCACCTTTACCCCAACCAAACCTTAACGCCCTGGGACGAGCACATGGACTCCGCACCCACAGCACTGTGGTGAGACAGGCCCACAACACACAGGCCACGTGGTTGGGCCACACTCTCCATCCACATCAGGAGTGAGCCTGCGGCTTCACCTTTAAAAAGCTGGGAAAGAAAAGCTTTAGGGAACAAAGCGGGGAAGGACTAAGTTGGATGAGAGACATGGAGCCCCCCTCACCTCATCCCTGTTAACTCCACGCTTCAGGCCAGCTCTGGGTATTGCTACCACAGGAGCTGGTACAGGGAGGAGGAGAGGGAAATGCCAGCAAGGAGCAAGGTTCAGCTGGCCAGCCCAGTGTTACCCTGCTGAACACACTGAACAGGGAAATTCCCCACCCAGGGACTGTCACAGTCACGCAGGCCAGGTACAAAGTTAGTTAGAAGACAGCAAGGGGCTGGGCAGACAGCTAGCGCCCTTCCGTGGCCAACATCAAGTGCTTCCAAGCCATCTACTTCGTAAATCATTGCTCACAATCTCTTCCCAGCCATGTAAGATCATCCCACCAGCTTTTATTTTACTCCTTCTGACACTTTTTGTACATGAGTTTTCCATCAGCCTCACAGGCTTGCAAGAGGATGGGAGATGTCTCATGCCAATAGCTGTCAGAGGGAAAATGAGATTTTCTGTAGTTCCCCCTCAGAAATCTTTTCAATCCCTTCAGCCGCCCCGAGGTAATTCAGAGTCCTGCCTCATCAGACTTCCTCGGTTTTAGGCAATGCTGACTGGTTTTACTGTAACCTCTCCCTGTTCAGCAGTGAGGAATTGGATCCTTACCAAAAAAAGCCATGTGGGGAGCCTTAACAGCTGCCATGATGGCACCAGAGGCTAGAAGAAGGAAAGCAGAAGCAGGGCATGCAGTAGTCCATGGGTATGGCTCTCTGATTGTGAATTTGTTTCACTTCTCTACCAGAAAGACTCATCCCACCAAGACTTAGGATGCAGATGCTCAAATACTCTATGGTTCCCTGGCCTCCAAAACTGGATACGCAACTCAGATGATTCTTCGGCTCACCATCCTGTGAAATGCACTTTATTTGTAAGAAAGCATATAAAATGCAACTAAGGCAGCTCCAACAAGATAAAACAAAGGATTTCTCTCTTTTGACACATGCTTGTGGCTTTCCAATACATCCTGAAGATTTCACAGCCATACGCATTTACGCAAAAATAAAACAAGGATGGCAGAAAGCTCCTTCTTTTACAAAGAAAACAACCGATATGCTCTCCATCACCACACTGCGCTGAAAGGACGCTCACTTGTGACCATGGGGTTATGGTTAACAATGAAAGGACATGCAGCTCTGAGCTAACACCTGTACAGGAAAATCAGCACCAATGTCATTTTCTTCTGCTTTCAGCTGCTATTTTAAGAAACTGCCACCAAAGAGGAGCACCATTTCAAAGGGTTTCAACTAACAGAGAACAAACGCACAAGGATTTTCAGAGTGTTACAGCTATCTCTGGTTCAAACTCTGTCCAAATGAAGGAAGAGAAACAGTACTACTAGTTATGCAGGACAGCTCTGGTTTGCATGCTGTCCTCTAACAGAAAAACTTGAAAGCAAGTTACAACAAACCCACAAGAAGAGCCACGTCCATTTTGTAACCTATAAGTTTTAAATATAACATTTTATTGCTTAGATGGTTTGATACAGAACAACTTTTACTTTTATTTTGAATTTGGAAGTACTGTACAACTGAATAAAAAGAGGAATAAAAGTACCAAAACAAATGTGTGATTCTCTGTTCATGTGGCATAAACCAGTCTTGTACACAATTCGTAGCAGCAGTTTAAGTTCCCTTTAGAAAAATATGAATTCTACACATTTATTACTGTTTCCTGCATGGGATGAAATCACTAGGATTAAACTTCCTTCGTGGATAGAGAGAGGAAAGAAAGGAGACACACAGAGAAGAGAGAAAATTATGAATCATTCTGAAAATGGAATCAGACTGTCACATAACCCCGAAAAGTTATTTCAGAATAGCCTCAAACAAGGTTCTCTCATTTAAAAAAAAAAATCTTTTTTTTTTCTTTTTTCTTTTTTTTTTTTTTTTGCGCTTTCACAGTCAAGTGCTTAATGTAGTGATTGAATTGTCTCCAAGTTAAGTCCATTGCAACTCAGGCAAAAGAATTTCAGAAGATCCTTTTTTTTTTGTTTTGTTTTTTGTTTTTTGTAAAAGCCCTGAGAGAGGAAAAAATAAAAAGATTCAAACAAAAATCGTATAGAGACAAATTAGCTGAACATGCAAACTAAAGCCTAAGATTCACCCATAGTTTAAACACATTATAAATTTCACAGTTTAATATTGGGGGAGGAGGGGAAACAAAAAACCCAACAACAGCAACAGTTCTCAGTCAAACTCAACTAATAAAAATGTCAATAAAATGTGGCAAGACCTTATACTCTACTAGGATATAGATAAAGGCTAAATAAAGCTTTAAATCAATAGTGATTATTGCTAGCAGATGTCCCGGCAGGCTGCTGGGAATTAATTACTTGCTACATTGTTCTGCAGCATATAGTTTAGTAATGGCTTCTCCCCCACAGTATTGCGCAGTTTAGTGTGGAGAGTTGCAAAAACAAAAACAAAAAACAACAGAACAAAAAAAAAAACAAAATAACAAACAACAAAAACCAAAAAATACCCAAAACAATAATAATTATTATTATTATAATTATAATAGTAATAACAATTTCAGGGATGTGTGAACTGGTTTTAAGTAGAATGCACCTGGGCAGAGTTTTAAATGAATCATTGGTTCTGATTGATTTATCCATCTGGCATTAGCTTTGTTTCTGAACTGGTTCATACATCCCTATTTAAAAACAAAACAAAACAAAAAACAAAATAGAAATCACATATACCTCAACCATTTTTTCTTATTCTATTTGCAAGAATATTACTCAAGAAGGTTTCTCTTCCTTTGAATTCTGGACAGTTAGATTTCAGTCTCCAGAAATTTTCTGAGAATTTTTAATATAGATATAGATATATATAGATATATATTATATAATATAGAATGGGTCTGAGGCCCACTTCCTCCATGTCTGATGAAAGCAGGAAAAGCGATTCTGCAGGGGTGGGGAGGATCAGGATCACAGTGTGGGCTGGGGGGGCTGCAGTGGTGGAATAGCACAGTGAGGCTCCGGCAATGCTATTATGGCTCTGTCTGTCCCAGAGGTCATGACTGAAGGACAATTAACAAACAACGACAAGAACAACAACAACAACAACAACAAAAACGCTGTGCGCTCCTAAAAGCGCACAGCTACAGTAGGAGACATTTTGCCTAACCCTTTAAATCCTGGTGGCTGGAGTGTCACCTGTTGCCGGCAACAGGAGCCATTCAGAGAAATCCCAGCTCCCAGCATTAAAGGGGTTAAATTATCAATATGAAATTTAGACACACACCTCAAGTCTTCAAGCATCAACCCCAAAATCTCAGGAAGATTTTTTTTTTTTAATTTACTTTATTTATTTTTAACATGTCTTATATCTGTAGTTTTATTACCAGTAGTATTCTCTTGCTCTAGAACATGACAGTAGCAAGATCACGGTAAGGCTCGCATTTCTCTCTTGCTTTCAACTGGAAGACTGAAAAACTTTGCTCGTTAAGTAACACTTGCTGTCACTGATGTGACTGCAACAAGACCCACATCGTACTTGCAGTGCCTTTCTCACGCACGCGGAGGGTCCTTCGGCCACTCCCTTCTCGCAAGCGTCTTCTCCCAGGCGCCCCCCCAGCACACACACGGACACACGCTCGCACACGCACGACACACGCTCACGCACACCCCACCACGAGTGAGATGTTCCCCTGTATGGGTGTGACGGTAACTTGCTGGCCTCCATTTGACTCTCCGGTCAGAGGAAGGGTTTCATTTAAAGTACAGTAGAAGAGCTGCAACATAAAGAAGAGGAGCTGGTGAAAGCTTGAAGTCAAAAACATTTAAAGAGGGGATCCAAGCTGCATTATACATCTGCGTGGGCAAATATTGCCCATTGGTTTCTGCTGACTGCAGAGACAAGCGAACTGATGAATTTATAAAATAATTATAAAATAATAATAATAATATATTGAAGCAAATCAAACATATATAACAGCGGGTGCATAATTTCCATAGGTTACGTTGCTATGTAACTCTTCTCTGTATACACACTCAGTCCACGATGGCCAGAAAAAAACCCTAGTAACTAGAACACCATTTCTAATGCTGAAAAGTGGAAACAAGTACGAGGTTGAAATTCTTTGTGTTTCCTGCTTTTGGCTCGAACCACTATGAACACCTTCAACTGCCACGTTGTTAATGCCTGGAACAGGCTTAATGCTCCACCGTGTGGCAAATGCAAGAACATCTACTGAGAAAAAAACAAAATCAACATCTCATCTGCATTTCCTCTGACTATTTTGTATGAAATTCACATAATTTTCTTCCAGTTATTGGCTGTGGTATCCAAGGGCCTCCCACCCCACTGCCCCATTTCCAGCTCAGAGAACAAACACAGCGACTATCACAGATATACAAGACCAAGCTCACACACACCAATACAAAAGGTAACATTAATGCTTAAATGAAAAAGGTCCTCTCCAAATAATTCATTAAAATATTTTAAAAAAATCATTTTTGAAAAAAAAAATCTATGATACCAAAAGATCTAATAAAGTAGTAAGGCACTCAAATCAGTATATACTGTAGTCTCTTGCATTATTATACTGAAAGGCATATGGCACTGCATCCAGTCTGCCATACTCTCCCCACAGCCGTAGGTCGCTCTTTCAAAACAAGACCCTGGAAACCCTGCTCTGCTGGCTTTAGTTTGTGTGCTGGGACGGGTCCGACCTCCTAGCAAGTCATTCCACCCCCAAGAGCTGAGGTGCACTGTCTGCAGAGGCAAGAATGTGATTCATGGGAGACTTTTTGTTGTGCATCTCCAGCAAGTCTTGAATGAAACCTGGTGGTCTCTCGAGCTCGGAGCTACCCCGAGGTTCCTGGTCTTTTGTGGTCTGTTTCTGTGCACTCTTGGTGGGCTCCGGGAGGCAGGCACCGGCCCCTCGCCTGCTCAGCCTCTCCTCTCTGCCAGGGGAGTCCTTGGCCGCGCCAGCCAGGGACTCTTTTCGGCTTCTTGTGGTGGATGGGTGGCTGCCAACGCCCCCCGTGGAGTCGCACTCGTTTTCTGAAATGGGGTTGGTGCCGCTGTGGCTCGACTCATTCTCGCTGTCTTCTCCGCACCTTGACTGGGTCTCCTCCTTGTCGCTCTCCTTCCCATGGTTTCGAGTATTTTTGATTTTCTGGTGTATGCGCTGGTGACGAACCAGGCTGTGTTTCAGAGTGAAGGTCCGTTCACAGGTTTGACACTTGTACGGTCTCTCGCCTACAAGAGAATGGAAGTGCAAAGTCAGCTGTAAGGTCACAAACGCACCTCCCTCTTGTTTCAAGCAGCGTGAGATACTCCACACTTTGGAAATTCAGTACCTTTATTGAACTTGGGTGCTGCATTTATGTAGGTTTTTGCTTCTGTACCATCAAACCAGCTCATGGTATGCAAGCAGGTATACAGATGAATGCCATGGGGCACAAATGAAAAAACAAAACCTAGGTGTCTGGAGGTTTCCACAAACTTGGTATGGCCCTGCTCTAAGGAGGGAAGAAGACCATATACCTCAGGTGCCTGTCAGCATCCCGTCTATGTTAGTCAGCAACTTTTCCGGAAGAACTTTGTAGTCATCCTATGGAGCTTAAAAGCATTTGTGAAAGCAGCCATCTGCACTGCGCTACAGCAGCTTCCCCTCCACGGGTGCTCCATGTTACGGGTCAGGCCCTGGTATATGCAGAGATAGAGGATTTGAGACGGAAGGATAAGAATACTGCCCAGGTACCTGTGGTCAACAGGACTTAAAAACTGAACCAGATTGAACAGTGTATGAGAAGACATCTCCCTCTCTTAGATGCTGGCAGGCGAGTAATGCACAAGTTATTTAGCAAAGTCAAAGAGAAGCTGTCATGAATTACTCAACACAACGACCCCTACTCTTTTTGTGAAGCAGGCTGACAGCATCGCTGTGTTTCAAAAAAGAATAAGCAGCTACAGGACCTAGATCTGTCAGGCATTTACAGGACACCAGAGGTGTCTGTTAGAGGTGATCAACATCTACTGACTGAGTGAAAAACATCTGCCTTGGGATGTTGTTTACAACGCTGTTGATATTCCTCAACCTGCTGCTGCTCTACTCTGATCTCTGATAGAAGCAACATATGAAAGCCCCTAAAAAACCTCTTTACACCTGTGCAAGAAATGTTACTCTCCAGGCAAAATCCTTCCACTTACTTTGCAACCTTAAGCCTCAGAGCAGCTGCAAAGCTGCTCCTGTGCTGTAATCGACAAGCAGTTTGCTCTGCTTTCAGAACCGCTTTTTGCACCTGAAATGCTTCAATAGTTTCCTGAGCATGAGTTCATGGAAAAACAACGCAGCCACAGCCCCACTGACAAAAATCCCCCAAACTCCTGACGAAGCAAAGTGCCCCAAGGTGCTACCTGCCACTGCTGCCCTACCAACCCTGAAGAACCAAAGGTCCCACCCTGATGGATTCATCTTGATTGTAGCTATTAAAGACTTCTCAGTGGTGCAATTCCACCAAGACACCATGTTGTGCAAACAAGCACACAGAACAACACTTTTGAGGCTAATTTCTCCGTTATACTGCTTGGGATCATTAAAATGTAAATAAATTACAAACTGGAGGCGACTCGCTGCTGTGTACAAGCTGGTCCTGCTGTCCCCGACAGGTGTGACACTTCTGAGCAATGTTTCTCCCTGGTGCCCTGCTCAAACACCTGCTATTGACTGAGGTCAGGGGACAGAGCTCCTGCCCCGTGCCAGGAGCTTTTTCAGATGGCAGCCTTTGCCCATCCACCACCTGGATGCAAACAGTGCAGTGCCATGGCTCACCCTTCGCTTGGGAAGAGTGCCCCAGAGCACACCACAACTACGTGCCACGGGGCAGCCTGCACCAGGTGAGGGAAATGTTTTCAGCCTGATTTCCATCCATAGGCAGGCACTGCACCAGGGATCTCTTACACACTTACGTGTGCCCCCATGTTCCTCTTCTGAGTAAAAGAATTACAAAAACTTCCCACACTTATCTTGAAAAAAATGTTAAAACCGAAGTGTAGGCAATATTACATAAAGACAGTGTTCTGCCAATATGTCTGAGTGAGTGCGATGGAGAGAGGAAAGAGGAGAGTCAACTGGCAGTACTGACGCAAAATCCTCACTTGAAAATGCACTGATCTGAACAGTGGGTATTTAAATTTATTTGAAGAAAGCACTGACCCATGTTTCTATTCAACAGCTGTTCTATGTTGAAATATCCTTCAGTGTCAAATAAGAAAGAGAAACAAACAGCAAAGAAATTGACATATCGACAAGGTCTGCGTATCTCAGCGTGCAATGAAAACATTTAAAAAACACATTATGGGATCTCCACAGACACACACCAGTGTATCATTTGGGTGTAAAGCTCGGAGTTTGAGATACTAGAATCTTCCCAAGGCTTCTGTATTAGTATAAAAATAGGCACAAGAATGGGGCCCACCCCTTGTTTCACTCGAGATTTGAGTCTTCAATGCCAGAAAGAAAACAAGTCATCTCTGCACTTGAGAAGTCAATATTTACAGTTCAGAAGGTAAAACATTTGGTTAAGGCAATAGTCTTTGGTGTAGGTTATTAAACCCTCACCTTCAAGTATAGCACAAGTATTTTGTACTCAAAGTTAATCATAAAGATACTGTCTTCAGCAGAAAGCACCTTCAAAAGACACAAAACATCTAACTGCACCAGCTTTTTTTCCCACATCAGAACAGCTCACTGACAAGTAAAAATACATCATTAATAAGGATGAATTAATAAGGATGAATGATTAATTCACCCTTGACCTGTCTCATGACTTCACCTCCTTCACAATGCACTACTGAAATTTATCACATAAAGCAATCTCAAGTATTTTAACTGCCGAGTCAAGTCCTGAGACAAATATTTTACTACCTGTATTCTACTTTCTCTGCCCGAGTTTGAAGGAAAAGCAGAGTGCCAATTGTAGCTGTGCCTTTCACTCAGGCAGCAGGTCATGCACACCATCAGCATAGTACCAGGCTTATATAATCAGACAAAAACTCTCTTTCTCTCAACTTCTGTTCAGAGAAGTCTTACCATATACTGCCAGGTTTCTTCACTGCTCATCAAAATACTGGGAAGAGTAATACTGGGAAGACGTAGAGCCATGCACACACCATGAGAAGGGAGTGAGAAGCTGGACAAGAACAATTGTGTGGAGCTCTCCATATCTGCCTTCACCTCTGAACACTCTAAGCAAGCTTAGGGGAAAACTGGAAACTGAAGATAAGGCAGTGTTGTGACTATTCCTGCTCCCTTAACAGGTTTTGTATGCAGCATGGAGATTGGGGAAGAGAAGATACCTTGCAGCTACCTGCAGGACTAAGAGCAGTGTCTCCAACCTCGAGTGCTAGCAGTAATTGTGCACCTATAGAGCAGATGCACCATTCTGGTGGCAGATTGGCTTGCAATCTGCTCTGCCTTGAAATCTCCTCTTACCTGTATGAGACCGCATATGTCGTGTCAAATCTTGCAGGGACCAGAAACGCTTGTTGCACACAGTACAGACTTTCTTTCTTTTGTCTGCTTTTGCAGTACTCTTAGCCCCATCAGTCTTTGGTTTTTTGTCATCACTGCTCTTCTCAGTGGACTTTCTCTCTGTGCCTTCCCCCTCAGAGATGCTTTCGCTCTCTTCATTCTCCTTTCCTGTTGCCTCACAGTCCACAGGAGACTCCACTACCTTCAAGTCCATCGGAGACTCTTCCTGCTCAAGACCAGAGTCCTGCATCAAGGGAGCTCCTGCATCATCCTGGATGCTTTTGCTTTCATCCTCACTGCTCCTTTCATCCTTTCTGTCCTCACGAATGTGGGCCTTTTTGTGACGGCTAAGAGTGCCAGCAAACTTGAAGGTTTTGCCACAAACATCACAGGCATGTTTCTTTTCAGTCTGAGAACTGCTGCCTATGCTCTGGTCACTCTCTGCCAGCTTGAAGTCCATTAATTTGCTGGCAAAATTGAGGTCAAGACTTTTGTTACTTACAGAATCTTCTTCAGGGCCCTCTTCATATTCATCTGCTTTTTCTTCAGCATCCTCTTCTGCCGGAGGAGAGTCAGCCTTTTGCTCCTCCTTGGGGCTGCACTCACTTCCTGGTAGCTCTGCTACTGCCTCTGGCTGTTCCTTCTCGCAGGAGGTCAGGTCCAAGACTTCGTTTCCTGTGGCGGGTGTCTCCGCATCAGACTGGCTGTCTGCAAGCAAACAGAGAGAAGCTTTCAGTGGGACGCCCTCCGCTGACTCACAGCTATCAGCAGTAAGGCTTCACATGGACCCATGAGCAGTGCTGCTGATCAAGTGTCCCAACATCTGCTTCTCTTATCTGTGACCCAGGCCAGTAACTTACAGCTGAAGAGAGATCAAAACACCACAGAATCCAATTAACAAGATGATTAAAAATCTGTAATAAGATACTTTCTTTTCCAAAATAGACACACATTCATGGCAGTTTCTTGAAGTGTGATGTAATGGCTTTTACAAGAGAACACAAAATGCTGAGACACTGAAGATGAGTTTAGGTCACTGCTGTTACAAATATGCTGTATCAGAGACACATGAATGTAGTATTTATAAACTCACGTATGAAATATGGATATAGGCTGAAGTAACACACATATGTAACACATGTAACACATGTAACACATGTATTAATCTAACTGATAAACTATAAGTAGTGAGAAATGTTTTTCCAAGGGAATGTAAAGGCCTCATGCAACCAATCAGTACAATTAAATGTTAAAGATTATCACACACATCAACGCAGAGGATAGTTAAAAAATTGGGTATACATGCTATAGGCAAAAGCTGCAGAAGTTTGTCTCCATGTGAGTATTTGATGCATGCTTGTTGTTACATTGATACCACCTGGAATCAAAATATTAAGCCAAGATGCAGTAATAGGCGACATCCTTTGCTGTTTCACCGTTCATTCCCCCAACTAAAAAGCAAAACATACCTAAAATGTCCACCTTAATGACATCCTCCATGACCCTATCAGTTTGCAGCATTACCATTGCTGAGGACATAACATGTTCAAAAAATATAACACACATAAGGTGAACAAAGGGGCAGAGCTGCACCTCTCCCAAGCTCTATACAAATAGTGTACATGTAAATAGGAAATAAGGTGGACTGGATCTGAATGCTAAAGCTGACAGTGATGCACGGCATGTAACTGCATACCCCACTTTCCAGTGGCCGTTCCAGGACATGAGCTTAGCAAGTCATGCTTTCTGAAAGTTGAAACTTCCCTTGTTTTAAGTCATCCCCCCACCTCCTTCTTGTCAACAGCATGCAGCCAAGGCACCACACAACTTAACAGTCATTTCAGCATTTATCTGCAAGTCCAGTACCTGCTTAATTCCTACAGGGGGTTTAGAAACTATAGAAGAGCAGTGGACTTAAAACCTGCATTTGACACAGCACAATGTGTACTTGTCTCTAAATTGCACAGATTTCCTATTAGGGGCTTTTTTCATAAGCAAGGAGTAATTGCAGAAGGTATGAAGGTAGTTCTCAGACACTTAGTAGTCCAAATGTAGTCTTGCAGTGTAACTTGCATTGACCCCATCTCCTTGCAAAAGTTACAATCAATGGCCCTTAAACAAATGCCAAAGCTAAGCAACATTTCCAGATTGTGAACTACCACTTAATACAGCATAATCCATGATACGCTGTCTCTTGGGGGTTTGGAGGGGAGAAGTGACCTGTCAAAAAAATAATCTCACCTTTTAATCGAAACAGATCAGTTTACATACACAGTGGATTACACAAAAGCATTCGACAAAGTTCATTGCTCATCTAATTATCTACCCATTAAAACTTGCAACTGAGCCGTAATCTGTGTATAATGCTGGAGAGTTTGAGGATGTGGGCATCTGAAAACAAAGGTCACCTACAAGTGCCTTACAAATCTGCATTTGAATTCTGTGTTTTGACTCGTTGCTTCTTTTTTGGATAAATTAAGACAAAAAATTAAAGTTATTATAAACTGCAAGAGGTAATTTCTAAAAATCCAGCTGAAATCCCAAAGCGTAATAATTAAGGGGCAGCACTGCTTTACAACCAGAGAAATGTGAGACTGGCATGTATGAGAAGCAGGGGGCACACAAAGCATTCTTGGTTATGGGCAGGCAGCAGGACCTTGTGGCTGATGCTGCAGGCAAGGGAGCGAAACCAGAACCCAAACTCAGGCCACCTCCATGCAGGGAAAATGTTTTTGTTTTTTTTTTAAACAAACAAATAAACAAACAGAGGAAGCATCACTCCTGTGGGTTCCTGGCCTGCTGCCTTCTTACACACGCAGCATTTTGGGGGCAGGAACAGCACGTCTGTGTCTCCCTAGGAATGCCTCATCTTGGCCCAAGAGTTTAGATGAAAGGAAGGATTAATGATGAGCAATGTGACTCCATGATGCTGCTGAAAAGGTCCTTGTCCTTGTCCCTGGCCACCGACTCCTGCCCCAACCCTTACATGGTGCTAACACTCACAGAACCACACAGTCAGCGGGGTCTTTTCTACACCGACACGGATTTAGGTTGGACTGAAGGTGACCCCAGAACCACTGCTCCAAGAGAGAAGGGAAATAAGGGGGAAAGGAGCGTCCTCGCCAGTAGCCTTTGGTTGCTACCATCACCAAGACGTATCGATGAATGATGGACAAAAAAAAAAAAAAACTGGAGTGGCAAAGTATGCTGCGGCACGGAGATCCTGAAGCAACACCAATGGAAAGCACCCAAATGGATGCTGCACACCCAGTGCTGGTGCCTCAGCTCCAGGCCTCAGCAAGGTGAGGTCCACAGGTCAAGGTCAGGAAACGCTCCTCTGAGGATATGTGCACTAGTCCGAATTAAAACTGCAAGCAAAGCAAGGAGGAGGGTTTCACTGCGGAGCAGGGCATTAAAGGCTGTTAGGATGGAGATGGGTAAAGAGTGTGAGGAGACCAAGATAGATGGAGCTCCTCTTCTGTCATGCCAAGAGCCATGCTTTGCAATTCTTTGCTGACCAAACACAAGACAATGGATGCAGAATAAGTTGACTTTTCAGACAGGAAATATTGGGAGCAATGTTAAGGAGGGGAATATGCACCAGTAGCACTCAAGGAAGATCAAGCTCAGACTGGAAGGCTTTGTTTTAAATCCCTCAAATGCAAAAGCCTTACCAACTTTTAAGTTCAACATTTTGCTTATCAGGCACAATTTTCCACTTTTCCCGTTATTTTCCCTAACTTTTCCTTGTCCTGCTTACTCCATCTACTTTTTTCTAGCCTCTGTACCCTTCTCAGCTGTTATTCTCTTCTTGTGTGGCTGACCCACGGTTACATTTTCATGTGGGAGAGAGAGGCTCTGAGGGACAGGCAGTCCACAGGTAAGCCATGCTGCCTTACCAGCACAGGCAAACGGATGATGCTGACACCGAGAAAAGGAATGTGAAGTTTCAACACCACACATTCAGGAAGGGCAAAGACTTGAGACATTGGCAGTACAGACACACACATGCTTGGTCTTCCAAAACTGGCTCACCACCACTGAATAAACACATCCAAAATTCAGGTGCGGACTTAGCCAGGAACACGTTAACGTGTGTACGTGTTTGGGTGAGTGCTCCTCCTTCCTACCTGCACCAACCAGACCTACTGTTTTCCGTGTCAAGGAAGAGTTTCACAGGCCCCTTACGACACTTCATGCATATCGTAAAATGGCAGCTCCCGACTAGTTGAGCTGCTCTGTGGTTACCCCCAACCTGCGCGGTTGGTTTCACAGCTGGTAAAAAAGCGACTTGCTTTGCACAAAACCCGACTCTTTGGGGATGCGTGAGAAATCAGCCCTGCTCCGCAGCAGACAAACTGGAAGAGCAGCACAGGAGCTGGGAAGGTGTGTGGGAGAGACAACTGTTGTGAGGACAGCCTCGCCGGGTGCCTGGGTTGGGATTCCTGTCACAGTGCAAGAGACACTGCTCTCTCTGCTCCTGCAGAGCTGAGGCCTGGCCTATGCTGATGGCCTTTCCCCTATTTACACGCATACTGGTAGCAACAGAAAACCTTGCTGGCCACAAGAAGACTAGGTTATTTTACACAGAAGGAAGGATTTTGACCGAGCTTTCAGATCTGGGCAAACACCCCTGCGAAAAGCCCACGCTCCTCTCAGACGGGTCATTCCTATTTCCAGAATCCAGATTTTGCTGATTTACAGTGCCGAGCAACCACATGCAGGCAGAGAGGAAGGCAAGTTGCACAGGAAAGGCCTGCTCTTTCTTTCACCCTCTCCTATTCACCATTCACTAAGGCTGTAAAATGCTTTCCAGTCTGCTTTTTATCCTGCAGGTACTTACAGCTGGTGAGTGCAAGAGCAGAGAGCTGCCCTTGCGAAAGCCCCTACAGAGCACACAACCTTGTCCTGGCTGACCACATTTGTGTTGCTTCTCTGAGGCGAGGAAATGAAGGCGGCACAGTTTCACGGAGTCATTTGTGACACAGGAGCCAAAGAAGATGGGAGACGTAGGAGAGGGAGGGGACAGGCGGGGAGGTGAGGCCATAAGGAGGCGGCCATGTGAAGCTGCAGCTCGGCTGCTGCCTCTTCAGCTTCTGGGAAAAAACAAACTTCTCAGGAGATATATTCATAAGCAAAACCTCAAGGACTCCATCTGAGAATGCAAAAACTTTTCCTACTGCATGAAAGAAACCACTATATAGCTGTAGCCAAAATCACTTTTTCCTTCAAACTGTGGCAAGAAACGACTGTTTTGCTGAAGTCTATTTACAATTCAAGCTGCAATTTTAAGTCGGTCTATTCAGAACAGTCCACTTCATCTTTTAGAGGTAGCAAGCAAGAAACAAAACAAGGAGTAAACTGCTTTCCTGCATACACAAACAAAATTATCAAGAGAGACACACTGAACATGGAAAGTTTCAGATAAAAGAGCAGATAGAGATCAAGGTGGGGAGGCTGCTGGTTTGGTTCTGTCTTCCTGTGTGTTTTTTTTCCTTGGAACTAAGGTGGAATAGAGAGTAGAGCTTGAGATACTGAGGAGTTATTAGATAAAACAGGGTGTTGTAGTGGAAACGATTTGGGGACTTTAAAGCAAGTGTTTATTGCCAAACACTCCTGACATCCCAAGAGAAATGTCAGCAAACCCATCACATAAATAATGCTCAAAACTGGAGCAGACAGAGGACTGGAAATGAATGTTGGACAAGCAGCTGGCATTACCAGTCGGATGAGCCAATGACTTACTATTTTCCTTATGTTAACTGAAATAACCCCAGCTTTTTCTTTTTTTTTATTATTTTACAATAGACCCAGCCACCACTAGGTGGTAGCAGCTTAGTAAGTTTGGTACTTTTTATGAACTTGCACCATGCTGCTCTTCTACCCACAATTTGGAGAACATCTTTCTAACCTGCAGTCAACTTGCAAAAACATGGGGGCTATCTTTGTCCATTTTTATTGTAAACACTCTAACACTTAGCCACCTTCATTACATCACATTAAATCATACACAAAGTTAAATGTTTAATTTGCCCATGGTTGAGGGATCTTCGGTCATATCTTGGAAATTAAAAAATTAAAGATATAAAAGGACTTTTTAAAGTAAAGGGAACCAAACACATCTGGGGAAAAAGGAGAGAACCAAAACTGGAAAGGGGTTATTAAATGAAACAGCTGGTTGAAACTAATACCCTGGAGAACAGATAAAGAGCACAATGCAGTTTGCCTTTTACACAAGCTGGGATCCCCCAGTACCTTCAAGTGAGCAGTTCAAGTCAACAACACAAACAAAGGCATTCAGGACCAGATCTGACTGCACCTAGCAAGTGGAAATCTGCACTGAACTGGGGGAAAAAAGGCCAGAGACTTTCAGTTCACAGTGAATTCTCCTGTTTATCAGAAAGGCAGTTTTACGTAGAGCTGGCAATACACTCAGGAAGTTATATATCATCTCCTCAGTATCTTCTACACAACAGCTCTAGCATTCAGTCCAACTTCATGGCTCTTCTGTTTGCCACTCACTCCTGCTCTAAGCAACTCTTGCTTTGCCGTGAGCCACAGCTCTGGAGTGGCTGTTAAACTTTGACAGAAAATGCAGTTTCAAGCCCTTTGTCCTCTAGGAAATAACCACAAATGTAGTTCAGAGGTACAGACAGCTACGACAGTTTGGAAAAACAAAAAGTCCTCCACTATAACCAGGGCTCACATGATTTCTGTAGTGATCACAGAGTGGCAGATTTCTAGAGCAAAGATGAATTCTGCTAAACACTAATCAGAAAATTCACTGTTGAGCATACTTACTTCGTAAATATTTGCCTAGTTAGCACAGAGCAGTTGTTTTTGACTCTCTCACATCAGAAGCAAGCTCTTTAAAGAAAGTGATCTTTCCTTAGGAAAGTGTCTTTCTGAATTATGTAACAGATAATCCCTTACCCCATTCCCATCCCACATCTCACCTCCATCAACTACATTTTGTCGCAAGAAAGGAGCATTCAGAAAGGCCTAAGGAGGCGAGGGCAGGCCTGCTTTAACATGATGAAAGTGGGCGATTCACTAAATTGCTCCACCATGCAGCTGCAGCAGTCTGCCCCGGCCCAAGCGCTGTGAGCCACCCCTCCTGGATTAGATACTCTCCTCCTGTGTCACGAGCTGTCGTCAGGCTGCTCCTTCTGCTCCACCAAGCAAGGACACACATGAGCCCCATCGCTTACACACTTTGCCCAACTCCTATTCAAAGCCACCATCCTGTTTTTCCTTTCGTTTTAAAGCAAGACCAAAAGAAGCCCTCTATAAACTTGTTCCCAATGACACTCTTTGAATTGCGCTTCCTGTCTTACACCTCACCTTAAAGCTTTCCTCTCCACTTCCTTGAGGGCAGACCAAATGCCTCCCAAGCATCTCCCCTCATTCCCTTTCCTTTCAGCATACAGTGCAATCTGGACTATGGTTCACTTGCAGGTCTAGCCTTCACAGGGCTTCTCCTGTGATTCCCAACCACACCGCTCACCCAGAACGAAAAGAGAAATGGCCCCTTTTAAACCAAGCCACAGCATCAAATTGTAATTTACTTCCACTGATTCTGAAATCCATTTTGCTTGGATGGTGGAGGGAGACCACAGGTCCAAAGCTGCTGAATGATTCTGGCCTGTGATTAAACACCAGCTGGTGAAGCCTGCTAGAAACACTCAGCCGTGCTACAAAGTGCACGCGGTAATGCTACCAGCACAGGAGCTGGGCTCCTTTCTTGCTTTCTGAAGCTGCTATTTGAAGACACAAAGCGCTTGATGGCAAAGCCAATTTCAACAGCATCCATCTCCAGCGCCTCCCAAGCAATGCTGCCAGCTCTACGCCTCGGCTGCATCAACGTGCTCTTTTTAGGGCTGCACTGCGAGCTGGATCCGGGAACTGATCTCACGACTGCTGGTCCCTCCCCTTGCCCTTTTCATTTTTTTGGGCAGCTGGGTCAGTTACAGCTGTGGGGATGAACAGTTGGGAACAGGTCGAGCCAGTACGGTGGAGAAGTGCTTTGTGTTATCCAACCGTGGCCCAAGGCTCTGTCTGCTGGGGGCAGGTCGAACCACTCTGACCAGCCCAGCACCATCTGCACAAGCACCAAGAACAACATTTACCCTCCACCAACGTCCTGCACATCCTACGTGTCACCCCAGCACTCATCGGAGTGGCTTTAGGAAGGCTTTCCCTGCTGTCAGCATCCCTTTGGCTAGAAGGGAAGCTCCCACCAGACCCCGTTAGGGCGCTGCTGCTTCATCCCACCATAAAGATTGTCGCAGAGCGCTTCCTGCAGACTTTTGTTCTGCAGGGGGATCATGTTATAACATGAGTCTTCCTCTCTCAGGCTGCAACCATCTGTTGTCTGCATGGGCAGGATCAGCCCACGTGACACCTGGATACCATGCTGCACCAACAGCCCGTAACTGCGCCGGGCCGTTAGCATGGTAACGAGACAACCTCGTCCTTCGTGGTAGGCAGGAGCAAATCACGTCGCAACATGCCTCCAGCACAGCAGATTTTACTGCCAGACTAGTACCGAGACCTGAAAGACTGTGTCTGAATCACTGCAATCCAACCTGCCATAATAAAAGGAAGAGAAAGGATGAGAGAGGCTGTGAGGATGGCACACTTTTCCGAACAAACTTCCTGCTGCTTTTAGATTTGTTACTTCAACAAATCTTCTGTGAAACCTACTCCGAGTGACACACAGCTGCACTGCCTCTCTCGGAGGTGACTCCTTTGTGCAGGCATTTTCCACGGAAGGGACGTGTACCACCTTCTGCCAAGGTTCCTTCGTACATTGATTCCATTCAGCCAGCACAGAAAAACACTGAATTACTGCACCCACCCATGGCTTCATGTCAGCTCGCCCCTTCTTCTAAATGCCACTCACTTGCCTACAACAAAAAGCTTTGTGTGATCTGACAGTTGGTCTCCTTTATTGCAAAACTCTCAAAAGATGACAGGTGAGTTTCGGTGCAGACAAATTTAAAGTAAAAAATATCTAGAAAAAGTAATCTAAACCATGCCTATGTGATGCTGAAGGTGGTACAGGCAGTATGTTTAGGCAGGAGGTCTCAGAGCCATCTGTCAGAGTTCCCCAGGATCACTGGCTTGGCCTACATCAGCAGCCAAAATAAAGCCAAAAAAAACAACACTGGGTATCACAAGCAACGGTATTGAAAGCAAGACAAAGGGTGTCCCTTTGCTGAGGTGTAAAGGCCTGGTGTGCCCTCATTTCAGGTTGTGCGTGCAGTTCTGGTCTCAGCGCCCCAAGAAGGACATAGCTGGGATGCAGAAGGCACAGAGCAAACCTGATCCAAGCGATGGGGCAGCTGCCCTGTGAGGAGCCACCAGAAAGGCTCAAGATCCTCATTTTGGAGGGGAGAAGGGGGTGATACGATTGAGGTCTGCAAATCACAAAGGCAGCAAAGAGAGCAACCAACAGACCTTCAAATCCTGCAGTGCTGGAACAAAGGGAGGCTCTCTGAAGCTTGCAGGGGATCAGCTTAAAAAATATTTCTTTACACAGCAGATAGTGAACTTCTGGAGCTTGACACCGTGTATGTGAGGTCAGAGGCAGACAGCATCAACAGGTTCAGAAAGCAATCGGAGAGACTGACAGAAAGCCGGATCATAAACAGGTACTAACTAAAGGGAGCAGGCAGGGATGTGCCCTCCCAGACGCAACCCTAATGCAGTGGTTGTGGATGCTGGCAGAGCACAAGAGGAACAGACTGCAGGAAGTGGCCAGGCCCACAAGCTCACCCTAAATAGCACATCCTACTGATACCATCAGAGACAGAGTACTTGGCTGCATGGACCACTGCTCTAACACAGCAGGACATTTCTTCCATCTTTACGCTTTGCTTTTCTACAGCACTCAGTACAACTAACGCAACTCGGTCTTGCCATTCTGAACAACCTGGGTGAGCTGCCTGTTCTAGGGAGAGATCCAGCATCCCTTCCCTTAGACTGGGGAATAAGCCCGTTTCTCCCCAGGGAGCAGACGGCAACTCCAGGTTTGTGCAACTTCTGTTAGATTTGGTAGAAAAGACAATGTATTTTTGACATGGGATGGGGGCTCATGACCTGACACAAGAAAACAGTGCTTATCTGTGCTTGTAATGTGTAGTAAGAAACCTCCTTGTGTTTTTGTTTTTGTTTTATTTTTTTTTCTCTTATTTTTCCCCTTTACTGCTTTCTCCCTCCCTTTCTTTCTTGAGTCACCTGGTCAGTAATCTCTGAGACCAGCCTTTCGCAACCAAATTTTATCCTCTTCTGCTCCTGTGGGGGGGGAAAAATTCCCTAGTCAAAGTTGACCTGCTACAACAAGCTCATTGCAAGCTTTTCAATAACAGGTCATCTCCCGACATGTTTATCACGTTTGAATTTTACACAACTTCCATCAAAGCCACTGGGCATCTTCCCATAGACTTCAGTGGAATCAAGCCCCATATATTGAATAAACTATCAATTACTTCCCTACAGGAGAAAGTTTTTCATGTCCGCAATTCATTTAAATGACTAAAACAAGGGAAGGGACTAAGTACAGGATCAGCTGGAAGAAAAGCCAGGATCACACAGTGGAATGAGGGAAGTTGCCCTTCAAGACATCTCTGTGATGAAGAAAGAGGTTGTGAGGATGGTTAAAAGTAAAAGATCTGCTCCTGTCAAACCTCCCCCCTCTCACCCAAAACCCCTGAACACACACACACGAACACACACACAAACCCCATGCACCAACCAGCAGCCTTTTTGATACGACATTGTGGGTATTTTTCTCACTTTAATCTTCCACAAGTTGGATCTGTCCTTATTAACGTCTCAACCTGAATGAGGGATTCCCTGTATCTTGTGGACAACTCACATAGGTTGGTTCTTTCTCTTCATTTTCTTCCAGTGTTAACACAATTTTTTAGAAGTGTCAAGGCACTGCTTTTTGTAGGCTTTCAAGTCACTCACTCTTTCTTTTTATATGCCTGCTAAATCAACCATAAATTTATGGCTACGAATACCACCACTTTCTGCACTTTTATTTGGCTTTATTCACAATGCAAATACAGAACAGAACTTCAAAGTTCAGCAGAAATCCTTTTGCTTCATGATAGTCCAATTCCTTTCCACATATTTTTCAAGCATGCAATGACAGGATTAGCTGGGTATTAATTGCTTGAAACTCAACCTGCATCTCAGGTCACAATTTTCTCATATTTTCAGACTTTAAAACTTTTGTATCTACCAAGTATTTGTCATACGGACCAATATCTACAACAGATAAGGTAGTCTTCTTTCCACACAAACATCCCAATTGGAGGTCTCAAAACCCAAACCAAAATCCTGCTTACTGTGCAAACTCCACCCCGCACCCCAAGTTACATTCCTGTTCCCAAACGGAAACTACACTGCTTTACAAAAATGTCACCTTTAAAGGAACAAAAAAAAAATTCAAAAAGCAGTATTCCTTGCTTCCCATATTGTCCCTTAATGGCACCTGCTCTTCTAATAAAATATATAAACTTACTGGAGGGTAATCGAAGCAATTACAGTTAAAATGTAATGTGATTTGCTTTTTTATTATTATCTTTTTACATAAGAATGGTCATGAGTTGGATTAAAATACATCTGCATCTGTGTATTGATGCAGAACTGATTGTAGAACTTGGTTAGCAGCACAGCAAGCCTATTCTAGGCTGGACACTTCATGAAGTCATTCATTTGAAGGGAGTCTTTTTCAAAATAATAGGTCATCTAAACAATCACAGAATGTAAGAAGATCATTCCTTAATTAATATATCTCCTCCCACTGCTGTACTAGTGGAAACGCATTATTGCCATTGCAACGTTGCAAAGAAAAGATGTCTACAATTCTATTTTGACTTAAGTCATAAAAGCAAGGAATAAAAACCCCTCTGATCCTTTTTTACAACTTGCATCTTCCCATCAGCAGGAAACATTCAGGCTCACAGGTTAGGCATAACTGTATTCTATTTATTTATTCATTTATTTTCTTTATAGATATTTTTCTGTCCATTTAATTTCTATGATAAGTATTTATTTTGCATGCTTGGCAAGCCAATAGCTATCTTTTTTTTTCTTTAAAAAAAAAGAAAAAGAACCACCTCTGCCATTAAATCTTACCTACTACAAACAATAAGGCTGGGCCAAATATGGTCTGGCACAATTGCTCTGAATACAACCTGGATTCTCTGCAAATAGATCTAAGTTATTGGTAATTAATTAATGACCAAAAAAGACTGTTACTTTCATTTTGTATTGAACCTAGTCTGATTCACATACCATAAAGGCAGCAAAATTAACTGCATCATCTGCAGGGCACATCCTATTTGCTGCTCTGAGGATGAAAAAAGTCAAGAGCAGGAGAGAAAAGCAAGACAGAAAGGCAAACTGAGTTGAACATAGAAGAGAAAATTAAATAAGGCGACATCAAGAGAAAGAAAGCATTAAAAGCAAGCGTTCAAGCATGTTCAAACAAAACACATGTACCATGTTAAACACTGTATAAAAACAAGCTGTGCCAAATTCCCAGTGCCCCACTTGGTGAGCTTTGCATTAAAATAAAAAACAACAAAGAAGGTGTGTGCTTCCCAGGGAAATGCTTTTGAAGTAAAAAACACATAGCAGTGTTGAGGCAAGACTGAGCAGTGTGAAGGCTTTTATCAGAGACTTTTGGCTGCGCAGAGGATACGGGTTACTGGTAGCAATGTCCATTTGTGCCCTTTCACAAAAGGTAAATGTAACCTTGACACCACATGGAAGGAGTCCTCCATGCTGAAATTTTATTGAACATGAAAGTCATGCTTGCAAAAATCTTTTCACGTCTTACTATAAAGACAGTATTTTAAAACTAGTAATACCTATACTGCTTAAATGCTCAAAATGATGTACCTCTTCCTCAACCACACTCACTCATTAGCTCGGGCCACTTACACAAATTATCCTGAGAGCACCTTCCCTACAAATGGATGAAGCTGGTTGCCACTTCTGAGCTCAAATGACTGCACTGTCCTTCTTACAGCAGCGTACCACAGAAATCTTGGGGCACGGACCAGCCTGACTGCAGTGCTTCGCTACAGACCAGATACCCAGAGCATGCACTTTGGGAGCAGATCACCAGGACTCCCACTTACCCCACTCACATCAGCTTATCTTGGCCTCTTCCCTCCCCAGGTTAGGGAGCAGCAGTTCAGACAACAAAGTTCGCTTCTTCTCTTTGCAGTAAGATCAGTGATCAAAATCTTTCCTCAACTCCTTTTAAATAATAGAGCTATCTAACAAGTCACTGCTTGTGCCACAGGTGGGGACAGAAGAAGTGCATCCTTCCAGGCCTAAACCTCTTCTACCTTCCTATCTTACCTTTCCCCTTCCCCTCCTGTCAGTCTCATCTATGTTGCTGCCACAGGGGAGCTGCTGTGGACTCCCAGTTTAGAGACAAAGTGCTAGAGTCACCTGAAAGGAGATGCCCCAGGACCAAAGCTAGCTGCAGCGTGGTTCTCCAGCACCAGATCTCCCTCAGCACTGCTCTGATTATGATTAGAAACAGCTCGCTATTAGCGGTGCCAGCACACGCCAGCTTGAATCTGATTAGTGCCACTGCTGTGCCATCACCAAAATCTTGTACCTGCACCGAGGATCCAACCCTGCTACTGCCGCAGTTGTGTGTCCTCCCTGTGGGGATTGCAGCACAGGCTTTCTGAAAGGATTATGTCTCCTTCCAAGCCCAGTTATGGTAGGAGAGGCAGGTTTTACCAGTATAGCTCATGGCCAAGTGCATTTTTCCTGTCTTCATTAAGGGTTTACAGCAGTGCTGCTACCTTGGAAGTCTGTCATCAATAAGCAGGTCAACCCCCTTACTCTGGGCAAAGCCTCCCTTTATTGTTTTCTGTCTCATGAACAGTTCTTCAGTAACGATATATTATTTTTGGAGGGTAGGGTGTTAGAAAACAATTGATATGAGTAAAGAGCTCTCCTTCACCACTGCAAGCAAACTGTAGGCTTAGTAAAATGACAGAATTTGGTCTATGCAGGCCAGAAAACAATAGCCTCACTGTTGCACAGATACCTTGCAAGTTACGTCCTTGTGTCACTCAAAACAAACTGTAATAGGAGCTGCTCCACAGCTCAGATTCCCTTTAAACCTCTTAGCTAACTTCTTTACCTCTCCAGGGTTCCCATTTAGGACTAACATGAGTCTGTTGCTTCATGAAAACTCAACTCCCTCAGGGGAAAAAAAAAAAAAAAAAAAAGGCAATCTTATCTCTTATGAGGGTGTACTCAATTCTCAGAAGCTTCTTACAAATATTCCTAACTTTTACTCTTTACAACATGAGTTGAGATTGCATAATGAAGAGAATAATATCAACAACTGTGACTGACTTAAAAGGGAGCAATAGCAAGCAACACTTCATCCTCTTCCTCTCCAAGCAGCATGAGAATCTACTGTTAGGTTATCTAATTATTACAATGTGAGTGGAAAAAGGAGTGGACTTCAAACTGACACAGCATTCAACACACTACTTCCATTACAATGAAGAATGAAGAAGAACCCCAAACCTAGAGCAAATCTTCCTCCCCAGTTCCTCCTTTTGTTTACCCCATGGTTTGAGGTTACTTACTCACCAGCACAATACTAAAGATTCCATACACACCTCCACGCCTCAGGGCGTAAGCCCACCTTTACTTGTATTAACACTAAGAAGAAACATCTCCTAGAGGCAAGCTGCTGCATAATGTTTGGGATGATATTTCTTGCATTCTTTTCCTTTGATCTGTCAAATAAAAGCCACCACAAGAAAAAAAAAATGCTAAACGCTAAATAATTTTCTTTTCCTGCCACAATTCTGTATTTATTTGCTCTGATTTTGATGGGATGTTTTTATCATTACTGAAGTAGACGAACAGCCACTGGATGCAGCCAAACAAACCACGTAAGGCACAATAAAATATTCAACGCACATGTTCACAGTCAAAATGAGACAGTAATAATAGAAAACCTGAAACCAAATTCTTCTTCCATGTACGCTACGTTACGCCACTGAAGTCAACTGGGTTTTAGCAGTTTAATTTGCCCCCTTGATACTCAAAGCCACAGAGATTATTCCATTACTCAAAAATTTAACACCACCACAATGCAACTGCAACAGCTGAGGCTTTGCAAAATAACAAAGAACATGATTCAGACATCAGAGAGAGGACAAGAAAGGAGGATTCCTCCATGGGGAGACCCTTTAATGAGGAAAATTCTCATGCTACAGGCCCCCTCCAGGATAAGGCACTCTTACCTGTGTGAGTGAGCATGTGCCGCTGCAGGGAACTTGGCCATGAAAAGACTTGAGGACAGGAAGGACAGGGGATTTTTTGCAGGCAGTCTGAGTAAGCGTTCCTCTTCCCTCTCAGCAGCTTATCTTCGGCAGTTTCCTTTTCATCCTCACTTGTTCCATTTCTGCCACTTTCTTCCTTGAAATTGTCAGTGGACTGCAGAAATGGGCTAAATTTATTAGTGTCTGTGGTAGCCAGCATCTTCTCTATGCTGGCAAACTCCCCACTTGACTCCAGATCCACACCACTGCCCAATTTAGGCTTATTTTTCGTTCCTTTCTTTCTACCTCTTTTCTTAGCCAACCCAGTGTCGGCAATGGGAGACTGCTCCAGATCACACACCTGAGTCAGGTCGCTGGGAAGGTTGGAGTCTCTCTGAATGGCGGTCATGATTGTCACTTTTGCTTTGGTGTTCCCTGATTTGTCACACCCAGTGGAGATGCTCACTGCCTTGGGACTGGCATCTGCAGCCTCAGTTTTCAGCAAAGCGGGAGCAGAAGACACAGATGAAATGATCTGTGCAATGGAAGCCAGTGGTGGCAGCTCTTTAGTTACTGGAGGCTTTGGCAAGAGTGGTTGTGGTGGTGGTTTAGGCCTCAAGGGTCTCAGCAAGGCAGAACTGCCAAGGAGAGCTGGGGAAATGATCGGGACAGTCAAATGCAATGAACCTTTCAGTGGCTGGGGATGTCTGACAGCCCTGTTTTTCTCTGAGTTCCCATTGGTGCCGAAGGCCAGAGGACACTGCTGACAGTTATAGGCTTTATCACTGTTCCCAGAAGAAGCCAGCTCTAGATTCCTGGCTTCACCTGGGACATCGCTATCCTTCTTCAGGGCTTTGGGGATGGACAGGTCAATGGGCTCCATGGAACAATCATAGAGGGACAGGGGAGAAGAGCCAAAAAGGTTCTCCTGTTTCACTTGCACAGCACTCATGTTTTTGTTCTTCTGAGAGAAATCCAGCGGCTCATCAAAATCCATCGGGAAGTTGCCCGCAGGTTCTAGTTTGATGGGAACGTGAGATGATGTCCCAAGCAGGAAGCCGTTCTGTGGCTCCAGGAAAGTCGTGATGGGCTTGCGGTCCATGTAAGTGCTGTCCTCCAATAAAGGAGCATCTGTGTGGCTCTCCTGGGTGCTGCAGTCCACCGCCAGGATATAATTCTCAATCTCCCTTTCCTGCACGTGCAAGTGCTGCTTGAGGATATGGTGAATGCAATTCCTCTTGGCTGAAAAGGCTGTGCCACACTCCTTGCACTCAAACGGCTTCTTCTTCTGGCAGCCGCTGTGCGTCCTCATGTGGATGCGGAGGGCCCGGTAATGCTTCAGGTCCTCGCCACACAGCTTGCACACAGTGTCTGGGGAGCAGAAGGCATCCACCATCTCTGCGGCATTGCTGGTGACATACTCAATGTTCTTCTCTATATCCTTCCTGGTCACTTTGAGGTGCTTCTTTCGCAGGTGCCTCTCACAATTGGCTTTAACTGTGAATGGGTAGTGGCAGATTTTGCAAATATAAGGCCTCTCCCCGCTGTGTGTCCGCAGGTGCCGGATCAGCGCTGCCTTGTCAGCCGCAATGTAGTCACAGATGTTGCACTGGTATGGGGAAATACCCAAGTGAGAACGGATATGAGCTCTCAGGACACCAGAGAAGGCAAACACCTGGTCACAGAAACGGCACGGGTACAAGACTTTTCTCATCGTTGGGGCTTTCTTGTTTGCTGCCCCTGCGATGATGGCTTTGAGGTCCCCTTCCGTCACCTCTTGCTTGATCTTGGCTTCCATGCTCAGAGGCAGGAGAGCTTCAATGATGCTGTCCTGCTCCAGCTGTGTCTTCATCTCGTGCTGAGTTAACGGCTCTACTTTGGGTTGGAGGAGCAACTGTGAGGAAGGACTTGATTTGGCTCCTGGCTGGGGGAGGTGAGAGTTGGAGGAGGACTCTACTGAGTTCTTGATCAGCCTCAGAGGAGGCGGTGGAAGGCTTGGGCTAATGCAGCCAGGGGAGGCTTGCTGGGCACTGATGAGAGGAGGAGGTGTAGAAGTTGCGACAACTGTTCGGGGCGTTACCAAAGGCTTTGGCTTCAGTGGCGGCATATGCTTGAAAATGGACTGCACGGGGACAGAAGGTGCCTTAGAAAGTGGAGGAAGACTGATTTGAGGAGGAGCGGAAGAAGCCATCTTCAAGATCTGCTGAATGTCTGCCAATTCAATGGCAGACTCATTGGAGATGGGTTTTACCACAATACTGCTGTCAGGCTGGATGATAAAACCCTTCTGGAAAGGCTGCAGTGAGAGAAGCTTTATGTTGTCTTTTGTAGTGGGGAGGACTGAAAATGACCCTCCCACAGAGGCAGCTTCCAGGGGAGAGAGGCTGAGCAGGCCGGTGCTGCCGGGTTCCTGAGGTAGGTTACTCTTCAGTGCTCTGAGCCGCATTTCTTGGACCTCGTCTTGTGTATCGTCCTCCTGCTTGACAGGCTTGATGTCTTTGGTGTACTGTAGGCCCAAGGATGCCATGAAGGCTTTCTGGTCTGGGTTCTCGCCGGGTGGGGTCGTGGACTGTGGCTTGTGCTTGTCTCTTCCCTGATCCATCATGTGAGTTTCTGTGTGCAGTCTGAGTGCCGAAAGCATGGGGAATGCCTTGTTACACGTCTCGCAAATAAACCGATGGAATTCACTGATGCACCTTCGCAAATTCGTTTCACACCACACCTGCAAGACATGCAGAAATATTTAGAGTAGACATCTCCATCTGGCAAAGGCACCACATGCTACTGCAAAACTACACCAGTTCACACTCTCTTCTAGTGTCCAAGTTAAGGAGTTTAGAGCAGCCACCATCTAGCTAGCATGGAAACATTACTACTCCACAGCCTTCAGACACCTAAGTGGTGTATCTAGATTAGGGGCTGATTCTCCAAAATTTCCCTTCTATAGAGGCAAACTCCTCCAGAGAGCTACTGAGGCTTTCAAATACCTTTCTACCCTGAACTGTCCTTCTAGGAATCCCCCCTCTTCACTGACAGGACAATAGCTACAGGGGACTATCCAGCTAACTCCACTAAGCTGGGAAGTAAAATCACCTCCATTAGCTTTGTTAATACAAAGACACTGGGAGGGAAAATAAAAAAGCATCCAAGAAGGGAAAACAGCAAAAAAAAAAACAACCAAAAATAACATCCCTCAAAGCCAATCAATGAAACACAAAACCAAAACAGACAGGCTTTTGGTTAGTCAAGTCTGATTACATTCATTCTCCCAAGAAAAATACTAAACTCACAAATAGATTTTATGCCTGTCCTTGAAAATGATCATAAATCTAAATGTTATATTTGAATGCTACCCAGATAGCTCATATGTGGCAAATGTTCCACACCAAAGGAGAGCACAAGTGATAATTTAAGTATAGGGCTGGTAGGATCTTTATATACACTGTACATGCTTTGTTCTAGTAACTTGTAGGTCTTGCCTCACAGTGCAAGCAGAATTATTACAAAAAGGCAGTCCCAACATTCAAATCCATTAGTAACTTCAAATGGCTGCCATTAGTTACAAATAAAATAAAACCAATTTGCTTACAAAGTCCTCTCTCCTCCTCAATATGTAACTTTTACATCAAAATTCTACCAGAGTTACAGAATGACCTACATGTTCTCCTGGATTGGTGACAAATTTCAGATCTAGCACCTTGCAGCCAGGAGAGCTGGAAATCAACGTTTTAATCCAAGGAGAGTAAGAAAAGTACAGATTGTGAATAAGCATGATCCTGCTGGATTGTGCTGTTGATTTTTATTTTTATTTTTTAAGTAGTTAAGCAACTTCATCTAGACCCACAATAACTAAGACAGGCAAGGTTTGAAAGAGGGAGGAATAATATAAACTAATAGCAAGTTTTAAAGCTCTCAGAAAAATGTTTACAGACTACCCCATGCCTTTCCCTAGTCTCTTCCCCTCAAAGGTGCAAAACGTTCAAACCTCATCTAAGGAATGTAGCAGAAAGGTGTTTGGGGATGTTTCATGAAGAAGTCACTGAAGAGGTCACCCTTTAGTAAGTAAAATGACTTCCCAAAGTTTTTCATGATAAAAATCTTTCACACCACAACTACATCCTTGCTACTGTAAATTAAAATAAATAATGCCTTCCCTTCCACGTCTCCTCCCTATTGATTTTAGATGTGGAATGGTTTGAGGAAGGAGAGAACTAATGGGCAGGCTGGGAAGGGCAAGGATCTACCACCACCACCATTTTCCTTTAAAATATATGTATAGATCTTCATACCAATAGTTACCCACTGGAATACTGAAAGAAAAATAAAAAAAAGGGCAAATATTCTTTAGATGAAAAAGGAAAAGAAGTGTCTGAAGCCTACGCAGGCAGCAGTAATGTGGGTTCCACAGAGTATGGTATGTCCAGCCTCTGGTTGATCAAGGGCAAGTCTTTCAATGAATTCAGAAAATGGGCACAATATCAGCTGGTACCTTAAGCTACTAAGAACAGAGTGTACCTGAGAAATGCGGGGGAACTTCCTACAGGAGAAGTCCGTGAATCCCAAGTCATGGAAGCCTGCTGGAATTGAAGGGTTGTTCTGAATGAAAGGCTTTCCAGTGGGATCTCTGGGAAGCTGCTTATGGATAACTGCATTATGGCGCAGTAAGCCCCGATGAGTACGAAAGGTAATGCAACAGATGTCACACCTGGAAATGAAAGGAATAAAATAAAAATGACTTATTGACTGCTGCAAGCATAAGGACTAGCATTCTTCTCACATTAGGCCAGCCTCCTTCCTCTTTCCCCATGATACTAAGAACCTGCTAAATGGAGAACAAGGCCACAGCACGTCGGAAACCTATTGCCACAGAAAGACCATTTCGATCACAGTCACTTTCTACCAGTTTCTGGCTATTAAGTTCACTGGAAGTTCAAAGAACAGAGCAAATGAGAACTGAACAACACAAGTGGGCAGACAGTGAAGTGGCAGCTAAGATCACAACCTTCTGACAACTTTCCTCATTATCCAACATAAAATATTTCAATGGCTTTATACATTTCATTTCCCTGAGTTTTTAATTAAAAGCACTGTTAAGATAAAAAAAACAACAACAACAAAGAACATTAGTGACAAGGAAAGGCTAAATCAGACCTAGACAGCACACAGCTGCAAATGTATAGGACTAAACTAATAATAACTAATAAACTAATATATATAATAGTAATATAATATATAATAATATATAATATTATATATATATATTATATAATATATTATATAATAATATAATATATAATATAATATAATAGTAAACTAATAACTAATAAACTAATGTATAGGACTAAACTACTATTTAAAACATGCTACTGCACACCACTCAAATTCCTGCATGTGAATTTTCCCCAAATGCTTATACTGCACTGCCTTTCCATAAACTTCCACTGATTCTTCTCAAAGCTGTTATGAGAAATATACTTTCTCTAAAAGAAAAATGAGTGCTTCTTGAAGGGGAGGAGGGCCAGGAGGAAGGCCTGAAACAGGTTCAAGACTTCTGACACTCATATACGTCCATCACAGACAGTGTGAGCCCCCCAAAATGGAGAAGCAACATCTTTTCCTGTCCACACGTTGTGGCTCTGATTTTTCAGCAATTCTCTTCATAAATTCATCTAAACAAAACTTTCCTGCGTACAGTAGACTTGCATGAAACAATCAAAGGTACTGGAAACACAGCTATGCTCGAGGCAGCAAGAACTACGCAGCGACATTTGGCCAACGTGTCTATGAACAAGCACAGCCGCCTTTTAAACATCGGGTGTTTGAGCTCTGCAGCACGAGAGATCACGTCCACTCTGAATCCAACAAGTGACACACAGTTTCACTCAACCTGGCTCCTTGTGGTTACACCTCCAGCTTGCAACCAAAGCGTGAGTTTCACAGAAGAGAGTACCAGTGAATGTGAAGCAGACAGATTTTGTCGCTGAGAATATTATTTGCACTAGGAAGTCTTTCACGTCTCTTCCCTCTTTAGTTCTCCCCATACTGTCTTTGCCTTCTACATCAAAGAAAAGGACGTGTGCCTACTCATTAAAAAAACATCCTGCAATTAGAAATGAGTTCTGACAAAATCCTGAAACAAGCCCCTCCCTGTCCTGTCCCTAACAAACTCCCATTGTTGTTCTTTTTATCACTACATAAACTTCCACAGACCTTTCTTATTCCCTGAAAATGAAGAGATAACCGAGTCACTCACAAAGCAATTGGACTTAGTCTCTGAGTGGTGAAAGAGGCAAGTGTGAAGTATATGTACCACTGACTTTGTTATCACGGTACCCAGAAGGCTGGGACATAAATATTATGCACTGGAGTTTTAATCTGTTTTATCTCCCCTGTCAATTCACTTGCATCCTACCTTTTATAATCATTGCCAGCATAGTGCTGGCATTCCTTTAAATACAGAGCCATAGCCGTTTACAAAGCAAGTGTTCACTTAAAGAGACCTGCTAAATGTGACAACCGTCTCTGGTGGTGTGGGGGCAACGCCGATACGCAGCACTGCTCCAGCATCGGGATTTGCGGCTCTCTTCCAGCTCGCTTGGCAGTCCCACGAACAGGCAGTACCTATTCCGTGATGCAAAGCTTTCTTCAGCGAAAACAAAAACACTCAACCACCAAAACCACTGGGGGAAGGAGGGCACCACAGGGTTAGGGCAGCCACCTCAAGAACTTGCATGCTGCCGGAACAAATTCTGTTTCAGAGGTGGCGAAAAAGCCCAGTGTGAAAGCAAGCAGTGCTTCTGGCACGCTCCTCCTGGTACCTCAGCACGTGGATCATGAGCAAGCCCAGCTGCTCCACGAAGGGACACAGACCCTCACCCTCTCCTTGGGAGCCTTGAGGCAGCTCCAGGGGTCCCTGATTTGCCTGGCCTCCCCTGGACCAGAGACCCGATGTGCTGGCCGTGTCCCCTTGAGTGTGACAGGGCAGGCACAGCTACAGCAGATGGGACTGCAGAGCTACCTTCCGGGAGAGCCAGCACCCACCACAGTGCCCTCAAGGTTTGGGCTGAGCAGAAGCCAGCGCTCCCGGGCGAGCTGCCAGCCCCCCAGGCAGCTGGGAGGCGCACCTCGACCATCTCACGCTCCCTGCGCTGGCTGGCAGCATACTGATTTTAAGCATTGCTTTACCTAGGGCTCCCGTCAAAAGCTGCACCGGAGACCAGATCTTTCAGAGCGTGTGAAAGTCCTTCGCAGTACACCTGTATCAACTATTACACCTCAGGAGAGTAAAAATCTGCAATTTAAAAATGGTGTTTTCATGCAAAAAGAACCTCCCTCCCTCCCCCAAAACAAAATTCTTATTTCTGAAAAAGGCATATGTGCTTTCTGTCTTTTATAATGCATAGAATTAAATACCCCTATGTGTTTTTCTCTTTCCTCCTTGGTCTTCTCTTTTTCTTTCTGGTTGGGATCAAGCAAGAAGTCAGGAAAAAGGATTGAACTCTTTTTTTTTTTTCCATTTGGCCAAAACCAAGCTCCTGGCTAACAAATAAAGAAACAAGCAGATAAATCATGCCTGTCATCTCAAGATGCAGGAACTGCAGGGAACATCAATGATGCCCATCTCAGCTCAGCTGGTGTTGCAGCTTAGGGAACCACACTGGAGCCATGGACACCCCCGGCTATCCTCATACCCCAGGGGGAAAGCATGCCCCTTCCTCCATGGTCCTGGCCCTAACACCTCCCAAATGCCAGCACCAACCCCAGCCAAAACCTGTCGGTGAGGAGTTCGGAGAGCTGGAGTAAAATCTGCCTGAGAAAGCCCTCAGGGGGAACATCTGGGGCAGCCCCTCTGGGACAGGCACCGCAGGCAAGCTCCAGCGCCCTGGCTGGCACCTTGCACCCCAGCCACCCATGAAGGACATCACCGTGAAGCTGCCCGTGATGCTATGGGGTGCCACCAAGCTGCTGGCCCCAGGAGGTCCCTCAGGCCCTGCAGACCTCACTTGGGCTTGTCATTCCAGTATGGGTTCCGGCTACTTCAGACACAGAGCCCAGTCGCCCAGCTGCATGCACTAACTTTTTTTTCCTCATGCCTTTATATTGAGTTCCCCCCGGTGCACCTCAGGTACTACGGGAATCTGAGTTTCTCTCCAGTGACATTAAATAAGCTTTGAATACAATTAGCACTGCAGATGTGCATGAGGATGTGTACTACCTCCAAGGAAAACTTACAGGTATGGAGCTTCAAAACTGAAGTAGTTAAGGCAAGCATTGTGCTGTATTGACTAATGCTTGTGTTAATTTAAAATGGAGAAAGCTGCCATGCCTAACAATGCATTGACTGGCAGCTTTAATTTTTTTTTAAGGAAGCCTAGCCATTAATTTGCCTGTTTTGTCATCAGTACTATTTTCCATCTTTAAGTAATATCAATACCTACAATATTTTTAAATCCAGAAACACACTTTAAGAAGCAAAAGAGAAAGGAATCCTAGGTGATATGGACATTTTTCTTCACCTTGCTTAAACTGCTTTTTAAAAAATATAGAATTAGTGTGGAAAGTCTGAAAAGTCCGGCATATCAAATAAAGCATCTGAAACATATGGTAATACTTTGCTCATGATGAAATTAAACAAAACAAAACCCCTCTCCTTACAGTTTCACAAGTCTGCCCACGTGTAATGCCAAGTCAAACAGGGATGGTATGACTGCAAAGAACAGAGATGGGAACAGGTTCTGAGGGTGCTAGCAGAACAGGCAGAGCAATGGCTCAACACCTGAGTGGAGATAAAAGCACCGTACTTGCAAGGTAAGTTTCCAGATGTACCAAATAAGAGCTGTCGTGTTATCATGTGATTGCTGGCATTGGCCACCATTTTCCATTCTTCTATAAATATGATTACAGAACAGAGAGGAAAGCTGTTTGGTTCCAAACAGAGATTCAATTATAAGCAAAACCTGCTGTTAGCAGCTAAGACTGCTTTACAGTGAGCTTCACTCTCAGTAGCCTTTACGTTACAGTCATTCGTACCTGTACAAAGCGAGCGCAACACTAGGACTCTGGCTCGCTGACAGAGGTGCACAAAACAAGTGGCTGAGAAAAGAGAACTGCTGAAACACAAAAGCAAAACCCTAAGGCAACTGCAATGACAGTGTAATGACCAGACTGACCTTGGTACTCAGTCCACGTATCACACCAGGCGAGCCTGTTTAATTATTACTACACTGTTGCACCTTTTTTTTTTTGAAAATGCAGACAAAGCTTCTACGTAAAAACACACCATTAAAAAGCTTTCTATTAAAATAAATTAATATTCTTGAAATCTGTAATGCTAATTAGGATATAAAAGCATTTTAACATGCTTTAAGAAATAGTCAATCCTTTGTGCAGCTTGTTCAAGAGGCAAGCCAGGATTTGCTACACTTAGGACAAGCGGCACCTATGCAAGAAAAGTTTACATAAGTAATGCCTGTTGCCTTGCATTACACTCCCCTCTCAGCCAATTCCAATTTGCCAGCAATGAAAATAGTAGCTTTTTTTTTTTTAGGAAAAGGAAAGACATTTTAGAAAGGAAATGCAGAGCCAAATTTTAAGCAAAATTAATTAGCCTTGGTTTTTATCACTGGTGTTGCAGCCAAATAGCAAAGGCTTTTAATTTGATCCTTACAGATTTTATATTTCAGTAGTCAAGATTCAAATGCCAAATAGTTACATCCATCATTCTCACCAAGGTATTAAAAACATAGAACGCTCTGCTTTACCTGAGACTTGTGGGAAAAGCAAAGTGCTATTTAGTGTTCTTGTACTTACGCATCTGAAAACATTCACAAGTAGACCAAAACCTGTAGTCTTCACCCATATAGCTCACAAATGCTGTGTTGCAGACTTTGTGGGCATTAACAGGTAAAACCAAATAAACTTCTGGGCCTTATCTAAAATAAAAAGCTTGGTACCTTTTTTTCCTTTCCTGGCTCTGCTCTTTAGCAACTGCCACAAACAGAAGCAAGGAAAACAAAGCAAGGATGAAACATATCCTGAGACAGAAGTCATTAATACACAGTTAGGTTATTAAATCACCTAACTCCTCCCTCTTAAATCTCTAATATGCACCCTAAATAAATTTCCACCCTCGTTGTTATTATTCTCCTTTCTGCCTCACATTAGTGTAGCTCTCCTTATGAGCAAAGAAAACTCTACCCCAACCTAGAATTAACACAGCTAGGCTTCCATCCATGGAGGGATGTGCCTACAAGTAGGCACGAGAGAAGGATGGGCAACTGCCTCCAGCTGACTTCTGTCTGTGCCACAGATGGGAGCAGCCTCCCAGCCTCGCCACTGCCAACAAAGCGCTGCAGAGGAGACTGATGAGGAGCAGGGGGATGGAGAAGGGATGGTTTTAAACACGTAAGGGCTTTCAAATGTGAGGTTACAGATGTATTCCCCTTCAGGAGAAAGATTTCTTTACTTCTCTCTCACTTCTTTTGGGGCTAGGCAAGGGGAGGGAGATGAGAGAGAGCAAATTGGTTTCTGCTCCTGTGCAACCCCACCCAGGTCCAGATACTCATCTCTTTTTGGATGAAAAACCCTTCCTGGCCTCCACACCCAGGGCCCTGGGAAACAACATCCAGCAGCTGCACTAATCTCCCCCACTTGCTGCAGATGAGTGATGGAAAAGCAGCAGCGCTGTGAATGCTGCTCCTGCCCCCTTCCCAGGGATCCCTGCGGGTCCCCCGCCACATCACAGCGTGTCCAGCCCTGAGGGATTTGCTGCTCTCCCACCTCCTCCTCACCCAACAACTCTTCCTCCCGCCAGCACAGAACAGGGACAAACCCTGCTGGAACCCTGCTGCGGGTCTGTGCTATGGGGTTTGCACCAAGACCGCACAACAGCACAGAGAACCAACTCCTGAGAGGTGCACAGGGGACCACAACTGCAGGGCTTGCTGCCTCCCATGAAGGTGGGACTTATTTTAAGTTGTCCTATCTCCTGCCTCCCCAGTGGGGGTCTGACTTTGCTCCCAACATATCCCGTATCTCCCTTTCATCCTCTCCCTCACAGAAGCCATGCCTGGCTGTAGCAAAAGCTGAAACCACCCTGCCAGATCTTCTATTTATAGGGGGATGCCCAACGCTGTGTGCATTCCTGCAGCTGAGCTTTGGTCCAGGCGAGAAAAGTATCGTGCAGGAGCCGATGTGGGTCCGATATGAACCGGGGTGCTGTTGTGCTTCAGAGACTTGTCAGCATGCCGCAGAGACAGCACCAGTCCTGAGGTGTTGTGACTCCCACTGTCAGAGCACCTCAAGTGGGGTTAACCACCACACAGTTTAATAAGGCACAAGCCATTCTTGGCACAACATCCATCTGTGACAACTTTCAACTTCCTTTGTGCGTGAGCAAAGACGAATCAGTAAAAAAGATCTCACTTTTCCCTAACACTGTAATGAACTGTCTATATATGTCTAATATGCTTTTAAAAAAGAAAACTGACACTTTTCACCAAGTAACATAAGACGAAACACATCTACAGGCACTTGTCTCTCCTACAATCATCTACTGGTGACAACAGGGCTCATAAACAGGTGCAGCCAAATCTGGACTGAACACACTTGCCATTATCTACATTCACAGGTAAGCTATGCTCAGCACGCAGACGTGACTGTTAACATAATAAGCAGCAGCCAGTACTTCGAGAGAGTATGCATATAAACAAACCCCGGTCATCAGGACCAGACAAGCATGCTAATAACCCACTTTGGCTCAGCCCTCTTTCCCTCCTGTATTCCCTTTTACGAGAAGCTTTCCTCTGCAGTCAGCTTTGCATTTTACCCACTTTCTATTCTGGTAACCGAGCTAAGATATTCACCACCATGTGACACACCACACAGCTTCACATGAGAGCGTCACTCCCTGTGTCCATTCACTATCTGGTATTTTTACCCAGCTGCTCTGGACTCCCAGTCCTGTGGCACAATGAGCTCCCTGGTGTGAGCTGACCACTTCTGGGATGGAGCCGGACTTGCACAGCTCTTCAGATGGTTCCCATCTCTCTTTTCTGAACAGAAACTTCAGAAAGTACTTAAAATGCAATTCTGGTCTGCTTTTGCAAGACAGCATACAGACAGATGCTCAACCCACAGATTTTACTTCCCCTTTTTATTTGCTTAGTAAAAGGATGCACTCACCAGCTTTCCTGCATACCCCCTCCTTTGCCTTATGGGCATTAAAAGTTTCATTGTACCATGCCATATTTTTGATCCCAGTATTTACCAGAGCTCGATTTTATTGCCAACAGCTGGCTCATGGAGTTGCTCCTGCACTGAATATGCTTCCAACAGAGATCAGGATTCAGTTCCTAGTTTTTCTCAGCCAGGCACCGAGCAAGCAAGCGGCTTTCTGAGCACAGCAGAACAGGAGAGTTGGCCCAACTAGCAATGCCACACACTGACCCTTGTGTCTCTGTCCTTGGTTTTAAGAAGTCTTTGTAGCAGTTAGCACTCGGTAACTCTAGCAGACATTCCTGCATAAACTATCCTTGCTGGTACAACCTAAAGCAATGACTAAGAAGGGAAGCATCAGGGCTACAGTGTGCCAAAACCAAAGGTCAAGGAGTCCATGACACATCTATGCTGGAGCATCCCCTCTCTCTCTCTTTCTCTCTCTCTGTATTCAACAGCCATGCAGGTTACTACAACCTCAGAATTATCCAGCTGCATTGTAAGAACTCAAGTTTCATGTCTTAAAGTGCTAACAACAAATGAGGCTTATCTATGCACACACCAATGCTTGTGATCAAGATGGAAAAGTATGATATTTCACAATGCCACATGAAGACTACTTGTCATTCATGCTCAAAGTTGCTTCCAGTAACAGTGATGTCAACTACTAGGAAGAAAATTCTCTTCTCACCACAAACCTGTAGTTTTGGCTCACAAATAATAAAAATTGCATACAACATTTGGTTTTCAAACACATTCACTCTTTTAATTTTGCAGTGTCACTAACACCCTCATCCTACAAAATGATGACTGTGTAGAAAGCAATGTGTTTCACAAAATTGAAGTCAGCAGGATTATTCTGTACTACATAAGGAGAGAAAGTGAATTCCTAAAGTTGCTTAAGTAGGCATTGGTAAAAACAGGAATGAAACTTAAGGGACTTTTTCTGGTGTTTTTTTGGAGGTGTTTTTTTGTTTGTTTGTTTTTACATCCTGTACAATGTACTTTTACTCAGTCACACTGCTGCTCTGTACACAACTCAGTCTTGTACTAGTCTTTTCTACTGCTGGCAATGACTGAAATAATAATCTCAGTACACTTTAAAATAAGTATTTTATTTTCCTGGGTATTTTATCTCCCCCAAAACCAAAGTACAGAATCACTGTGAAGAACAGTAACTGGGCAATGAACATGTAACATTCTAAGTAACATTCTAAGTATCCGGAATAATTTTGACTCAAAATCCACTTGGTTTTGACTTGACTTAAAATAGGCTGCTCATGCGCATTAGCTAAAATGGCTGACATTGGGGTGTAGGTCCAGGTACCACCACCTAACACCATGCACTGAAGAATAATGGTGTGCTGGCAAAGGGGGGAGCCTGGTGACGAGACTGACTGAACCACAAGCTCCATGCAACATCTTATGAAACAATTTACCCACAGAATCGAGGAGACCATTCTCAGGCACTTAAGTTGTCCACTTTCCTTCTGAGCAAAGCCATGTTACACCAGGCCACGACAGCTGCATTTCCTACCTGGGAGTGTTTTCAGAAACTTGAGCTCACAGCGGTTACCCTGGCAAAACTGGAGGCAGATGACAACAAACTCCAATGGTCAGGGTGTCCTGACACTTTTCATTCCAGGTCCTGAGCTGCTCTGTTGCTCTATCTTTTACTGATCTAACTGTTCAAAACAACAGCTTTCTATGAGGGTGTTCACCTCTAGCCAATCAGACTTTACAAGTTTCAGCAAAACTTGGGTAGGCTAGTTTGAAGAACAAGGTAGACTGTGAATGGCTGTTGGTTCTCTTTGTTTGGAAGTTTTACAGAAGTACATTACCCTGGAGCAAGAGAACTGCTTTTGCTGTTCTTGTGAAAATATGCCTGGGATTTGGCAAGTTACGAAGCTTAACAGATTATATCACTGTTTGGACATGCTCTGTAAAAGGTCAGAAAACTTCATCTACCCTGAATCCATTCATGGCAACAGGCATCTACTGGTACTGGTCTCTAGGTCAGCTCAGTGACTGAGGCAGGCAGTGTCTTTCACACCCTGCAATGTCTTTTTTTTTTTTTTTTTTCCTGTCTGCTTGGCTCCTATAAAAAAAGTTAGCAGAAACAAATCCTGTTATTGTAAGCAACACTACACTTAACTGAGTGTGATCAAAAAGTCCACCTAACGCTCATTAAGATACAGGCTTTTACCACATTTCAAACTGTACAATCTGTCCTTGCTGAGAACTAATGTTGAAACATGTCTCTGTGAAAGGTGGTAACTGCCATGTTATCACCACCTCCCTTCTCCTCTCTGCGGAAAGATGCACGGCCACAAGGAGCAGAGTAAATGTCTCCTTGCTGCTGAGGAAGGAAAATTAAAAAAAACTGAGCTGCTGGTACAGAGAGTACTGTAAGAAGCCTCCTGGAGGAAAGAGAGAGGAAATGAAAAGGGTATGCTCTGGTTACAGAGAAACCCAACAGAGGAATTTTACAGTATATGTACTTTTTTAAAAGCCACACGTTTTACTTTAAGCCTGTTCCATTGTACTTGCCAAGGGAAAGAAGAGAAACCTCACACAGTGCCTCGAGAGGCTTCTCCCCAGGAAATCCTCACGTCTCCTTCGCTCGGGTTGCTGATGTTGCTCAGAGCTGCCTGTCAGGCGACCTTTACAAGCACATTACCATGTTTGACAGCAACCCTCAGCCACAAAAGTTTCCAGAGAAGTTACCCCGCTCTGCGACGTTTCTCATTTTTCCTATTGGCTGCCCAGTGTTTCAGCGCTCTGCTAATTATATCGATGCTCAGATACAAACTCACCAAAATAGACAGTGTCCTGAGGCCCCAGCAGCAGGGAAATGGCTGTCGGCTTTAAATAATCCAGGTAGGGAGGGTCAGAAAGCACCGCTGTGCGGCTCCTCCTGGCTAACAGGGATGCAGGCAGCAGACAGGCTCGCTGGGACCAGTTGGTGTCACTAATTGGGGTTCAGGTCCCAGGGCTTCAAAGGGACAGAGGCTGGCCGGGGGGTAATGCGCGCAGGATATGCAGTGCCACAGCCCGCTGTCTGCGGGACAAAAGGCCCTATTCTCGCTCCCTGGAGCAGGGCAGTTCTTACCGTAATTAGGAGACAAAGATGCCCGATTTGGGATTTTACATAATCGAGAGAGACTCTCCCAAGCGGGAGCCTCTCTCACACAATCGATGGATTAAGCATTGTTTATTCTGCTGCGAATAAACAATGAGGTGCTCCCAGCTCGGGGCTTTACATGAAAAAGCCCTCCTCGGGAGGACAATGCGGGATGTCTTTTCATCCGCCTTTGAACAGCTAACCCTGCGATTCCCAGTTGTTCATTTGACGGTCTCTGGAAGGGTAAGGGCCCACCCCGTGAATTAGCTGCTCACATACCCACCCAGGGGCTGCCAGACAGCCTTACCTTTCCTGCTTCTCGAAAGGGACAGACAGATGCTCCGCTCCGGGGGAGAGGATGTTTGCCCTGTGGTCCAAGCAGGAAAGGCACGGCTAGGCTGACAGAGCACGGCTTGTTCTTTGGCCATGACACAACAGTTTGTGCTGGGCTACCTACAGCCGTAGCCGCAAACCAACTGCCAGACCCAGAGCATCTGGCACTGGGATGCACATCTGATACCTGCCTCGCAGAAGTCCTGATCAAGTGACTCTAATTTTACAACACTGGCAATAAAAAGAGACTGGGCATGTTCTGCTCCCTGCCCTTTGCTCATAACACAGGCGGTATGCTTTTTTGTTTGTTTGAACTTTGTTTAAGTGGAGTTCTTCCTCCTTGTCTTCTACAATAAGGAAACACCAGGATTTGATGAATGCCTTCTAACACTTTGCAGTTTGCTCCCCTGCCACAAACACACATGCCTCCTGCTCTGTTATTCTAGCAACATTTTTTTTTTGTTTTCTTCATCTCTTTCACTCAAAAAACCACCCCTAAGCCTGACAAGAGGAATCGTTTCAATCACATTAACTCAGGGCACACCACATTTTTGCACGCCATATTTTTTTAATTCTACAGCCTTGCAGAACTCAGAACCAGGGAACTGCAGCCCATGCCTGCCTAGGATTTAACCCATCTTCTGTGGGATGAAAGAGTCACCTTAACAGCAGCCCAGACTGCTCTGCTTACGAGAGGATTTTCTGCTAGGTTGGGCCAAGCAGACAGTGTCATTTGACTTGTCTAGACTAGGACAAAAGGTGTGTTTTAAGCCAGACAGACAGGGCAAGCTGCATCTGAATACATTAGCTGATCAGGGGAAACCATGGCTTCCTTGTCTTGTCCTATCTCCACTGAAATGTCTTAAATTGCTAAAGCAAACATTTGACAAAAAAAACCTTACCATCATCTAAACAAGCCCATAAAGATCAGCATCCCAGTACCACCCTTAACTCGTGCCCACAGAGCCCGACAATCGACATCAACAGTTGTGGCTTTGATTTAGGGACACATTCTAGCCTTTGTTGCTCAACGCAGCTAGGGGTAACAAAATCCATGTCAGGAGAGAGTTCCCCAAAAGCAAGTCTCCCAGTCCCAGGAGAAGAGTTGCATGAAGACGAACAGCAAGTTTGTACAGCCAGTGTCTTTCTGCCTTGCAGCAGCAGACTGTAAAGCTGACAGGCTAGAAGGGCATCTCTTCTGTTATCTTTTATCCAACACCCAAAGCCAGAACCCACCTCTCCACTCAGCTACATGGCATATGGCCTAGCAAAGAGGTTGTATCTTCATGGAAGCTCTAAAGTGAGGCTAACATCAGGTTAAGCCTAGTAATACAGCCATTTTCTCTAAAATGTCTCTGAGATAATTTTGCCATACACTTGACTCTTCAGTGGAGGTTAAATAACAACTGTTTTAGTTTTGCTCTGCAATGAGAATTTACTTGATTTACTTCAGAAACAGCAAACTTCATTTAAATATCTACTATTTGCTGGACTAAGTTTAAGAAATAGCTTTCAAAATCCCTTCACTGTTAATTACAATACATATAATGCCTGTTTAAAAAATGGTTTTGCACATATTTACCAAGATTTTCTAATTAAAAAAAAAAAAAAAAAGTTAACCTCAGGTCTGTTCCATCCCGTTCTACTAAAGCAATGCGTTCGGGAAAGAATGTTGACACTTCAAGATGTTGAATTTTGCAACCTTCTGAAAAGATCACTGGAGAGTCCAATGTCCTAAAATACACCTAGAACACTGACAAGTTTCTGCAAATGGATAATCTGGTTTCATAAAATAGCAGCTTTTCTACATGTTTAAACTAGACTTGGAATATCTCTTTTATATCTTCACGTATCTGGCTCTACTTCTTTTCTATGGTAAAAAACAGGAAACAAAAAAGTATCAGAAGTCCCAGGAGCAATTACTTGAACCAAAACACTAAACCCAAGCACCTTCCCAAACAATTAATAACTAATTTTTCCCTGTTAAGAGATGCTGATTTAAGCCAAAATCCAAAACATTCCCTAACTTCAACAGGCAGAAAAGCATAACACATTTTACAAAAAGTTTGGAACCAGAAACTCATCTATCTTCACTCACTCCCACGACAAACAACAAAACCTTTATATCCAGTCTTCTCCTTTTCCTCAGGAAGAAAAATATCATAGGTTTGTTACCTGAACACTTTTATTTTAAGCATCTTTAGTTTAACTTGTTAAAATTTTGCGATGTTGGCATTTTACAGTTTCACATAACAACTGTGATGAGTTTGGAGGGGAGGAAGGGTGCTTTAATTTCCTCTAAAAACATTCCCAGCTATTAACTGGCAGATTTTCTGTATTTGAAAAAAAAATACAAAAAAAAGTTAAGCCTTACAGCACCCTTGTGACACAAGATGAGGCAGAAGGGTTTAAAACACAGTTCAAAATCACAACAGGGGTCAGTTAACAGCGCAGAGGTCTGAATGATGCCTGGGTCTCTCCCTTCCCCAGCATGCTTTCTCAGACCAGAAATGCTCTCAGGCCCATTTCTTACCTCAGCGAGTTATCTGGATGTGTCTCCATGTGGGACTCCAGCCCATACTTGCAAAAAAAATCTTTGAAACACACTGGACAGTGATAAACGTCGTCCTCCTTCTTATCCCCTTCACCTGACTGACCATCCTCGACGACCTTCAGAGACAGGAAAAAAAACTCACTAGACTGAATTTTAAGCAACAAACCAAATATGCAGTCCATTTGAAGTCCTCCTCTCAAAAACAAATCAGTGGGCTTCACCTGCAACTCTGCTGCAGGTGACCAGAAATGGCTCATTTTGGCAGCAGCAAGACGGTGAGAGGCACAGACTCAGCACATGTGAGAATATGCACGACAGAAAAGGAGGCTCAGCAAGAGATGAAGCGTGCAGCTAAGTCACAGATATATCAGTTCTAATGAGAAACGGTGATGGGAACAACTTATAAACCCCTATGTTTATATACCACTGAACTAGCATTCCTCCCCCTTCAGAAAGCCAGGCGAGCTGTCAGACTAAATTATTTATGCCACTGAAATATTGCCAACTGCTAACTCAAGTGGTCCATGGAAAAGCAATGAACTTCTGCATGTTTTCTATAGCCCTCTTCTGATTACAGGGAGAAAGCTTGCACAGGAACAAGGGGATACTGAGCTAAATGGAGCTGCTACTAGTTCACCATTTAGAGATTGTAAGTGGAAAGGGTCAAATTAAGTTTGGCAGTCACCATACATTTTGTATAAATGACTGAAATGCAATAAAATATTTCATAAACAAAACCCTAATGGAAATGTCTAGCCTTCAAATAAATATTTTCTGGTTGCTCTTGCAACTCAAATAATGCAGGATTATGCTACTGCAAAAGGGAAATGTGCTACACATTTTTTTTCTCCAGACCAAAACAAAAATGCACTTAAGTTTTTTCTGCTTTTGAAGTAAACACTGTTTCTTTTTTAAAGTTCTAATCACTATCCTGCAAGAGTACTAATAATTAAACAAGGAAAAAAATAGGGGAAAAGTTACAGTAGCAGAAGAATAGTTCATCCTCTTCTCATCCAACATCAGCTAATACAACTCAAAAGCAAACCCAGACATTTATAAACAATATAGAAAAAAAAGGAATTCTTTCAGTCTCTGAAATTAGAAATTCATTGTTGATTTCAGACAACACTGTTGACGACAAAGGAAAAACATGGTATCTTAAAATGTACAGGGCTATAACAAAGACCAAATTTAACTATTCCCATGCTGTCTGCATGAACACAGCAGCTGGAAGTTTAGGAGGCAGCCAGGAAAGCCTTTTGCTGCATGCCTGGTAAAGAACCTTTTTTGCAGGCGTCCTCTCCTCTCTGTCCATCTCAGCATCTTGACTAAGTTTCCGTTTCGAAGATAATCGCCTGCGCTTCAGTGGAGACGGGGGAGTTGTGCTCGCTGTGCTGTTTGGATCCTTCTCGTGAATCTTCATGTGCCTGAGCAGGAGGGGGAAGACGACACTGTCAGCAGGCAAATAATTGGGACAGGAAGTCCGCGTAAATTTTAATGCCAACACTCTTCCAAGGTTTGCCTTTAAAGGAACGCGGCAGAGATCCCACGAACTGCACTGCACTTCTGAAAGGCAGCTGGGGCATGATCCAGCATGGGCTCTTTACAGCGCCCCTGAGCATGCGGGGTGGTGGGCATAGAGTCCAGCATCTATCCCCATGCCCCAGCCCACAGGATGGCTCTCACCCGATACCGCCTGACCCCAGGAGCACCGCATCTATCCCCCATCACCCATGAGGCCCTGCTTATGCCGAAAGCCACGCAGTGATCCACACACCTGGCCGCAGTCTGGTGGTGGTCTAGCAAGTGAACGCCTGTAGCTTAGCATTCACTTTTCTCAATGCAAAAGAAGCACCCTGTCTTCAGCTGGCTCTCCTTTTACTGCTTCAGACCATACCCCAAAATGCATTGGTATGTGCCAATGTCAGAACAACACTTAAATGCACTCCTATTTCCTTCTCAGCCTTAAGACAGAATACTGGTGCACCCAGAAATCAAATTTCAGCTGCAAATGTGAAGTCAGGATATATCTGCTAATTCTGTTTAGCTGCAGCAGGTATGGCTTGCAAAATTCAGTATTGCCAAAATGTGTTCACAAGCCCCTGTCCCCAGGACAATGACTATTTCTTGTCACAGAGTCACTGAAAAAGGGAAAAAAGATTCCACAAAGTCCACCCATACTTCCCCCAGGTTACAAGTATCATCATTGCAGGATGGGTCTCTAAACCCCAGCAAACTGACCGAGAGACACCTAGTGTATTTCTTTGGTTCTCTGATGCTGTGTATAAACCCCAGGGAGAAAGTGACTCAGGAAGGAATCTCACAAATATCTGTATACCTGACCCACTTGCCCTCACAGTCTGCTGTGTTTGCAACTCAACGAAGATACTCTCGCCCGGTTAGATGACAGGTATTACTCCCACGTTTCTTCTTTGGAGTACTCAAAGCTTAGCTAGTATTCTTTTTAAAAACAGATGTAGGGCCTTTAGCCTCAAATTTTCTGAACTCAAGTGCTTTCAAAAATAATCTAACTTAGGCTCCTACCTTCCAACATGCAATGGAAATTCTCACTTCTAATAGTTAGAAATAGGAGTGTAGGAGAGAGGTATCCTTTGTCTGTGTGACTGACTTCAAAGCAGCACAAGGGAGACAATGTTAATGGCATTTGGGCACGCTCCTTCAGAAGTCACACCACCAACTCAGCTCAGGATGGTGCCATTTCACTTGACTGCATGCTATCATGTTCAAACATGAGAGAATGTTGTAATCTAGACAAGTCTCATATGTCCTCATAACTGCTTGGGTGTTATGACATAAAATCAATTTTAGTTTTGAATGCCAAGGGCGTGATGCTGCAAGATAACACACTGGACCAAACTGACCCACGGGCAGAAGCTGCTGGGATGACTGTCTCCCAGCACAATGCTTTTTATTTGTTTCCTTTCACAATCTGTGAACGTTTAGATAAAGCCAACTAAATTACTGTCTCAAATTACACCCGGTCTTCTGAGGGTGTTATGCAGGAACAGCCTGCATTCAAAAGCCCTGGGTGTATTAGAACCCCTGCAAGATTAAAATGGCTGGTCAGCTGCTGCCAGCTTTCGACTCCCAGCCTTTTGGTGGACCAAACTGAGTCCCCTAGTAACCCTCACAGGTCACATAACAAGGGGATGGATGCTGGTGACATGTGCTGGTCACGCTGTGGGAGGCTCCAGAAGGAGAGAGCATCTGTGTGCAGATGTGCCCAGCAAGCTAGGTAGCGAGAGCTGCCCACAGTGGTTGCAGATAAACCTGAAAAGCAACTGGAAATGACCAGCCAAAAACGCAGGATCCAATTCCAGAGGCACAGCAAAATGCAGAAGGTGGTTTGTTGGCCTTTTTTTTTTTCTTTTTGGTAAAGAGTGCTTTCTAATTTTGATGAGATCTCCCTTTTGCATGTGTTGTCTGTCCCCCCAGATAGGGCCAGCCAGCCAGCCAGACACCCGGCCTGCATGCTCACCCTTCTGGCAGCCTGGCTGACACCTAGCTAGTATTACTTGGCCAGTAACTTTTCAGAAAGGTAGACAGTGAAAGCAGTCGAGCTAAATCACATTCACCCAGAAAACAAACAAACAACAAACTGCTATACATAAAGTGTGGGACTTCTTGTTTCTATTTTCTTTTCAAGTCTCTTTTCTGTCAGTACCAAGTATACAGAACTCCTGTTTAGTAGCTGCCCATGCAAAACAGCTTCCTTAGGGCTAAGCTATTTTCTCTGCTGTTCATTCATCTGCTTAACTCTGCGTTTCGACAGAGCTGCTCCTACGTGAGAGGGGTGCAATGGCACATCCAGAGTGAACAGGAGAAACTGGAGACCTCCAGGTGAGTGCCAGTCCAGCCTGGCACCTCTGCCTGGCTTGACTCAATCCATGCTAATACACCGGCTCCTGCAAGTCCCAAAAGCAGTCCAGCTGTGTTTGCAATATAATGCATGCTAATAAGGCAGGGCTTGTTAATGTGGGTGCAGCACCGCAGGCTTTGCTACTACACCTGGTGTTGAAGTCATCAGCTGTCCCCAGCCTGCAGATCTCCTGCCTGCATTCCCATGCACACTTTTGCCATGCCCAAAAAGCATGAGCAGAATCCATACCCCCAGCAGGGAATGTGGTAATCCCTTCATGTTTTAGTTTTGCATATTTGAAAGGAAGCAGCCTGAGCTATTGAGCTATAAACAGGAAGACACCCTGACTGCACCTTTGACTTTTACTGTGTAGGTCAAATATCACAGACACTCTGATAGCTCTCTGCATCCAATCATTAAGGAAAAAGAAAAATCTGAAAGCAAAGCAGCAGGTTCCAGAGTTCTCAAGGAGAGTTGCAACCTGTCCACATTACAGCAAGCAGGTTTATTCCTTTGACAGGTTAAGCAAGTTTCACTACATCGAGTCAAGGGTGGAGAGGAAAAAGATTACTAGAGCTACAACCCAAGATAAGCATGAAGATAAAGCTGAGCAGTACAAAGGATAGACACAATCTTCATCTCTCTCTTTTTACCTTGCAACATGGATGTCATTGTGCCTCTGCCTCTAGAAAACATTTATCACCCAACTTAGGTTGAACTGCAGCAGATGCCAAGTCACATCCACATCCACAGACTTTCTTTTAAAGTTAAATGTTCCCTTCACCAAGGCTCCTTTTACTTTAAAAGTTTCCTAACTATAACTAATAGGGGGGGTGGGGGTGGGGGAAGTGTTGCCTTATTCTCCTTTAAAAGAGTTTGCCTTGATTAGATCTTATATGTAACACTGAAAATGCTCGACCTCACTGTTTAGCCTGCCAAGACACCAGGAGAACAGGAACAAAGCTGTGCTTAGAAGTTATTTTCCCATTGTGACTATAACAACATAGTTTGGCCTGACAACACCAGCATACTTTGAACATGAAAGCCCGGCTCATAAGTCAGCCTGGCTTTCAGCATCTACAGTGACAAAGGAAAATGACATAACATTCATAAATTCTAAAAAAAAAAAGATAAACACTCAACACTTTAAGTGAGAAAAAAAAAAAGAAGGGCAAAATAAGGACATGCACGGAAATGCTCATGTTCAGCCACAGAACCAGCTTACAATAACACTTACCAGCACCTCAGAAGTGACCACTACCTCGGCTCAGGAGAGCCACGGCTGAGGGAACTTTGCTTTTTTTCTAATTTAAATCAATGAAATGTAGCTCTGAGCCATCCTACAGGGCAGCCCACAAGCAGCAGACAAGCTCAGGATGGTGCAGAGTCCTGAAAACTGCACTTCATGCAGTGGTTATCAGTCTCCCCAGCACGCAGGTTGGTCACACACACTTGGACAAGTTCTGAGGGTGCAACACTAAAATGATTCACAAAATGAAATGAAGGAGACAAAAATCTGTGCTTAATACCAGTGAGGATTCTGAGCACTATGTGCTAGTTGGCTTTGATTAAACTCTCTGAGTAAGTGATAGAACTCTGTTTAGAATGAGTCCAGACACAGAGCCAGAAGAGTTTGCAAAGAATAATCCTGAAATGGCAAGAGGAAATTAAGTATTTTCCAAACAAGGTCTGATCCACCTCTGAACTGAACTCTTAATGTTTAAGAATTGCCATGCAAAAAATGCAGATAACTTACTACACGCTCTGCTTTTCACAGCACAGCTGTATGTGAAAATGCTCTCCTCATAATCTCTTTCCTCCCCCTCACAAAAAGAATTTCACAGGTGAGCCAAGAGGATCCAACTGTGCTATGACTGTGTGCCAGTCGGCCCTCACAACAAAATCACATTTTTCAACTGCTTTACTGCAGCTGAAAAATTCCATCCTCCCTGGGAGAATCACCTTCCGCTTCCCCTCTTGTGCCACAGCTTTCCTCTTCCCTCCAGCATCACGTGAACAGAATGACCAAGATGATAGTGCACAAGAATTCCCCTCACTTGTTTTTTTTTTTAAAAAAGCAACACAAACAAAAACAAAAACAAATGGGCAGTAAGTCTTTGTCCCAACAGCGCACTGCAGAGCATGATTTCAGAAGGGTGAACATTGGACCAGAACAGTGGCAAGTGAATACTTCACTGCTTTTCACTGAAGAAGAGACTTTTGTGAAAACAAACAAATGCAGAACTCAAGTGCCTTACTCCTTTTTCTCTCCTTGGATGGTGTTGGATCAGTGCCTAAGGGAGGTGACTCACGGGGGGGGGGGGGGGGGGGGGGAAGCATGTGCCCTACTGAACTGATACGCAGTTTCTGTCGGTCACATCCCCATCTTTACTGCATCTCCAAAAAGGGTTGCTGCATTTTCTTAATGCAGAGGGGATTTGCATGTTGATCATATAAGCTTTCTGGAGGTCTCGAAACAGGGCAGCCCACAGCTCCAGTGCCAAAACCAGAACGTGGGAAGGTTTTGACTGGCTGGCTCAAGGCTAGAACCAGGAGTCAAAGCATCCTAAAAGAGGCAACTGCACAACACAGCTGCTCCCAGCTCCAGGTCCCACTGAATTATGAACAAAACCAGGAGCTCCTGCTTTGCATGCAGATAACCCGAGCAGCACCACTTTGTCTCTTGGGGAGGAAGCATCCCTCTGCCTCAGCTTGTGTGGGAATCCCTCACCTCTGTCTCTGGGGAGAAAAACCGCACCATCCTTGCGACCCAGGTTTCCGTGGCTGCTGATGTTCTCCACATCCCTGAAAAAGGGCATGCCTGCCCCAGAGGCCCAGGCAAAAGGAAGGTGTGGAACAAAAGGGTGGATCTACAGCCTCTGAGCAGGGTCCAGGGTTAAAGCCTCTCCCTTATAACCATGGCAGCACAAGCACTGCTGGCTTTCAGTCAAGAGGTTTATGCCAGGTAGGTCTGATTAGAAGGAGCAGCATGTCCAGAGGGGGAGCAGCAAGCAATTTCACTCGGGCCCGGTTGGGAAAGTCCCAGCATCTAAATCAAGATTAATTCTTGAGCGCAGGATCCAGTGCATGTATAAACACCCTCCTCCTCCCTCACATCTCCACTTCTGTGAAAACACAGTGGGGAGGCCAATGAATCTGGGCATTATCAGTCCAGAGAGATCATCTGACAGTATCAAGTTCAGGTTCTGGCTTCATATCCCACATATTATTTATTCTAAGTTTCTCCACTTTACCACTAGATGTACCCTATACTCTACTGAATTGCACATTGCTGTTCCTCATCTCCCTTGTGATTTCTGAGCAGTCTGGTATCAAAATCTAGGGGATGATTCTCACACATCTGATACTTACCTAAAGACACATCCAACCACTCAGAGAATGAAAATAAAAAATAATGCTTTTTAGGCTTTACCTTATTGAAAATATACTACTGTATTATTTTTTTCCCCAAAGTAAAGAGTTCCTCAAGTTCACCAAGCTAGTCTGGGAAGGACTGAGCTGGTCAGATTCCCTAAGCATGATTTGGTTGATACAATTGCTTTATTTCTTCCACTGTTTTCTTCCCTGAGATTTTTCACTTACACTACTACTTTCAAATAACAGTAACATTTCTGAAGAATCAAAAAATATATATTTTCAGTAATCTGCAGTAAAGAGCATACCTAACATTCAATATATGAGCAACTATTTATGTTTAAAAACAAACAAACAAACATTTGCTTTATCTAAGTTTCAACTTCGTGTCACCATATCAGGACCAATAAGAGCGCAGGATGTGTGCACACAGGATGAAAATTGGACCATGATGTTCTTTGGACCCACAAAATGAAAAAAGTCTCAGAGAACAAGAAAAGGCAGCCTTCAAAATTACACTGCTAATGTCTCCTCTGAGAAATTTCTATGTCATGTCAGTTTTGTCACTGTTGCTTTGTTCTGCTTAACAGATCTTACTTCAGCCCAAATGGTCCAGAAATGTAGCAAAACACAGGGGACTACTCTTTAAAGCTTCTGCTATTTGACACGCATGGGAAATGAATCTTAAACAAACAGAAAGTGAAGCAGCAGCATTTTTAGGAGCAATCACTTAATACACTTCTGCTAACCCTCTCCTTAGTGTCTCGTGAATATGACTGGAACTTAAGTCAAAAGTACAGTAACATTATACTCTTGGGTTAAAGAGTTTAGTCAGTTGTTTGTTCGTTGAAACATGTACAGAATCTGTATCGACAATGTATTTCCGGTGCTAATTACAAACTTCAGCCACTTAAGAGAGCAATTCATGCAGCCCTTGCCAGTTGTAATCACAGGAACCAGAAAGATGCAGGTAATTTTGCAAATCAGACCTGATCTGCACTTGGATGAGTTTCTATTTTTCTTCTCCTTGGCTCCTTTGCTACTTTTATTCTCAAAATTACAAAAATGATCCCAAAAGCCCTAAGCCACACAAGCACACTTCACAGCAAATTGAGAGGCATGACAACACAAAAAACTCAACTACTTGGGAAATGCTTTCTTACAACAATCTCAAAACAGATTTCAAGCCCCACCGAACAGCCTAGTCTTAGCCAGTGACGGATGCTAATTTGTGGCAAAGAGAACAGCCAGCAATCTCCAGGGCTCAGCTGCTGAGAGCCATGGCAATGCAGGTGATTCCATCAAAAAGCCCGGGCAGGGCGGACAGGTCCCAGGAGGACCAGGTTGGGAAGCACTGACTCACTTTGGCCGTGTGTCTGCAGCCACGTCGTGCCACATAGACGTGCCCCCAGTGTCCCTCTGAGCCCAGTGCGGGCTGCAGGGCCTGTCCATCTCCCTGCGACACGAGGCAAAGCAAAACCAGCCTTACAGCTGGGTGGCAGGCAGCATCATTCGGGTGACACGAGCATTATTATTCAGATCCGCCCAGACTACCTGGGAGCACCAGGGTAGCAAAAGCCACCTGTGATTGGGTTCAAACAACAGACTAGAAACCCCTTCCAGCGCTACCAGGATGGCCTGCAAAGTTAACCAGCGCCATGCAGCTGCCAGTACGTGACACCTAAGGACATATTATACACGTACATGCACACAAAGCATTTTGTACTTTTATCCTAGAATAAAATTTTTGCTTTGCCGCGAATAAAGGCAAGTTGCAAGCGTGACTGAGAGGAAAGATACTGATCTACAAATCCAAAAAGTTGGGGGGAGGTACCATTTCTGAATAATTATGCTGTATTCACAGATATTTAAGCAACTACTTGCGACGCAGAATCAGCAAGTTGTAACAGGCTGGGATTGATACAACTGCATTCCCAGCCTGGCTCAAAGTCACTCCTGTTCTCTCTACCAGAAGTGTTGTCAGAACACCTCAAAGGAAAAAAAGGGAGACAAATATTTGCCTGATGATGCTGTGACAGGGAAGTGATTCAAAACATGCCTCCAAAGCAAAGCTTACCAAAGGACAGCAAAAGAAAGCACTCATTTGCCATCTGCATCAAAGCTTGCAGAAGGGAGGGCAAAAGAGGCGAGAAATACAGTCTGCCCTTCCCAATATCACTTCACCAAACTGCCTGCCTGCAGTCTGCATTAAATTCAGAGCAGACCTAAATTAACATTGCCTAATACTGCATGGAGACTTCTAAGCCGTAAAAAACTCGTTAATAAGTATTAAACAAGATCCCTCTGCGGCCCCCATGCTCCTTTAAGCTTGAAGACAAAAGTTTATTAACAACAGTAAAACTAAGCAGGAATAAGGCTTTTAAAAGTGTACCAAAAACCTGGCCTGGGACATTCTGAACTGCTGTTTTCTTTCATCTTTTTGGAAATTTGTGGTTTTCAGGCACTTCCTTTAGTTATCATGGTGTAAAAGCCTTGTCAATAAATTCAGAATTGATTTTAAACTTCACAGTAAAACAAGTGTGACTAGATGGTAAGGACAACTGAAGCTGTTTTAAATTTTAGCATCAGGGAAAAAAATCAGAGAGAAAGAATTTGAGAAGGGATGTCAGAAGGTCTTATCCGTAACAGCAAGCAAGGCTGAAGAAGTCCCAGGTACATCCTGCCTCCCCCAAAACCGCACCCTTTTAACAACCAAGCAAACATAAGTCTCGGCTACTTCCCAGAACCAGGCAGAGCCATCGTGCAGTTGCTGCCCTGTCACACTCCACTGTTGAGCAATCCTGATGGCACAGAGCAGAGAACAACTTGCTGCGTCACACTGCTCAAGGAGGAAAAAACAGACGGCCACAGGGCCACAGCAATGCTGGGGATGCTGCGCAGATGGAGCCCAGTACCTCCCCTCCCCCCCCACCCCACCCCCCCCGGCCTGCAAACAAGGAAGCTGCACCAGATAACAAGCACATCTTCATTAAAACAGGGTCTCCACATAACCCTGATATCAGCAGTCACCATGTAACTCGAGGGGCAAGGAAGTAAGGGTTATCGCTGCACACACAAGTTGTGCAAACTTCTGCCAGCGCTGCAGACCGCATCCTAGCAGGCCCAGCTTCAAGTGTTCAGCCCATTTCCTCTCCTGTTCCTGAACATGTGGTCCTCCTTCCTCACCAGCGGTGATCTCACACACAGCACCAGGAAAAGGTTTCTCGTCTCATTCCACGGCTCTGCTTTAGTCCAGCAGAGTAGCTGGAAACTGAAGTCCCTGCACGACTTGTGCTACTTTACAGGAATCAGCAGAAACTGCAGCAGAACATGGGGAGTTTAGGATGTTGGGCCCACACAGAAGTTGCATACCTCCTCTGCTTTATGACATCTTTCCACACAAAGCACTGGAGAGCTGGCTCTGAGGAATTACTAAAAATCACTGAGACTGTTCAGAAAACTTCAGCTAAGAGAGCAGCCTGACAAAGTCAGCACACCTATTGATGCCCTCAAGAAAGAGAAAGCAGTGCTTGTACTCTGTGTGGTATTCACCAGCTGCACCATGGTGCTACTGCTTTATAGACCTGTTTTTTGTTTTGTTTTTTTTTGCTGAAGCTGTGCATCATGCAGGTGAACATCACAGATCAAAAACATGAGTGTAAGGCCCCAGTGAATGAACAGCTTATTTTTAAAAGGGGAGAAAAGAGAAAGGCAAAATAAACCCGCTGACCCCGAGAGGGGGCACATACTGTAGTGTGCTGGTTGCAGCATGCTGAATTAGAACAGGTTGAGCAGGTTAGATACTGGGGGGAGAAAAGGTAAAGCTGGAAGACACATTAAAGGTGGAACGACAGCAACCACAAATGCAGTTGGAGATAGACTTTTTCCTCCTTCTCTTTGGTACTTGGCCCAGGAGTCTCTTCAGACAACATTCAACACGCGCTCATTAAAGCAGCAAGGCAAGCATTTATGACATGCATGCACAACAGGCTAAGCAAAGATTTCCCTAACATACAAACTTTCCCAGCAAACTTTCTCAGCAACCAGCATTTTCTACACAGAATTGCCCAAACTGAAGTACAGAACTAGAAGACAAACCAGAATGCCATCCGGACACGCTGCTTGTTAACCTTGAGAGCCAACATATCCACAAGACTTGCTACAATGCTGGGCTTATGGCAAAGGACTAACAGCCCCTCAACTGGCTGCAAAGATCACCTGGATTTTCTAGTGCTTGCAAAGTTAAAGCTTGTATTTATTTTGTGGCTCTTCTAAGGTGAGAAGAGGAGGTAACATCCCCAAGAATATTAAACCTTTAGAGGAGGTTATGTTCCTGAAAGGGTACATATGCGGAAAGATCAAGGTCGCCGCAGCCATGTGCTCTGCGACTAGCGTCTAATCTGTCAAGTGGCTTGTGCTCATTTGAGCTGTGACACGGGTAACAAAGCAGCACTACGCTATGCTGAATACACTCTGTTACACGAAGATTTATGTTACTGCCTGTGAGGAGGGTGGTATTACCCAGCGATGTCGGACCACCTTCCCCTTGGCACGATTCATACCCAAAAACTGAAGTGACCACTGAGGGCAGAGCGTCCCCTCTGCCTGCAGAAAACCAAACCGTAAAAACCCACAACCTTACAAGGTACAAGCTCAGATTTAAGTATTAATTAAAGGACACACACACACACACACAAAATCTGGGGCTGAAAAGCTCACGGAAGTGTTTCTAATGTTTAGGTACCGAAGAGCTGTGGAGATGCAAGTATAATGTTCCTCATTGTGTACGCTTTGGTTCTCAAGAACAATGGAGCTAATTAAGGTCAGCATATAAATCTTAACTCTGCACTTCCTTGCTTTGCTTGATTCTAATCAGATCTCAGCATTAGTGTTTTTGTGTTAACTTCCTTTGCTGTTCTTTAATGATAACTGAAGGGGGATACTGTCCAAGGCTGCAAGCAGTGCTCAACACATCTGAAATCATGGCATCTCCTTACAGCTCCAAGGGCTCACAGTGGTACTGCGACACAAGAGCTCCTTTAGGGTCACTTACAGCTGAAGATATCCATGGTGTGGTTTTTTTTTGAGCATCCTATTTATGTATCATGTGAATTAAATAACGGTTTATGTAAAGTCTTTACAAAGATGACCAATCTACTCAGCGGCAGTGAGACAGACAAAAGTTTCTGCCTGGGACTATTAAAAATACTTTGTTCCTCCAATTCTTATCAAAGACACAGAGAAACAGACTCTTTCTGCTATACACTACTGTTGAAAAGTCCTGACCTTTTCTTTCTTTTTTTTTTTAACATGGAGGTCCCAGTAGGGTACCAAACGTTTACTCTGGACATATCTGCTGACAGGAGAGACCAAAAACATTTCTCTCCATCTGTTTCCTCACCTTTATTTACAAAATGTATTAGTGAAAACATAAGGAACATTTTTTAACCGCAAAGAAAACCAGAACAGATATCACATCTCACTTGTCTCCTACAGCTACAGTTATCAATTACTAGAAGAAGAAATTAGCCCTTTGTGTTAGTTATCCCCGCTCAAGAATTAGGGCACTTGTATTTGCTGAAGCTTATCTTTTACTAGCATGGTGACAGTGGTTAAATCATTCCCCACATATAAGGAATGCATCTGAAAGCCTGTATAGATCCTGCTTCTTCATATTTAAGAGCACTGAAATAAAAGCTCCTCAGGAGACGACCAAAGAGACATTTCTGTTGTGCAAGACAATCAATGGCCTTTTCACACACGCGAAGTGTCAGTCATTTTCAGTGTGGCAAGTTCTCTGGGTACTTGTTTTTTGTTTCAAGATCTTAGGTGTTCAATCTTCCAAAGGTACCCAAAATTTGATACCAAATTTCCACTTGGCCATCTTTGCAAACCACCATAAACCAAACAATGTTGCAACAAGACAGTTCCTCTCCCCTTCTGCAACTCCCCTCCTGTTACCTCCCCCCTCCCCCCCAAAAAAAAACCAGCTCATCATGCCTTTTTAGCTATGTTCTGCCTCCAAAAATTCCCATCTTAAGCAAATGCCAGACTGCATGCATGTGCTAGACTGCAGAGATCCTATTTGTACTTCAAGGCTGGGCATTGTTACTGCACTGCACCCTACAAAGCACACACAACTTACTGGAAGCGGGCCAGTGCCATAAATAACATAGGAGAAATTCACAGGTGGAATGCAGGGAGAGGATGGATTTAGCCAGATCTCAAAGACACTCTGCGTATTGGATGTTTGAGAAGTCACAGGCAGCCTGTATGCATGCCTGCCCATAAAACACATATCCATGTTAAAGAGAGCTGGGAAATCATTGAAGTATATGCATCTCAATCCCTGTGCCTTTATGGGGATCCAACGCTCATCATCCAAACAGTAAGTTACAGTCTTCACTAAGTGTATGCTCTTCATTTGCCAGTGAAGGTGGCTGGCTAAAACAACAAAATTCACAGGTTCCCCTCCAGCACACGCATTTTCTATCTTTCTCAAAAAACCTCAGCAACAGGTTTGCTCTCAAAAAAAAGCTCAGCAACATATACACACACACGAAGCATCGTTTAAAAATTTGAATAGCAGAACAGTACCATGCACTGGTAACAAAAACAGCTGTTTGTCTCTCTAAGCACGTTAAAAAAAGAAGTTTTGGAAAATTATCTAACACTGAGAATAAGACTGAGAATGAAAGTGCCTTCTTAATTAAAAGAAGAAATACCTTCTTTGATAGGACCCTTTGTAAGCATGCTTCAAAGCATAGCTTCTGCAATCCAGATCTTCCAATTTGAGTTTCAAAGACTTCTGCATGTGGTTGTTGCATGTGGTGTTTTGCATGTGCCAAAAAAAAAAATCCCCCAACTTTGAGACCTGTTCCTGAGATAGTCCATAAACAGCCTATGAGTACTTAAGTAGGATGTAACTAAAAAGCCTTTATGAAGAACTTTTCCAGGTAGAGGGCAAGGAGTGGAAGGGGAGAAAAGGTCAATACCTGTGACATTCTGGTTTCACACACAACGCTTCAGTTAGTTTGCATTATCACACTTACAGACAGCATGGCGAACACCAGCCATAGACACTGCAGCTTAGTTTACCAAACTGGGGAAGTCATGGTTGAAATACATATATTATTCCTTAACTCTTTTCAAACTTGCCACAGAGCCTTTAATAGCTACGCACTGGAAACTGGCAGGAAGGTCATTTCTCGCCTCCTGTCTGGCATTTATATTCTATTAACATTTCCAAGTTGCATGCAGAACATGTCTTTGGCAGGGAGGAAAATGTGATTTTAAAGTGATAGGTACAGACCATCCTTAACTACAGAAATGGAAAAGGAGCTGTTGGCAAAGTCTCCTACCCCAAAGGAAACCCTTCTGGAGCAAGTGGAGGCATCACTCTTCCCACTGAAGTCTGATGCATGTTCTACTGGAATGCAGCACAGTAAGTCAAGCAAACTCTTTTCTCTACCTTAAGGTCCCTTGCTAAAGCTCACAAATCAACACCACCATCAAAACCCACAGCAGCAGACTAACTCCTCTGTCTACATTTTGGGGAGACGTAGTGGGGGAGATGGAAGAAGAGGCTTGCAACTTCCTATTTAGTGGCAGAGTCTAGACCCAAAAGGGCTCCTCACTATTCATAGATAAACTCTTGAGAGAACAACAGATGGAAAGACTTCAGTAATTGCAATCTATTGATTTTAGACACTTCTTCGGAAATACCCAGCCATTTCAGAGCCACAGAAAACTCTTATATGCACACACCTTCTTTCCATAAAGTTTATGCTCCTGCTGGAGATCTGAGAGTATTCAACTTTAATTTACTGCAACCGAGATAAAGCCATAGTGCCTGTGTCTCTAGCACAGAAGTTGAAGGATTACCATGTGCTGTATTACAGTTTTTCTTATGTACTGATCATCACAGTTCCATTCCAGTTACAGGAATTTTGAACTCAAAATTACTATGATCTAACCCCTTCCTCTGAATTCCTACAAACTGCAACAATACAACCTCCTCAAACCCAACATCAGTCCCGGTCCCTTATGCTACAAGGCTTGCTCCTTCTGGAACTGCTCAAAAAGAAAAACGCAGCATTCTCTCCAGCTCTTCTCCTCCTGAGCAATTCATGTTCCTGATAAGGATCCCAGGCACGGATGGGCTTTCCAGTTATCACACCAGACTGCAACAACCCCCCTCTAACAGGAGCCTGGGCACTGATATAGAGGCAATTAGGTTGACAGCACATTCAGAAGAATGAGAAAATTAGCTCTTCACTCTAGACACTGAGCACCCTCCAGAGACCTCTGCTCTCCCCAACTGCAACTCTCCCCACAGGAGGCTGAGGCCACTCCTGAGCAGTCTGGCAGCTTCAGGAGAGTTTTCGGGAATGCCCTGGGCTCACAGTTCCTTGTTGAAAATCCTGGCCAAGAGTCACCCTGGTCAGAAAAGGAAGCAGGTTTTAACCTCTTTTTCTGAATGGTGCTGCACAAGAGAGCCTTCCTTCTCCACCCCTCCGTTTGCTGTGCCCATTCAACTTGACATGTTGACAAGGAGCCAAGGAGCACAACAAAAAGAAACTAGACCTTATGTGAGAGGCTCTGACTCATTTACAAATGAAGTGTTTGCTTGTATTGTGGGAGTCAGGAAGGGCAGCATCAATTTAACAGGTAAAGAGTACAAGCAACACCCCAGCACAGCTAGACTACCCCGGAGGAGAGCGAGGCAGAAAATTGTGCTCCCACTTGCCAAAAAGTTTGGGTACTGCAACCAAGTTTTGCCGTCATGCAAAAAAAAACACCAAATTAGAGCTCTGGAGGTTTTTTCTCCCTTAATAAAGGGAGGGAGGAGAAAAATTACTTTCCACGGAGATGATAGGCACCCGAGAGTGTAAGAACACATTTCCTAACCCTGAAAACCAACTGGAACTTGTCTCCCTCCCTCCTCTTCTCTACCAAACGTCTAATGACCTGGCTGCTAGGAGGTAAAAAAAATGGATCACAAATTTCATCCCCTATCGGAACAGTAATAAACACTCCTACAGTACAGCATTGCCCTTGACAAAAGGGCTTTTAACCCTAAAAGGTCTTTAAAAAAAAGTCTTGATTCAAAAAATAGCATAGGCAGTTAAGTAAGAGCCAGAACAAGGCACAGATGGAGAAGGAGAAGAGAAGAACGTATGCAGTATGTGCATACACCTTCTCCCCCCCATTCAGATCCCAGCAGACTAAATTCTCCCTTGGTCCTGCCCTGTGCACTGAGCATATTTGGTGTAAATACAGCAATACATGGGAAGACTCCTACAGGACCTCCACGAGCTATGCTGATTCTTTAGCAGAACATTCACAACTTTCTGCTAAACCCACAATTTCTCCCTCTGACCCCACATTTTGTGTTATGCTCCACGGGGACCGCAACCCTGGCTAATGGAGGCACATTAGAAACCTTGTTCTTTGCTGGTTTGGGCACCTATCTGTCACTACTTAGACACTCTAGTACAAAACCAGAAAACAATAAAATAAATAAAAAAATAAATAAAGAACTGTGTGCAGGAGCAGAGAAAGATGGACTGGTGTTATCACCCAGCTGGCGCAGAAGAATAGACATGGTCCCACCACAAGCAAGACCTGCAGGTATTGCACACAAGGCAGGACCTGGCAAGCAGGTCCCTGCCCCCGGATCCTGAAGCAGAAGCAGTTTTGAATGGGATGCGAAAGGCATTCATCCACAGCACTGGCAGGCCATGAGACCTGATGCTAGGTTTGCGGTGCCTACAGAAGAATTTCTTTCAGACCATCTTAGACTAGAAATACCTGTTTCTGAAGGAAGTACCTGGTGGGCAAAATGAGCATCTTCCTTGTGAGTGTGTCATAGTACCAGATAACAAATATAATTTCACTTTGTATTTATTCTCATCTGCCTACTTGCACATTCATACTTTCCACCTCGGCATCAGGATTCACTTTTATAGTCTGTTACAGCATCAAGAAATGGTTATTTGCTGAAAAAAAAAATTGTTTTGGTGCTGTCCTGCCAACCATTACCCTCCTTTTACAAAACTACCCTCTGTAGATAGGCTCAGGATCTTGCTTGTCCCAGGTCTGGGGCCACTTGCTGCAGTGTCAATGAGCTTTCTGCAATATCCCACCACGCTGCTGCAATGTCGGCCTACACAAGAAGGAATTTTACAGAGCAGACAGGAACCGACACCTGTCAAAGAACTTTTAACAGGAATCTTTTCCTTGCATGAGCTCAAGTCCTTCTTAGTGTGGGCGGTAAACATGGCGCTCCATCCTGGTAACTTCATGTAGCATCTCATTAAGAGGAAAAATTTTAAATGAACAATCTTCTCATTAGAAGGTTCTGATCTATGGTTACTTCTTTTGGGCAAGTCACTCAGCCTGGCAACTCTGATGAACTGCTTAAAGCATGATAAGAGTTGTTATACAGGGAAACCCCAATAAGCAAAAGATATTACGTTAACATCTGATAGGCCTGGAGTAAAGTGCCACAGGAAGCCTCCTGTGCCACAGGAAGCCTACAGTTCCTGGGAGAGGATGAGGAGATGCCTAGGGAGCAAAAAACTAAACAAAACATGCAATCCTTCAGCAAGCAGCCTGGGCTGAGGAACAGGACACAACAGCGTCCAACAACACAAGGTTCCTGGTGCTGGAATTCACCCTCTTGATGCGAACAGTGGCATCAGCTGCAACTCAGAAACTGCCCTGCCTTCCTCATGGCACATGGAGCAATGACCCAGTCTGGGAAACATGTGGCTCGCGACATCTCTGCCTCCTGGTCAGATGAGTCAGATGTGATTTATTCAATGCCCAAGGCCACTATCTCCTCGGAACATCTTTATGTCTTCCCCTTCCCATTTTACATTTCTCTCTTCAATTCTGATCAAGTACAGGTTAAACAGAGTTACAAAACCGCACACACTCATTTCTCCTCCATTTTTAAGTGACTGTTTAAGCTGTTCAATAAGATATAGAGAAGGTAGAGCTGCAAGCAGGTACTGCTTTCTTTGTGCAGGAGTATGTTATCTCTTCTATTGTCACTGAAATCACGCCTTTCATTCCACCCTTTCCAAGCATATGGCTTGGAAAATGATTGGTAATAATCAAGGAAACGCGGTATCTTCCCTCCCACACAAAACCATGTGATGGTCCATAACCATCGCTCTTGTCATTTTGCTTATAAGCTATGTTCCTTTCCCCCACCTGTTTTACAGTTTCTTTGTAGGTTGTAAACTCTTTGATATGGGGACTAAAGCTATGTGGTAATTCACAAACTGTTAATCAGCTCTGAGGTGCTCCACCCATGCAAATAAATTAATACTGAATTGGGGGATGAGAGAGGGGAAGGAACATACATGTGATTTAACATTCAGTTTCCCCACTTCACAACTGTACATATTGCTTTATCCCTACTAAAGAAACTGTATGAAATATGTTTGGCAACTCCGGTTACAGAGAATTTCCCAGATCTACAATGCAGTAAGTTGTCTACAGTGCAAGTAAGTACTGACGCGTGTATCTAAAACCAAGATCAATTATTCTAAAGAGACATCTTCATGATGGCACTTGGATACCTCACTTCTTAACATCCTCCAATACCAAAGATGCCCCAGTACAACCATTTGCATCTGCTACACTGAAGCTAGGAAATCAGAAGCTCCTCTACAGCTTGGCTATGTATTTTCATCCTTCGAGAAAAATCCATCCCATTTATCAAAATAATAATAATAAAACCAAAAAAACAATACTTCTGGATATCCACAACAACTTGGTACTATGTGAAGAGAGCTAGGAGACCTGTCTCAATTCTGGTGTCCTCCCACAACATAAGCATCCCAGTAGCTTTAGAGTGCGCATGTGTGTCACTCCATATTTGACACCAGAGTCCATATTTTCTGCCCAAGTAAGGATCTTTAGTCAGCTTCAAAGTCCTTCCAAAGAAACAAAACCAGCCCCCTTATCTCGTAATGCTTTCCAAACTCCTGGGTCACAATCAGCACTCACCTGTGCATGTTTCCATTGGTGGTGAAGGACTGTCCACATACTGAACATTTATAAGGCCTTTCACCTGAGTGCACCAGCATGTGGCGATCAAGGGAGCTCGCTGAGCTCAGAGACTTTCCACAGATGCTGCAGGAATGGTCTGTTCCTCCAGTGTCAGTGTTATGCTAGAGAAAGCAATGATTTTTTTTCATTGAATGCCCCTTCTAAAGTGCCAGTAAAATATCAGAGAGATTTACAAACTTCTTAAAAGCAGCTTTGAAGAGCCACTTAACACAATACCTTATATCAAGGTGTGCTCCATATAAACTTCTCTTTTCCTGAGCACTCCCCCCTCAACTCCACCCTCACCATTCACTTTTAACTCCTTAACGCACCAGCACAGGTAGTTGCTTTGTGCAGCCTGAAGTGCCCACCACATTCCCCCTGGGTGTGCAGCAGAGGGGTATAGAAAGGGATCCAGCAACAACCCATCAGACAAATGGTACCTTGGGATACCTTAAGTTATGCAGTGGTTTGGGGTTGGGTGAGTGGTAAGGGGGAAAACAGAAAGAGGATGTAATTATGAACTTTATGGCAGAAGACACTTAACAATAAATACTCTTTAAAGATATTAATTTTGAAGTAACTGAGTAGTAAGAAAACAGAAGGAAGCTGCTTCTGAATTCACATGCAGGCTCCTATGGCCATAAGAATGCATTACAGGGCAAAACATGGCTATTAGCTACCTGTGCTACATGTACCACTCTTTGTTACTTGCATTCAGATAATTGATTTTTTCTTCACATAGCAAAAAAAAAACACCAAAACAAACAAATGAGAAAACAACAACAGCAACAACAAAGCGGAGAATTAGGAAAAAAATAAGTAACAGTTACAGTACAGAACGGAAAACTGAAGTAGTATCTAGTGGAGTCACAATGATGAACCACAACCTAACAACCAAAGTAGAACTTTCTGACAAAAAAGGCCAAAGCTCCTTATAAAATACATATACATTTCAAGAGGAGCAGGGGGCAGCCTGTAGCTGACAGGAAAAAAAAAAAGAAAGAAAGAAAAAAAAAGAGTATCATATATTTGTAAAGTGTATTTTTAATTCTGCCTCCCAAAATTGCTGTACTGCTGTACTCTGTAAAGGACAGAGAGGCTCTTCAACGCTGAGATGATTTTAAAATTGTGTCTTCCTGCTTCTTAATTTGCATGAACAGTAAAGGGAACTCTATTCAAACAGGATAACAAAACAGGACTTATGCTTCATGATGGAAGTGGTTTTCCGGATCCTTAGGATACCTTAAGCTATGCAGAACAGGACACACATCCTTGTTTGAGCCACTCGGGGGGTGGGGAGAGGAAGGAGAGGAAGGGAGGAGAATTACCCCGTTGTTGTTGTTGTTGTTGTTCTAAAGAAATACCAGGGGAGGGCTTAAATAAAAGCAAACCGATTGCAAAAAAAGTTATAATGAAGCATTTCTGATTTGTACACGGAATTGTTTTTCACCATTACAAATGCATACTGGCAAACCAGACACAATTAATAAAGAATCAAGCTTATACTTTGTGTACCTGACGAATGTGCATAGTTAGCTGGTGCTGTGTAGTGCAAATCTTTTCACACAGAGGACAGGTATAGGAAGACTTCTCTTCTTTTGTTTCCTGTGAACAAAACAAAACAAAAAAAATCAGAAGGAATATCAATATAAAAGAACTGGAAAGCTGTTACTGCTGGGGATGGAAAAATAGAAGCCATCCTAAGTACAAAAGGCTACTGCTAACAGAACAACTTGTATGTGTGCATTTATCATCCTGATAGATCCCTCAGGGAAGTTTCAGAAACTTCTGAATTTATAAATAGGGGCCATTTCAGCTACCACAGAAGTACAGCAGCTGTTTTAACAGCACACTGATACTCAGCAGTAGCAGTTTAGGACAGGAAGTGAAGGCAATTATTGCGACCAGCTCAAACTGCCAGGAGGAATTTAGGTGAGCAGAAAGTAATTGCCCAGCCTGGAAACCTGCCAGATTATGCGGGCAAACACCACTAATCTTACAAAAAGATCTTTAATAAGCACACGTCTTCAGGATTTCGGGTTTTCCACCCCATCTCAGTGGCAGGGCACTAGCCCAGTGCCCTTTTCTCAGGGCTGTGCGTTCTGCTCCTCGTCTGACTCAGAAGGAAGAGCGGCATTTACTGAATCACCAGCACCATTTCCCTGAGCATCCTGTGTTTCTCCTGGAAGCATCCCACCCAGGCAACACTGACCAGGCCCAACCCTTCTTAAGCTTGCAAGATCTGATGAGATCATAGCAAGAAAGAGGTGACGACGCAGGAGTGTACGTGACTCAAAACGAACACATTATGAACCCGCTGTTCTCCACCCAGGTGAGAATCAGGAGTAACCATCGTCAAACCACGAGTACAAACAGTGCAGCCGACCCGGAGAGCTCAGCCTGATTTAAGTATGCCCTTGAGACACTGAGTAAAACCGCCACTCTTTCAGCCAAGGATGAAATGGCACTCTCACAGGAACCAAAGGCATTTGCCTGAACTGTCCGCAAGGATGACTACTGAGCAACATATGGGCATTTTCCCCATCTCGCTAACAAGCCCAGATGAGGCTTCGCACTCAAGCCTGTATGACTCAAAGCAAGAAGGTCTGCCACTGAGTTAAATCTTCGTTTTCTGTAGAATAGTGCACATCTTTATCAGCTAGAGAGATCCATCGCCTGTTACCTCAACTTCTGGTGATGAGAGTACCAAAAACCATCTCTGCGTGACCGATGGGAAACAACAATATTTATGCTAAAAGGAAGCATTCTACTGAATCTCTTTGTTGGCCATTGTAGGTATCATTAGTAAAAAAAAAAAAAAAAAAAAAAAAAAAAAAAAACCACATAAGCAGCTTTTCAGTCAGAAATGAGAAGGAGTTGAAGTTACTATCTATCCATTTCCTCTCCCTCCGAACAACTCTTATTCCCTATCGCTGTCCCAAAAGTCATCAACGGAGAAAGGACTGTTTCCAGATTGTCAGACACAAGCATTTGTGGGGAACACTGAGAATGACTGACTCAAGCCCCTGTGACAAATCCTCTGGCATTTGGGGAAGAAAGATGCTGACACAATGATAGAAAAAGCTTTTTTTAAGTCTCAACTTAATAAAGCAATGTTGCTTTCCACATCATTCGGGGAAAAAATTCTATAGAGAAATCTAACTAAAATCTACAGAATCTGCTAAAATCTAACATGTTTTCAAACGTAGGGTCCATGAAACTTTTCTGTTAACTTCAGTGACATGGATCATAGAATCATAGAATCATAGAATATCCCAAGTTGGAAGGGACCCATAAGGATCATCAAGTCCAACTCCTGGCACCGCACAGGTCTGCCCAAAATTTTAGACCATGTGACTAAGTGCACAGTCCAATCGCTTCTTAAATTCAGACAGGCTTGGTGCAGTGACTATGTTCCCGGGGAGCCTTTTCCAGTGTGCGACCACCCTCTCGGTGAAGAACCTCTTCCTGACGTCCAGCCTAAACTTCCCCTGCCTCAGCTTAACACCATTCCCGTGGGTCCTATCACTGGTGATAACAGAGAATAGGTCACCTGCCTCTCCACTCCCCCTCGCAAGGAAGTTGTAGACTGCGATGAGGTCCCCCCTCAGCCTCCTCTTCTCCAGGCTGAACAGGCCAAGTGACCTCAGCCGCTCCTCATATGTCTTCCCCTCTAGGCCCTTCACCATCTTCGTCGCCCTCCTCTGGACACTCTCCAACAGTTTAATGTCCTTCTTGTACTGTGGTGCCCAGAACTGCACACAGTACTCGAGGTGAGGCCGCACCAGCACAGAGTAGAGCAGGACAATCACTTCCCTCGACCGACTAGCAATGTCGACTAGCAATGGATGTGAATGAAGAGCTACTTTCTTATTTTGACTCAAGTAAACAAAACTTCAGACCTCACTTCTAGAAGTATCAGGACCACAGCAGTTAGGTTCTCCCATTCCCCCGTATTGTTTCTCTTGTAGATCTTTTTCCAAATGTTTTTCAGGACTCTCCATCCTTAAGTTAATCACTGTAGGCCATGCACACGGGCCAAAGCCTACTGTACCATTACTCAAAAAACATTAGAAAGCAAGCAAGAAAGGCTGCCATTGTGAAGTCTGAACACACCAAGAAAATTAAAATGCATTATCCCAGCGGCCCACACACACATTTTTATATACAAACATTTAATACACACACATGCATTCCATCCTACTTATACAACTTCAATTTTACTATATGCAACCAGTCTGTGGAGTAATGTTCGGCTCCAACTATACTGCAACCCTGTTAAAGTTGGCTCAGGACAGAGAACAAACACACTGGGCTGCGAGGAAAATCCCTGCAGCTGTGCTGACAGTTTAGATGGTGTTTAATCCCCAGGGTATTTCTGTGAAATTATCAACCTACTACTTTATTTTGCCCCCCTTCTAAATGAGTGATACAGTTCTACATGATGCAATTGTTTCAGAGCCTGCTTTCTAGACTGCCTGCTCTTTGAATCAGCAAATTAACAGAAGATAGAGTAATTAATTGTTCACCTTGAAGCAAAGATCAGAAACACACTATAGCTCTGCCAGAGCTGATTAGTATTGAATCTGGGGTTTATTATTAACTAAAACCCAAACTTTCTCCAGTGGTCACACAGGGTACGTGCTGCATACCGTAACACAGCTCAAGCAAATCAAGGGTAGCTACAACAGGACTGCTGTTGACTGACTCAATCCAGACCAAAAAACATTAGCATCCCTATTGTAAAAGCACCCCTGCTCACAAGTGTAAAACATGGCACTTGGCTACTTCACTGGAGCCAGGCTGACGAAAACACACTTCCTGAACTAAAAGCTTAAATTAGCAGCTTATTTGTTAGCTACTCTCAAGTTAGTCAACCTGGAAGGACTGCTCTGCATTCAGCTGATGGCAAATGCTTCGAGATTTGTGCATTAGGGTTTTCTCCAGCTCAAGAAACACCTTTGTCACTTCTTTTCTTTTCTTCAAGAGCAAAGCAAATGAGAAGCTCAAATGGATGCAGGTTGATGTGAGAACACGTTTATTAGACTATGGGTAGACTAGAGCCAAGTCAGCATTATAAAGAGAACCATAGACTTGGGACAAAGGTTCAGGGCAAAATGTTTCACTGCCAACTCATGGGAAACAGCAGTCAGACCCAGAAAACTAGCTGACTGTTATTATCCTTGCAATTATAATAAGGGGCACATTCTGATCAGAATCGGAGATCTGTGTGCTGTTACACACTGAAACAATTCAGTGCTTTCATTCTGCTACTCTGAAAATGGAAATTCACTGTATTAGATGTTGCTAAACAGATTGATACCCACTTAATATTTCACATCACACTTCTATTTTCTCAGTAATGTAGCCATTTGCCCCTCTGGCAATAACAATCTTTCCGCCTAAAAACAAATAGGCTATTTACTATGTTTTCAATGGATTTATTTATTTTTACACTGTAAGAATCCCACTTAATCCTGTCACATTTACTCTCGAGCTTCCTTTGATTCGATGCCCATCGAAATATCAGGTGGAATAAAGGTCACCAACGCTAATAAACTTCGTGAAGCCAAACCACATGGTGTACCAGCAGACAGCTGTGTAATAGCACCGCCACTGAGACTTGTCTGAACTCCAGTGCCTTACTTCACATGATGAAATCAAGGAACCATGGCAGCCCTTAACTGGGAACACTGCAAATAAACCTCAAAGCCAGGTGCTAGACAGTACGACCCCACAAATACAGTTGCCAGTACACTGCCCAGGCTCTTCATTTAAGAATTCCCATGTTCATTTACTATTAACAGCTTTTAACTCCTTTTAAGCAAAAAAATTCAAGACAAGTCATAAGTCTGTCAACTGGGCAGCTACTCTGCAAGCTATTAATAAACTACTATAGGAACATCACATGAGTCATGCTTCTCAACCTTTCTGATCCCTGTTACATCTTGATTCATTTACAAATTTTCCGTGCTTTGCCACAAGCTTTGAAGTCAAACGGGCAACAGGATTTGGGGTATTTCTGGCTGTTCTGCAGCACCTTCATGGGCAGGGCTTGATGCAGCAGGAGAGAAACATGGGTGTCAATAATCAGAGCTTTAACGGTCTCCTTTCACTTCTCTAGATCAATATTGCTATCAACTGATGCCATCAACTGATAAATGGAAAAAAATGATAAAAACTACATATATTTTCTCCCTAAGATTTATACAAAGCATTCTGCAATAGCTCTTCATACTTTCATTAACAATGAAGTAAGGGCACCTTACAGTACAATTGTGTGAACTGAGCACCCTATGGACGTTTCATTCCAGCACCACCTTTAACCTTAAATCACTTGGATCTTCCCCTGGAGCAATCACACACCTCATGAAGCGACCCCCAGAACAGCTGAGCCAAGCCCCACAGCCCCCTGCCAGACCACCCTGCCCCCTCTCTGAGCAAGTTCAGTTCCAGCTACTTCTTTTCTCCTAGGTTAATGGAACAAACTGATCTCCCAACAAATCAGGCAAATGCAAGAGCCTGGATAACAGATGTGGCAGGGAAAATGTGGCAATTTTGGCTTTGCCTCTACTGTTGTCATCTGGTAGATCAGCCTGCCCACTGCATGATGTGGGAACGTGTGCTCCAATGTTTTACATGTGAATCCATGGAAGTGGACACCTTCCATCCCCAGTTTTCTTAAGATAAGTTATGGAGGGACACCAGAAAACATCCATACAGGGGCGATGGCAGAGGCAACGCATAACCATTGAGGGAAAAACAGATAAAACCATCAACAAAACATAATTACATTTTATCACTTCCCATGCAGCTGTTTGACTTCCCTTCGTCCCCTGTACTTGGGCTTACATACCTGATTCCTCCTGCCAATCCGATTTGGTGCAGGAGACTTGGAGGGGGATTTAACATTTTGAGAGTTCCCGCCATTTTCAGCTATCTTCCCCACATTCATTACTGCTGACATCATGGCATCAATGGAGGACAAGTCTGCTCCGTCCAAACTGTTTGGTGAACTTGGTGATACCTTGTAACTGTTTAAGGTTTCCAGCTGCTTCTCTGGAATTAAAAACAAAAACACACATAGGAGTTGCTAGGCCATCTGAAAGAAAACAAAACCCCACAGTATTTTCAGCTGCTTGTACCTTGCACTACACTGTTTGATCTTCATGGACCATATACAATGGCCCATAATAATTGGAGTTTTTCTTGTAATAGTTTCTTATATTGGAATGTGTAGGATAAGGTGTGCATTTCTTCTCATAGAACACCCATGTTATCTTGATTTTCAGCCTTAATTGAGTATGGCACATGTGGAGTGATTTACCTTAAATTCTCTTGCTATAAAATGGTATTATTTGTGGTACCTAGTGATCACAATGAACTATTAGAGCAGTACTGATGAATGTACACTCTGGCAAACACCATCATTCAAACAAGCATGTGTTTTGAGCAGAACTGCACAATTAAGACATTATTAACACAGCATAGAATACTGGGTTCTCAGTCTAGCATAGCTTAAGCCAGCTCTGCATATGAGCAAACTAAATTAGCAAAAATCCAACCCCAAATCCCCTAAAATGCCTCTTTACTGCCACAGCTGTCATCAATGTAGAGTTGTTTTCTTTTTGGTCTACCAACTCGTGTCAGTCCATGGAGTATGTATTACATCCATGACTAATGTTGCCTTGCAGGCAAAGCTGTTCAGATTCAGACTTCTCCATCATGTTCTCTATGTAGTGCATCAAACATATAGGTAAGGCCTTCCACTTTCCTCTTTTGGAGTTTGAAAAGCAGAATGTTTTCAAACTAAACACTCCTTTGCCTGAAAAGGAGTCTCCCAACTGAACAGGAACACCCTGTGAGTCTACCACTCTGTCATCACAGGTGGACAGCACAGGATCTTAATGTGTGTTGTGAGAGTCACTCTACCACCAGAGGATGGTGAGGGTGAACAAGGAGGAACATGTTTGTGAACATTTGATCTCTGCATAATACTGTCTTTGAAAGATAAGCTTGAGCATTATAAACAGGTGTTTTTTGAGGCTAAGTAATGTGGTGCCAAGTTACTTGGAGCCAAGAAAATTTTAGTTTGGAAGCCTGCAGTGGTAGTTGAGAATTTATGTGCCCATGCTTCTGCTCAGCATATAGTCTTCACATAGATAAAGGCTAGGGACAGGGAGAGAAATGTTGCACCAGTGCCTCTGCTCAATGTATATTACACCCTTCACACAGATAAGGGTTATGGATTGGGTAAGAAATATTTCTACAAGCTTTAATCAATGTCCTAAATTAGAGAGTCACTCAGAGCTAGTCAAACCAGTTACCTTCATTTTTATCCCCTGATTGACTGAGGCTTTCTTCTTGATTGCTGGTCTCCTCACTTAGTGTAGTAGGTTTAGTAGCGTCAGGCTCTTCGGCCCCTTCTTCAGCAGCCCCCTCTAGCACTAGGTGAGGGAGATGGGAGAAAGAGAAAGGGATTAAGTTTCGCTGGAAGACGTTTTAGCAAAGTAAGGCTACAACCCCTTAGTTTGAGAGCTCCCCCAATGGGTACGTAAGTTTGATGATGGAAGCACATAAACACAGCCAGCATAGCGCAGCCAAGCGCCTGCCCCCAGGAGTGTCTGGCACAGGGCTGCGAGATGCAGCTGCTGCTGCCTCTGCTGGAAACCAGGCAAACAAAGCGAGGAAACACTCTTGACTTGGTCCCCAGTACTCATCCAGAAAAAAAAAAGGAGGAAGAAACAAAAGAGAGAACAAGCCAGCACATCACTGACAGTGGTGATATCTGGTTAGGAGGCTGGAAGAACATTCTGCAGCTAAAGATACAATAAGTAATTTGTTTTCATTCATGAATATCCCACCCTCCTATTTCTCTTCTTGGAGGATTAACATTTACTCCAATAGAAGACTTCATGGTGACCTTATTCCTTCCAGCAGTGGTGAAATGACTACTGAGGTTTCTGGGCCCATTTGCCACATTCCTCACACCCACTGCCCAAGGGCTTTAGGTGAGCTGAAGACATAAGCAACCACCATATTTGCTGATGGAATTTCTCCACGCCCCTTTCTGAAACCACAACCTTATCATGTTATCACTGGGGTTTCAGGAAGGATGCTTGTTCTGGCTGGAGAATGATAGGGCAGTTGAACACCATTTTGAGAGGTGACGGTGAATGATCGGCACAGGAGAAAGAGAGGAGTTCTCGCCTTGTGCCACCCATGCTGACATCCTCTGAAAAAGGTTATTTGTAATATTGAAAGATACCAATACATTTTTAATGGAGAAATACACCTTTATAACCTTACAAGCAAAATAGTTCATTAAGTAAATTAACACACTGTGGACATTTCATAATCTCAGATTTCCAGATTGCATCCAGCAGACTTAATACAAATTTTCCTTTTTTTCAGAAAGCAGAGGCCTTCAGCCTCAAACTGTGGTTAACGGGGTTTCTTCCTTTTAAAACACATGCTCTCTAGGGTGACATGCAAATTGGTCACTCACATAACACTTTCAAATGCTTTCTGAACAGCATCTGCAAACGAGAAATCATAGCATCCTAACTGTTAACATTTTACAGTGCTCACCAAAAGGCAGACAAAGAGAAAAGGCCCAGCTTCTGCTCTCTTGACTTTTGTCGAGCAGATCCTTATTTCACTCAACGCAAGAAAAAGCAACAGAGTCAAGCTCCCTATGGTTAACTGACTACCTTCTTGGGAGCTGCACACGGATGAATGGTGTGACACAGTGAACCAGCACAGTCTAGAGCCAAAATGCAGGACCTGAATAAGGCCAGACTCTAAGGCTCTAGATAACATTAACTTCTTAAAACACTGTTTTTGGTTTAAGTCTCCAAAAACTGACAAAAAGACCATTTTGATGCTATCCTGAACAATTTAAGTTAATTCTTCGCTAGTCATTTTTGTACTTTTCTGCTAAGCAAAACACTGGTGTTCCCTATGATGGCAGGGATTGCTTGATCCAACGAGAAGCCAAGCATCCATCCTTCTGTATTTTCTCCAGCAAGCACAAGAACTATTGGTTTGTTAGGGTCTTTAAAAAAGGTCCATCTCATTCCAGAGCAACACAGTCATTTATTTTTTCTTTCTTTTTAACCACTTATGTGGTAGCTGGCTTAATCCTGAATAAAACAAACACTACAGTTATTTTCAAGACTGGTATAAATATTCTAAGTTGCTGCTGTATCTGCTCAGTACCACCATTTAAAATTATTTGGAGGGATTGTTGTCAAAATTAATGCAAACAAGTGTTTCAGCACTTAAAAACAAACAAGCAAACCAACCAAACAAACAACAAAACAAAACAAAACAAAAACAACTCTTCCTTCCAAAGTAGACCTATTTTTTTCTCTTTCACTCAATACCTATAACATTAACGTTACCACTGTTACATCCTGGAAAAAGTTAATCTGTTGTATAAGTGTGAAGACTGCTGTGTCAGCCAAGGTAACTTTAAAATTGCTGAGGATCTTCCCAGAGTACTGGAGTCCGTATTTCTAGTGCTGGTTTTAGCGAGAGTGAAAATGTGACTTTTTCATCAAAAAGAGAAGAGGCAGGCATACAGGCACACATTAACAAACCTACCTTCTGATTTTGAAACACCTGCCAGCCTGCTTTCTGTTCTTCTTTCAGGAGGAAAAGTATGTATTTATGCTATTACAGCCTTTCACAATTTCTGTGAATCAACAGCTATTTCATTTCTGAATCTAAAACATCTTACTGCTAATGCAAACAACAGACCTTGCTTTTAAAATTGTTTTCAATACATTAAAATTTTCCTAATTTATAAGCGGTTGAAAAAAACCTTAAATTCTCCAAAAAAATAGATACTATTGCTTTTATTTACATATGTATTTTTATTTACATATGTATTTTCCATTTTCTTGCACAAAATAAAAATGTGCCTCTGAAACAAAGACAACTGTATGAGCAGCACGCACCGATTTCAGAAGCCTAACTTTCTATTTGCAATAGGATATAGGAACAATAAGGATACTGGGCCAAATAACTCCTTCCTGTGGGAAAACCCATGGCAGAAAGCCTTCAGGCAGGAACATACTGAGAGGTTTCTCTTGCAGATTTTTTTTTTTTTAAATAAATGCATCACTGAGGATGGGGAAATGTTTTTTTTTCCACAGACCTAAGAAGCCCAGGGAATCCGCAAGGCAGCGACCAGCATGGATGCCCTACACCAGGCTGCCTTCAGGAGTGCAAGCCTTCTCAGCTCACAGCGAAGGCCTCAGCTCGGAGGTCGTGCTGATGGAGCCTCCTTCCTCCCTTTCCCCAAAACAGAACAAAGACCTCCAGGAAAGAGGGACAAACAGGAAACAGGCTGGCAAACAGTGCAGCCTCAGGTTGCATTCAACATCTGACCGAAGCCTCTAGGAAACAGGGAAGTGGTCACGAGCATTCAAGTCATCTTCTACTTTGATGAACCGCCCCCCCCCCCCCCCCCCGAGTCATCCTCTCTTATGAAAGCAGAGAGTGCTAAGACATGTGAGGAGAAAACAAACAAACAAACAAAAAAAAACACAATCCAAAATCCCCACAGCCCTCTTTGCCTGCCATATCAAGAGACCCGGCTCCCTCCACTTGATGCTGTTTCTAAAACCATGTAACTGGGGCAAATGCAATCCCACTGAGAAACCTGAGGGGCCTTCAGCTCCTCCTCCTGCCAGAGGCCCACCCCTGATGCTGCACATAACCAGCTATTGGGAGAGTCACCAAGAAAGCAGAGGGCTCACAAAAAAAAAAAAAGAAAACGAAAAAAAAAACCCTTGTTGCTTCCCATTCAGTCTGTACAGGAAGACACTTGCTAGACCTATTTCCTCCTCTGGGATAAAGTGCGACTCCACTGTATGCTAAAGCTAAGCCCATCAGCAGTTACTTCCCCCCTCTACTTATATGTATTTATTTATATTTAATTTTTTTGTTTAAAGACCACTCTCAACAGTTACATCTGCTTCTCCTTCTGGTGAAGAGCATCACAGATGAAGCAAAAAGGAGAACACGGGCCACAAGGGAAGGAAGAAGAAAGGAGAAGAGATGATGAGTCTTCAGAGTCACAGTCACTTGACTTGCCAGTGAGAGGTGGCTACACAAGCGTGGAGTTGCTACAAATCTCTGCTCCAGTTTGCTCCACTGTCTCTGCACATGAGCTCTCCCTTCGGAATAGATAGGAAGAAATACACAATACAGGCAAGGAGGGGGAAAACCTTGCATGTAGCACAAAGCTGCTCATTGTTCTGCCCTAAAAAAAAAAAGTCCACATCAGTGTTAAAGTAGAAGCCATGCACTAATTGGGCCGGGGAAAGATTAACACTCTCCGCCAAATACTTTTATTGGTTTCATTAAACATGCCGCAATACGTAGTACAGAACACAGTGGGAGGAGGAGAAACGGGGAAAACAAATGACTGTTTTAGGAATGCACCCCCCCACACACATGCATTTCAAACCACGTTCTCCCATGAGGCCCAAACAGGAATCCTGAGCCTTCCTCATCATTTCCATCTTAGCAATGCTATTAGCTTATTCAAGGCTTTCCCACTTTTTTTTTTTTCCCCTCAGTGGTAGAAAAAAAAACCCAAGGATCACTTAAATGAAGGCCAGACCTTCTAGTATACAAATTTAGACAAGAACAGAACTTCAAAGAGGGATATCGCATTTGAATAAACAAAAGTTTACGGTTTACCCTTGAGATTATAATACCTAAGAACTGCTACACCACTTTCAAAAACGTTTCTGATGCACTGGTCTCATACCAAGTTTCTACCCGGAGGAGCAGATTTTCTTCCCAGAGCACAAGGTGACACTCCCAAGCACAAACAGCTACTCCCACCCCCAGAGATGTGCACACTGCCCCAACTGCTTTTTGAATGCGATTTTGCTTCAAAGATGGCAGGAAGGAAAGAGGGTGAAAATGCGTTGTGTGGGAAGAAAAAAGGGTTAATGCTATTCAAAGCCACTGCCTCAAGGCAAAGGAAAACCAAAAGAAGAAAGTTTTCCCAACTGACCTTTTTAATACCAACTCTGCCCTTGCTACTGAAGTGTTGGTGCTGACTCGGCACCCCAGCGGTAGAGAATTATACTGGCAGCGTCACCTCACTGTCACCACTGCTGGAGCACCAGTACAGAGCAGCCTACGGGGAAAGGAAGACAAGCATAAAAAAAAGACAGTGGCATGGGAATATTTGGTGGTCGTTTGTTCACTTATTATTTGGAAAAAAACAGACACTAAGAATACTACCCCAATGTTTTTGAACTTGTACCTCTAACTACAATTTTCTTCCAGGGACAATGGGGGTGGACCAAGGGGAAGCCAACAAAACAAACCTTCAAAAACATCAACCAAAGAGAGCTATATCTCTGGAAAGGCACTCTCTGAGCACTAAAAGACAGACTGCTCATCTTCCTACTTGACCTCTTGGAGCTACTACTGATACAGTTGTTTTACCTGTGTTAGCATACCTTGCCCTGTAAAATAGCCCTGTAAAATAACCCTATGATCCACCATGGCCATATGCCTCTTCTTATTTAACATAGACACAGACAGATACGCACAGACACTGAATAAACAAGTGAAGCACATGCTCATGGCCATGCCTTAAAGCAGAGCTGGGGAGCACCACCTGTTTGCAGGGCAGGGCAGGGGAGGAAGCACCAAACGAGCAAGAAGACCCCTGTGTATACAGATCATTTTGTACACTGTTGTTACAACACCTAACTGCCAGTCTAAATTTTGAATATTCAAGTATGTTTACTCCTCTGGTTTTATTCCTTCACATGCACGATGAGATATGCAAGCACATCTAGTTTATATGCAGGTTTTGAAATCCATGTCCGGATGACTTATCGAACGTTAGTGGTCCCCAGGACTTTGACTTAGCTGACCAAAAGCATCTCTCATAAAACACACTGGAATTTGAACTCTGTTACTGCCTTAAGTGAACTGCAACTCTGAATCATCATGATACCCTGGTACCGTGCTGATAAAGTCACGCTGAAAACAAGGAAGCTACACTAATATAACAGGCAGATGCTGTACTGGCAAAGAGAGGCTTCCTGGATGAAATTCTCCTATATTTTCCAACTGGTTTACAGCAATACAAGGAGACACCAGGCAGCATTAATATAAGACGCATTCATACCTGTCTCCTTGGCCCCGCGCTCAGCTTGCTAACTTACATAGCACCCCCCCGTTTGTTTCTTTCACAATGGCTGTGTGCTGTGGGAATGGCAGCTCACACAAGAGCCTGTGGTCTTGCTAGGCTAGAAAAGAGAAGCGAGGCACACGCTGCTCGAGAGCGAAAGCAAAATCTGACGGCCCCCAGGCCCCTGATGGGAAAGCCCAGTTCTCTGCCAGCAGACTCTGCACCTCCAGGGGTTTGGTCTGAGCCTGCTCGAGTTCCCCTCCAGCATCACCGTGCCCAGGATGGCCACACCACACAACACGCACAGCCATGCAGGAACTGCAACCCCCCCTTATTTTGTCTGACCAGCTGCTGAAAAATTTTGAGATTGCCTACTGCCTTATCCCTCCTCCCCCATATCAAAGACGTGTCTAAAAGCTGTTCCTCATCCTCACCGTTTGTATCAGCTTGTGGGTTAGCACCTGGCCCTCCAGGAAGCCTTTGTCACCAAACTGCAGCCAGCTTTGAGAACTTGTTCAGACAAAAAGGACACTGAGATTTGAAGGCAGCTTAACAAACCTGGGGCCACGAGAGCTGGTTTCAGACACATGCAAAAAAAATGAAGACGGGAAAACAGCGAAGTAATGCAAGCAGCTATAAACAGACGTCCCTCCACTCCTTCCCGTGTACAAACGCCCCTCCATCCTCATCCTTGCCGGCTCCCTGTGCACCATCAGGGTGCAAGGAGGCCTCTGGGGAGGGGTTCAGCTCCCCGAAATGTGGCCAAGGGAGCACGCTGGGTAAGGCGGGCCTTTGGCACTACCTAGAGCGTCCCCTCCCCTGCTCCCTCCCCGCGTGCCGAGGAGGGACACAAAAGCAATACTGTCTGTCCTTATAAGCTCTGCTTTGCATGTGTTCGGCAAGCTAGGACAGCTGTGTGGACGGCTCGCAGAGTTCCAGGAAGTTGATGTGTTTCTTGGCTTCGACTCCAGTTTATTTGCCTTAGATGAAGTGGCGACCCAAGAAAGTCCCTTCGCATCCCCCCGGGCGGGCAAGCCGCAAGACGGCGGCGTGCCTTGAGACACGGCGCAGGGTCTCTCCTCTGACCGACAGGCCTTCCCCAGCCCGGCCGCCGCAGCTCTCCCTTGGGCCGGGGCTGGCTTGCATCCCGCTGGGCAAGGAGACACCGTGGGACATGGTGCAGGAGAGCGTGGGAGCCCGGGACCGCGATCCCCCGGCAGAGCCAGGGCCTGGAGGACCCAGCCCCGAACGCATGAGCGATGCCAGGCTGGTGTGAGGGAGAAAGCAGGCCGGGCAAGCAGTGCCTCACCGTCTAGTGCAACAGACACTACCCAAAAGGAGCTGAGGAAAACGCAGGAAAATTTAACAGTGGGGGAGCCCGAAAAGATGACAAGCAGGCACCCCTTGGCCTTGCATGTCCCCCTGCTGAGACGGGATGTGTGCCTCAAGGAGCTGAGCCCCTCCAGCAGCCCTTAGGGAAGCAAAACCTCACTCGCTGCTGCTGCTGCTGCCTGAGAGAGGGGTAAGGGATGTAAAATGAGGAAACAATCTGAAGCGTAGCAAGTAGAACACCCTGTGTTTTTTTTGTTTTTTTTTTTTTCTTTTTACATTTTTGCCTTGCGCTGAGAGGAAGAATCACAACACAGCCAAACCCAGTAAACTTAAAACCCTGGGGGAAAGAAACAAACAAACAAAAAAAGCTATACATTGATGTGCCATAACCTAGACAGCTAAGCAAGCACTGTGCTGAGAGAACAGGATGCTTTCCCAAGAGTCTGAGGGGTGAGCTAGATGGACTGCACTTGGGAAAGCCAGATGGAAAACATTTCAGAGTAAGAGAGAAGAAAAGCCACCTCCCCTCCAGCCAAGGCAAACTGCTGCACCCCTCAACTCTGATGAAGAAAAGGATGCAAGGACGGGGTGCGGGCAAAACGGGACACTCAAGTCTGCCGGGTAGCTGTGACGGAGATGCTGGCATCCCTGACAATATATGGCCAGTCTAAACCACGGGATGTCTTGTCCTTTTAAGGTGGGCCAAAAGCAAGCATCTGTGCAGCAGCAGCACAGCCCGAGCCTGCAATCAATAGCCCCTGGTGTCACTTAAAAAAACAGGGGCTTCTGTGCCTTACCAACTGGCTGTGCAGATGCCCAGCACCCACCCGGCGGGGAGACAATCGGTCTGGTTGTTCCTCCTCGCAGCATCACAAAAGAATAAGGAACAGTAACAGCGAGAGGAAGAAAAGCCACGAAACACCGCCACTGTGCCGCTTGCTGGCAATCGGTGCCTGCAGCTGTTGGGGCAGGGGGGGCGGCCTGGCCCCGGCCCTCACCCCAGCGGCCCTGATGGCCAACAGCTCAGCCAAGGGCAGCCTCGGACCCGCGGCTCTGGGCGAAGGTCCCAGGCAAAGCTCTGAAGGAAAGTGGTAGGAGAAATGAGCAAATGTTTCTCTCCTTCACGCCTGTTCTTTGCACATAGCTGGAGCTGTGCGTGTGCAGCAGGACAGGTTTGGAAAGGATTAGAGAGGCAGGATGAATCACACAGAGGAAGGCACAGAAAATCTCCTGTGCCAGTGCCCTGTTTCTTGCACAGCACCCTGGTTACGATCCTCTTCCTCCAGGGACGGATTTAAAGAAGGCTTCACTGAGGCAAGTTTATAAAAAATGCTCTGAAAACAGGGCATGCTAAACCAGGAAAAGACATTTTCCTTTTGCACTATGTACTGCATGGAGTTTCACCACTGTAAGTGCATCCACACGCAGCAACATTCCTTGTGTAGGCAAGCCCAGAGGGGACAGCATCAGCTCACTTACTGCATCCTTTGCAGCCTGACAGTGCTGGTTGTGAGGCAGACGCCAGCACACTCCGCATGCCGCACCTTACCAGGTAGCATGCCAGAGTACTCTATACCTCACAAGGTAACACAGTAAAATGATGCGCGACGTGAAAAGAAAGACGGAAATTACAGGGATTAAAACTCATTTCCTGGTGGTGGTGTTGTCAGCCATCACAATTTTATCACGAGCCCTGAAAAAATCTGATGGTATTACATTACTGCACAAGAATCTCAAACTTTTTTTTTTTTAGGCAAAAGTTCTAGTTTTCCGGGTTGTGGAGAAAGGACAGAAACATTAGATGCTCAACAAAATAAAAAAACAAACCAAGGTGAATGGTTTTGTATCTTAGAGGCTCAAGCTTTTAAGGATAATCATCACCTCAGATGCTAAACCTGAATTAACACACAGATATCAACATGGAGTCCTTTCTTTGTATAGCGTGTTTTGTACCCTGTAATATATATCCTCCAAAACTAAAATGCCTTTTTTTTTTTTAAGAGGGAACAGAATCGCTACATCTCAGCACGTTTCTAACTTTTTATTTAAAAGCCAACACAGCTGCACTCTAATGCTACTTAAAGATGAGAGCCTCCACCAAATTTCCAAACTCGTTTTCAGCAGAAAGGGATTCAACATGCAAATGTTTTGCAGAGAGAATGATTCAAGAGTTTGCAGCTCTTCTTGCTGCTCTTTTCCAGGGAGCATGACTTGCTGACAGGATTAACTACTGCCAGGCTCACAAAGCTGGGAGACAGCTGCCACATGGCAGCCATTTATTACAAAGCTCCACTTCTCTAAAGTTAGGAAAGGCAGACGATTTCATCTGTGTTATCAGCAGGGTTCCTCTGCTCCACAGGCTTTAGCGACTAGGCTTTTTCTAAACAAACACCTCCTTTTCTCCCTCACCTTGTTAACATCATTATCTTCCTGTCTTCTGTATCTGGTCAGCACAGGAACTATTCCCTCTATCACACTTTCCAAACAAACAAACAAAAAAATCTATAACCAAGACAATTTAAAATGTTCAAACACACATACGCTGAAAGAGATTTTTAATTAGAAGGTTTTAGTTTGATATTTTAGGAGGGAAAACCACATGTCACAAGGAGGAAAGAGAGATGTGCTGGAGCAAAGGGAGTCACAAGTGTTCTGCACAACCCTCACTCCTTTTAACATCAGCCTCCAGTGCAATATCCAACACAACTACACAGCTTTTCCATGAGCAAGACAACCTGTAGCGCTCCTCATATCCCCACACCAGGCAGACCCTGCACAGACCCATAAGCCAAAGCCACCCTCCTGCTCTGCACTGCATGAGACACAACAGGTTTTAAGTCAACCACCTTCTACAATCTGCTAAAGACCAGAAACACATATATGCCATCTGCATCATCTCCGTGTGATACTAAGTTTAGATGACCATAGGATGCCGTTCTCCCACTATTTTCAATCAGAGCCAAGAGATACAAGCTAGGTGTTCAATTTTACCTGGGGTGTTCTAATTCAATGTTTGCCACAGATGCCAGAGTACCAGAAATCACTCAAACTGAGGCTTATTGCCTCCTGATGGTGAAGGAAGAACCCAGCCTTAAGAAAAATGCCTCTCCCCATCGCTGATGAACAAGTTGCTGCAGTCCTGTGCGCACACCCACCAGCTTATACCAGCTGGGCTGGTAGCCTCCAGGGTTGTTTGTGGAGCTCTAAATTCTGAAACACAGTGTTTGCTTCTTGTTTTAGTTAGGTAAATTAGTTACAGCAGTAGATGGTGCTGGCAAGCAGGCAAAGCTGAGATCCTCACAGGAGAGCCAGCAGGAAAAATTTAAACAGCAGAACTACTTGTCAGTGGTATTCTTCAGTATGAGTTTTCATTCTATTTTGAAATAAACACAGTGAAACTAACCTGTGGGAGGTGCTTCCTGCACACTGACAAAATGAAACAGCATCTGTCAATTTTCATAGAGTGCAACACACACGCCAAACTAGAGCACATAAATCCAGATCTACAATTTTTATGGAATTCAGAAGTCCCTCAGCTTTATCAGATGAGTACAAGAAGCCTCCTCAGAAAAGACATCTCTCTATCTAATCTGAAAAAGATGCATACTAAAACCAAGAATTGCCTACGCACTCACAAACATAAATCCCCCTTCATCCGCAACTGCATCCAGCTGCTGACCTTCTACGTTCCTTGTAATATAGCTTTTGCTCTGGGACTTTAAAAGCCTAGCAGGCATTTCAAAAGGATTTTACAAAGTACACAGGCCCGGCCTTGTAAAAGCTCATGAGGAATCCATGGAGGTCATCATGGAGCTTAGACAGTCTGCAAACAGCATAATCCACGTGAGGTGGTGAGGTAAGGAATGACCAAAGTTGGGTGGATAGGCCTGAAGACTTCTGCAGCAACTGACTCCTCCAACATTGCTGTAGCCCCTGGAGGAAACGCCTGCTGATCTTCCAAGCTCTTCAGTGGGAACAGTCTTAAGTTTCCTGAACACGAGCATTCCGGTGGCAAGGCCACAAGCCTCGTACACATGCAGAGAAAAACACAAAATCAAAGTAAAAAAAAAAAAACCAAAAAAATCCACTAAGGTTAATGATTGCAAATACCAGCGAGACTGACCCTCTACTCTGCAATAAGCTGTCAGATCCACCCAGCAAAGTTTTGATGCTCCTCGGCACCACAGCCACAGAGATTAAGTAGCATCTTACAATCTCTGCAGCTTTCTTTTGTCTATTATGGGCACTGCTCCCCATATGTAGACTTCTGGAATGCAATACTCAGTTGTTCAGCCTAAGAGGGATGCTGCAGCCTGTAGGTGCACAAGGTATCCACTGTAACTCTGCCAAGACCACTGCAGTGTAGACCCGCAGGCAGAATTTTAGGTACAGCCCTCAGTTGGCTGACGGGCTGCACAAGTGAGTATGAGTAAAGGGGAGTCTGGACACCTGCACACTGCAAAGAATTGCAGGAAGTTTATTTCAGGAAAGCTGGAAAAAAAAAAAAGGAAAACAGACAAAATTGTGAACAGGTTTCTTCACTAAGTGAAGTTTCAAGTTGCTATTCCTCCAGCCAAAAACGTCTGCTGCTGGTCCAAAATCATTCTTCTCTTCCAAAAACACAATTTCACTGCTAGTGCTTCACACATTACTATCAAACAGATGACACAGACAATTCTTCCCACAATTTATGTATGAAAAGGGCAGCTTATTTCCTTCTGTTCACTCTCATTGACTCGTAAGATTGCACACCAAAACATTAATTTGGAACAAAGTAGTATGAATTATGCAAAGGTTCAACCCAATTCTCTAGTAGTTGTAGATGTTAAACATAGAAAAAAATGACCAACAACACGCGCAAACAAAAAAAATCGATCAAGTGACCTGTGCATCCACTCATGGACACCCCAGTTCTACAGCAGAAGAGCAACAGTTCGCTAAGTGGAACCTTGACCAATTGCTTTCACATGTGCACACATAGCAAAGCAACATTAAAGTATCATAATCAAACTTGTGATACTGAAATTCATACTTATTTTCATGAGTGATGTTCCCACATGAACATTTTCTCAGTCATATACATACACACCCACACAGCCATTTTCCTTTAATTCTAAAAATGAAATCACCTTGCTTTACAGTTTTAAGCCAGTCCATATTATGACAATATATATATGTTTACACTAATCTTGCTGAGGTCATTTAGGATCTATTCCATGACAAGCGGTAAACAAGAACAAAAGTGTTTTAAGAGAGCCAAAAAAGAAACAATAATCATTGGAGGTGGTTCTTTGAATGGGGTACAACTCTTTAAAGGCACAAACTGTATTGCTACCTAACTGACAGATCTCATCCTCCAAACTTCATACAAAATGGATGTTAATTCCAAGCAAAAGTAAAGGATGAAGAAAACCTCAACGCCAGAATTCACACTTTCACTCAGATACTAAATAGCAGGAGCTATTTTCCACTTCCAGTTCAGACATTATTACTCTGTATTGTTTTATAAGCCTTCTGAAGCTCAACTGTTCAGTATAAAGAGGTACATGGGAAGAAGTTAAGAAATTAGCAGCAGTCTCACCTGTTGAGCAGAGAAGGGCATATCTGAATGAGTTAAAACAAGAAACTAAAAGGAGAAAGAAAAAAAAACACCAGTCAAATAAATAATTTTTCACGGTAAGGTAAAAAACTTTTCTCAGCCTACCCACCCATTTCACACATGGTAATGTGGAACTACCATTCTACCAAAAATTAGAAGACAGTCACCGGATTTGTTTCCCTTGTTCGTTCATCTGAACTTCAAACAGGGTTTCTGAAGCTAGAAGATTTTACCAGCCCAACTTACTGACAGCTGAAGACAGAAATGAGGCCTTTCCTCATTTGTTAGGGTCTTGCATGACACAGAGACTATGGAGGTAGACACTTTCATAAACAGAAGCAGCAGCAGCAACATGTTCAGCATATTTTGCACCAAACTTGAAAGGTTATTCAATACAGATCTAACAGAAAAAAATATGAAAGCTGGCAACTTCAAAAGTTCCTCAGCAAATATAGCCCTTTAAAACTCCCTACAAAACACTAAAGCATGGATAATTTCTGAAATAGCAAGGTCTTTAAAATAAGCAAGCTCCTGAAAGGGTGGGGTAGCTGGGAGAGTTATCACACCTCTGGGGGAAGTCAGAGGCTCTATCTTGGCAGCGTTTCATTCCTTCATATACCCAGGGGACTGATTAGTTCATGATAAGCAATTAGGCACCCCAGGGAGGGCAGTTAACTGTCTTACCAAAACAAAAAAGCAGCACAAATGCGAGTCTCACTAGATTAAAAAATCACTATCTGAAGAACAGCAAATTTGTGTTTGTTCCCTTCTACTGCAACTAGCAAAGATTACATTTTGCCTACATATGGCACACACAGATCTTAGAAATCCCAAATTTGAGCACGTACTCGCTGCTAAATTGGTAACAAATGCTCTGAAGCATTTTCTTTCCCAAGACACCAGTGCTGTGATGCAGGAAAAAAGGGGGAGGGATGGAGGGGAGGAACACAGTAAATAGTGATTAGAAGACTTGAAATAGTAATCTCATTCAGTTAAATTTGTTTTACTCATTGTTAAAATAGTGCCCAATCAAGAATAAGCTGCAGAAAGCGGAACCTGGAAAGGCCATACGTGGGAGGCTCCTGCTCACTGCGAGGCACCTATGTATGTCACGATCTTGCCCATGTTAAACATTGATCTCCAGTGAAGCCGAGGGCTGAATTCGCCTTTCACCTGCCAACTGATGTAAAAGCTCCAGCAAACACCAGAACGACGATGCTTCTGACTTACATCAGGCCCAACATATTTCAAAGTACTTCGACAGCTTAAAATATGAAGGAATGCTTTTCAATAAGATGACCCCCTGTTCTTTTCTGTCCTTTTATCTTTTCTTAACAGTTTGCCATCCAGTGATAGGAGGGAACCCCAGCTGCATAGCCTGAGCTTTTATCTTCTGCTGACCATGCAACAACACAAAGCTCAGTGCTGGATTTCCTGCTGCTTGCCTAAAAGGGCTGTTCAGCTTGTTTAAATATTACTTGCCTTGGGAGCCTTGGAGTTGTGCCCAAGCACTGTACTGTATCTTCCCAGCATCCATTTCAGCATGTACTTTAAAGGTCTTTAGGTTCGATGTACTATGCTCTCCCTCACTACAGGAGGAGCCTGATGCCTCTAGAAAAAAAGAAAACCCATACAACTCTCTCTCTCGCTGTTCCCCCCATTAATCCCCATGCCTCATTCTGTTACACAGCTAACAGAAGTCCCTCTTCATCCCAAAAGCATGCAAACATATTTAGTTCAGTAGACTGAACCAATTACAACCAAGGCAAAGACATTCTGGTATGAAAGGCCACAGCTAGGAAGAAATCAGATGCCATGTATCACGTACAGCAAGCTATCAATGCCCCGTCAGCAAACAACCGAGAAAGTACAGTACCAAAAGCAGGCTTTTAGGCTGAGCTGTGGTAAAGCAGCCTCTTGACATGCTAAATTTAAGAAGTCTCCACAGTGGATTTTAGAAGTAAGAATCTTCAGACAGGACCTTCTCAGAATTTGTGAATTTAACACGAAGTCGCTTTCTTTCCTAGTTCAGCGTAGTGATGAAAATAAACTGTGGCTTTTACAAAAGCAAGTAAGGACAATCAGCCTTTGCAGATTCTTTCAAAACCCCTCATTTTCACAATTACTGTGCCTCTGAGAGGCTGAGTTCTGGCTACAAGGTCAGCAGCAAGATAACCTTGGCCAACTGAGAAGATCTGCATCAGCCCAAGCAGGGCGTGAGGCAGCCACCCATGCAGCCACCCCGCAGGCCTCACTGCTAACCCGCCGATATGGATGGAGGAGGAGATGCAAATCCATTTCAAAATCTATTTGTGGAAGTCATGGACACAGACGTGCCAATAAGAAAAAACTGTAGCCAATACCGACTGCAAGAACTGACCTGTAAGAAGACGTCTCTCTGCTGAGATGCAGGAATACATGTCCCCCACACAAGCTGATTTAGAACTACAGCTGCAAGGAAACTCAAGGTTAGAAGTGGGAAACTGTTTTTAATCCATTCTGCTTTGCCTCAGACTGCAGAGTACAGGCTGATTTAACCTGATGTAAGCCACGGCTGTCATTCAGAAGGAGAGACAAGCCAGTCCTCACTTCACCCCTCAGCTCCAGCTACACCTTCCCCCTCCAGCATTGTGCCAGTCCTGGCATTTGAACAGCCGCACAGTGATCTGGGATCATGGAATTGGTCACACTGTTTTGGGATGTGTGGTTTTTTGGGGGTTGTTTTTCTTTATATATGCACAGACATACAGTTTCATCAACAGCCTTCAAACAGGGTAGCTGAAGCATCGTCAAATTACACCCTCTATTTGAGTGCGGGATGAGAGACCTGAGCAAGAATGTTGTCTGTAACTCTATTCCTGTGGTGCAGCAGTACCAGGGAAAGATGAAAAGATGTCGTGGAATGAACTCACTGCCAGCTCCATCTGCAGTCCCTCCTCCTGCTCCTCCTCTCTCCCTTTGCTCCAGCTCGAGTTCGTTTGCAGTCCTTCTGCCACTGAAGAAAACTCCTTCCACTTAAAAATCTACCTGAAGTTCAGCTCTCCAATTAAACACAGTGAAAAGAATCTCACAATAAAATGAACTATGACAATTAAAATGTCTGCACTGCATCTCTCCATGGAATCCCTGGAAGAGGGGAGCAAGAGAGCAGGAGCAGTCCCATGCAGTCAGTTAGTCATTTTCTACTTGCCTGTCCAATCTCTCCCAGATCAAGGACTGGGTGTACCTTTTGTGCAGCGCTAAGCACAAAACAAACAGAAGTCTACAATATCTCCCTCTGGCCTCCCTCAAATTTTTCAGGGCTGAATAAAACTGCATTTTCAACCTTTTTTGCTTGTAAACCTCTGTAAATGACCCCTTCCCCATGCACAAAGATGAAGTTATCCCCCTCCAAAAAAAGTACAACTCACGCTTTGTTAAGCCACATCAGTAACAAAGCTGAAACAGTCTGCCACCACGTGCCACCACATGTCTCAACCAGAGCTACAGAGTACCTGGTAAGTAGGGCAAACTGCTCACCTGGAGTTCTCAGGTACTTTAGAAACAATATTTACAAACCTTGGACCCTTGGACTTAACATGCAGCACGGTGGGAATGGCACACATGCTCCCACACTGGCAGCATGACCACCTCCAGAGAGCGGCATTTATTGTACGGTGCATCACCTCAAGGGGATGGGGTGGGACAGAAGTGGAGAAAAGAAACCAAAGCTGCACGGAGAAAGGACGTGTTGCCTGGCTGCATGTCCTCAGGCGCTGCTAGCTCACATTGCTTGCACCATCTGATCGCTCAAAGCTAAACATGGAATGTAGGTAGCAAGTCATAACGCTGTGCAGGGCTGGAGACGTGACCCATCAGCTGTTTCTGCATTATAATTATTGCACTGGGGTACTGCAGGACCAAAAGTTTGCCTGCGCAAATTTCTGTGATGTTTTAATTTGTTAAAAATAACAATAGAGGCTGCATACCACTTACAGATTTGAGATTACACTTGCTTCTCTGCAGGCCCAGCACAGCCTGTTTAAGTCCTCAATCCTCCAGACAAGTGGAGGGACCAGAATTATTTTGCTTTAATCAAAACAGCATTAAGAAATCAGATTTCACAGGGCTGTGATCTCTGCTCCCCAAGACAGAAAGGAGTTTCAAAGAAAGAAAGCAGTGCTCCTGAACCATCACGCTCTGCATTTCTAAACAGACTTGGTCATTTCCCCTTCAAGCCACTTCTGCTCCCATGCTTTCTCTCGCTCTCATCTCATTTTTGAAGTTTCTGCTAGTAATAAAAATAATAATAAAAAAAGAAAACCTTATTGCAATACCATCGTTTCCTTGTATTATCATATTCTCTAGTGAACTGATTAATTTCCAGAGTGATCCTGACCCTCAGCTCCCATGGGCCTCAAGTGATGCAAACGGTTTCTTTCAGCTCTTCCTCCATTTTATTTTTGTCCTAACATGCACTAAGTACCAGCACAGGGGTAGGTTTTGCAACCTTGGACTGAAAATGCAAATATCTTCACTGGTACAGCTGGAAAGGAACACTTAAATTTTAAGCAATTGAATTGTTACTCTTACATGTTCAGAATTAAGCAAAGCCCAAACTGTACAAGTGGTTTAAACCAATACATACTCAACATGACTTACTGTTCAGGCTTTGCCCTACGAGTGAAGTTTCAGTTATTAAGAACACAATTTGTCACACTGTGACATTAATTTTAGTATGACAAGTCAGCAGAGAAACAACAACAAAAATTGTATTAAAACAGACCAGGAACCTGCAGCAGTATGCGAACAAACTGTTTATGTTAAATGAAATGTTACACGCAATGTAAACCTTGATAGCACAGTCCCTTTCCAAACAATTGCAGGCCAGAAGGATGCTTTCAAGATATTCACAGCTACTTAAAGCTTCCCATTTGAGCATGGACTCCCCCTGCCCACCCCTTCACCAAAACAACTGAACAAACACGTTAGCACTTCTAGATAAAGGTGACTTCAAAGCAAAATGCTTGTGAGGGCTGAATACAAAGGGATACTCCCCAAACTTCAAAGCTGACATTTTTTGCAAGAGCAGAGATGTACCCAGATGCAAGGTGGCTATCAGGAAGACAGCAGGAAGGGAAAAGTACAGCAGTAAGCTACAGATGTACCCTTGCAGGTCAGAAAAGCACACTCGTGGCTAATAGACCAAAACTTCTGTTAGCACCAGAAAAGCACCCATCCCTAAGAAACCACTTCCTATCCGATTCTCCCCATCCCCTCCCAGACAGCCTGCTCCCTATTGTAATTCAGAACAACCAGGCCACTGATCTCTAACCATCCATCAGAAGAATTGGCTAATACAATGTCACCCAGCCTACCACATGAACAAAAACCACCAACGATTCAAGCCGGTGGTTAACTGCACGTTTTTGCTTTACTGACGGTATTGCACCGACGAGGGAGGGTTCCCTTGCCTTTCCACGCACGCTGCTCTCTCAGAAATCCGCCCTGCACAAACTCAGATTTACAAATATGTATACAAATACTCTACACATTTGCTTCCACCTGGTGGATTACCAGAGACTGAGAGGACGGCGTTTTTTAGAACAAACACGTAAACCCACCTCTAAGATTAGATGCATGGTAATTCTGTGGGCAACAGCAGAGGGGAAGACTGGTTGGGTTTTTTGGGGGGAGGGAGGAGGTTGCAAGAAAAGGAATACAAATCGCTATTTAACCCCTTTTCAAACTCATTTTTTTCTCTCTTGGAAAGCAAACAAAAAAGTGATTTTTCTTTCCTTTTGATGAGCTTCTCAAAACAGAGAAGGACACAGCTATTCAATACTGCTCCTGGGTGCTTAACGTGAATAAATGTCTTCAATCAAGTGTCTTGTCAAAGAATGTACAGAATACTCTTTCTGCTGTGTCTACTTCCATAATCAAGCAATACAGGAGTTATTTTTTAAAGTGTATATTAAAACACACACTATACACATATACTGCATATAATCAAACCAAAAAATAAAATAAAATCCTGAACTGATTTATTAATTGCTAGCCTTAGCAGTGGAAACCAGGGGTTCTTTTAACGCTTCAGCAAAGCAAATGAAACAGATCAGGGAGTGTCCTGAAATACTCTCTGCTGCTAAACCTTTCAGACCTAGTTTCTAAAAACTACAATACCTGCAAATGCAGCTTTGCAGTCACTTCCAGTTCCGTTTTCATATGCATATTTTTAAAGACAGCAGCCGCCTTCGCCCTGTGCATGCAGCACCGGTGGTACCTCATCCTCTGTGCTCTCAGCTCCTTTTGGCTCCTGACTGGAAGTGAAGATGGTGAACACTTCTGCAGCCTTCCTCTGTTTCTCTCTCGCACCCACAGCAGCTCAGGAAGATGTAGGCAGGCCATTGCAAATCATACTGCAGGGCTCATAACAAATCAAGGCCTCGGCCTTGCAATGAATTCATACCAACAGCCTCCTTCTACGGGAGAGACCCATTAACATCAACAGAAGCTTCTAATTGGCATGGCTAAAAGGTCCCTGGGCAAGCTGTGGTCTGCAAGGGAGGGCTACAGGGCCCGTCCATCATCAGGCTTATTTACGTCACGTGCCCAGGTATTTATGAACTCCTGGGCCTCTGTTCTAATTTAAGAGACCAGCTGTGTTTGGCAAGGTGTGCAAATCTCGCCAGACAACTTTCAAGCTACCCTTACTCCATATGGAACGGAAGTGCCTATAAAGCTCAACACATCCACGAGAAGCACATTGTCATCTTACACCAGCAAACCCCTCAAACAGAAATTCTATACCCTTATGTCACAGCGCAAGAGAAATATTTGGGCATTCACCACATTTTTTGCTAGTGAAAGAGCACACAAATACACAGGTACACAAGACTCCTAACTTGATAAGGGGCTAGGTTGCCAACTTGAGTATTCACAGAGCTGAACCAACTTAATCCGGTCTGGGGTCAGAGGGACTAGAGGATGCTTGGCTTTCATCATCCCTTTTTCCCCACACATATTACGACAGATGTTAGGAACAGAACACACCAGACTAAGCGTCACTGCTGACACCTCTGCTAGCTTATTCAACCATTAGCTGTAACTGCAACCTCCCAACCCCTTCCAAAATCTCAGTGCTCCCACAGTAGTGCTTTAAGGACTAGAAAAAAGGTCAGACTTTCTCCTCCTTTTTAGGTATTCTTGGTTTGTTTTGTCTTCTTTCTATTAAGAAAAGAGAGGTCACAAAAGAGAATTCAAAACCTGAAGTTACTTTTCCCTTAGTTGCATTCTTAAAAATGACTGAAGGATTTTATTATTTTTTTTATTACTTGTTTTTCTTTCAAACAAAACAAATGTGGCCTGAAGCTAAACACCTGAAATGGGGTGTTTCAGTGCAAATGGTTAAAGCTTGGTAGAACTGTATGCAAGTGAAAACAGGGCTTGTAATAAAGCTGCCTAGTGATCTCCAATTGAAAATACTCCTGGCAGCCCAGCTTCTTTCATGCAGAGGAACTTACCACCATTCTCCACTCCTGTTCCTCATGGCTCTCCCAGTATACCTGGAAATTAGGAAGCTAACTAAGCTCCCTAAAAACTGGTTAGGTCAGTCCCAGTCAACCCCATTCCAAACCAGCACAAGCGGACAGTTCAACTTCTTCTCAAAAGATGAAATGAAGTCTTGGACTCCACTGGTGGAATTGCCATCAAACATCAAAAATATTTTTTTTCCTCAAGTCCAGTTGCTGTCATAGCCCCTCATCTCAAGAGAGATTTTCAATGCATTTTTGGCACTTGCTGACTTTAAGCCCATCGGAAAAACTCCACACATGTTCGTTCACGAGTCAGAAAACGTTTGCTTGGAAAAACAAAGCAGAGAAAAGCTGCACTTCTCTCACAATCACTCGATTCCAAGAGCCACAGGCTTTAGCACTGCCAGTCTCCCATCTCATTAAGTGTCTTGCAATACTTATTTTTGTAATCGTTTTCCATGCTGTCTACACAAAAAGCTATCTCGGAAGCCACAAGAACTACATTCCTTACACATGGACCCTTTCCAGATTCACCCCACTACTTTCTGTGCTTAAGGTCCTATACATTCATAGATCATTCCAGGCCCAGCAGTTAATTCGTTTTCAAGTTGCCTTAATTTTGAGGTTAAACACTTATTAAACTTCTCCATCCCTGATGTTCCCTTAACTCTTTCAGGGAAGTCAGACTGCCTCCCGAATTCTCTCAGTTCACTGTTGCAACGATGCCACTACAGCATCCCAGCTTGCCCTCTGATAAACCAGAGCCAGTTTGCATTTTCATGCATGCGGAGTGCCATTTGCATTAAGTACTACATATGCAGCACCTTTCTTTCCAAGAACTTTTGAGTGAGAAGTCACTCATTTTCCAGTTTTCCCTTTTCATCTCCTTCAGGACATGGACACTTCTTCCCCTTCTCTCCTCAGCACCTCCATTCAGAACGACCACAGCTCGCGGCCCCCTTGGGAGATGGCAAGGCCTTCAGAGTGCCACTCAATGGCTGTTAGCTACCAGCCTCGCCAAGGTTTGGACAAGACACAAAGGACACACACTCTTCCAAAAACTTTGAAACCCAAATACAAATTCTCTGCCCATCATCTTGGAAGGCCAGGCAACAGAAATGCTAGTAAAGGATGTCCCAGTAAGAGAAGTCCTCAGCTAGCTGTCTGGGGGCTCAAGACTAGTCCTTGGGAGGAGAGGACAGAGACGCTGCCACCACTGGTGGGACATACATGGCTTCTGAACACCTGCCCCCCTTAGCTTCCCCACAAGATCTTGTCCTGCTGGCTGGGCCCCAAGTCCAGCTCACCACAGCCCTTACCTCTCTTTGACCTAACGAATGAATTATAGCTGAGCACCACTAATGGTGGCTTGAATTCACATGGACAGTTGTGTGCGCCCTCTTCTCTTCCTCCAGCTATGCCACAGACATTCTGGGGCTCAACAGTACAAACTCAGAGTTACAACAAGAAATAAACCGGTAGTCACTTCCCGAGGTCAGAGTGTACCTACAAATGCAGGCACACAATGCAATGCGCAAACATTTATTTTCTCTGCATACTTTAACGTCCTTGGAAAGATTTTTTTAAGAAAAGGAAGAAAAGAAAGAACAAAAAAAGCCCAGTCCTTCCAATTTCTGTGCAAGGAGCAAGTCCTCCAATACTCCCTTTGTGTGCTTAAGGCCCTGTAAGCTGCCAGAAATAGTTGAAGGATGGGGGGAGAAGAAAGATTTCTGTGATGAATCCTCCTTTTCAAAAGGTTTTAGAATTAACTGTATGATCAAACAGATGTAATGCATTGCTCAAATCAATATGGAAACTCAAAATGTAAACTCTTTCAAAAATTGGTACGGCTTTAGGTTTTCTCCTTCTACTTATTTACAGTTTTGACAGGAAAAGATGAATTGTTTCCCATAGAATAAAATGAGTTTTCAACTTCAAGATACAATTTCATACAGGACCTTTGCATCTTTCCAATGCATTCATATCACCGACTCTATGGTACAAACACGAGGATGCATATCTGCAAGGTTCATAATCATACCTTTGCATCAAAAAGGTTACGGACCAATCTAACTGAAGGTTGTTTTCTTTTAATACATACAATTCTGTATCACTCAATCCATTTGCAATCTGTAGTACTGATATCATTTTACATAGGAGACAAGAGAAGCCACATTTCTCCCTCAACCAGAAGCAGCAAATGCACGGAAGTCAACACAAAACCAGTCAGAGATGCAAGAATCAGGCCTTCAGGATGGTGCGCTACTGTCTCCTGCATGGTTAATTTTGATGAGCTTGCTGAAGCACAGCCTTTAGCCAAGTGCTTTTTCATACTAACTCATCCATAGAGCAGAGACGATTAATCATCATTTATTACTCACCTTCTGGCAACACCCACTTTACGCTAGGCACCATCCAGACTCATCAGGAAGACAGTCCCAGTCTGATGGCTCTGCGATAAAAGGGAGCCATAAAAACGAGACCCGATCCCGATGGGCAGACCACTGCAGACACCAGCAGTACTCCACACAGCTACCAGGCTCTGCCAGAATAAAGCTGCTCACAGGATACCTTAAGCACACATGCAATTCTTTCAGAAAGTGACAAGGTATGTAGTAAATACACCAGCTGTACCTACTTTCACTGCCTGCCAACTCCTACCGGTGTTACGGTACAAATAATTCTTATGAAAGGATTTTGCTGAAGAGAGAAGGTGAATCTTCACAGACTTATCACAGCAGTTAAATGATCAGAGCACCTCACTTGGTTACAGTACATAGGAAAGTAGTTATTCTCTTCTTCTGGAGCATTAGTAACTTCTCAAACAAAGAAGCCTGATTGAGGCAGACAGTGAGGGGCTTATCAGCTTAGGAAATTGGAAGGATGGTCCAATTAACTGCCAAGCAGTCAGACATAATTCACTCTGACGAGGCCAATGAGAGACAAGTCAGAGAAATGCATGTCCTGTCCATTTATGTAACACCTAAACATTCCCCTGCTGCAAGCTCTCCCCTTCTGGGAGCTTTGCCTAAATGAGGAGTAGGCCACTGGAGGAAAATCCACCTGTATCGATCTGCACCTAACCAGCACCCTCTCTGATTTAGAAATCATCTCAGTACTGTAGGAGGCACCGTCACTCACTAAACTGCTGGAACCAGGCGCTAGCAGCCATCACCAACCAGAGAGACGAAAAGCTTTGCGCAAGGCTATCTTGGGTCCATACCACTGTGCTATCTTCTCATAGACCAGGGAAGGGAGCAAAAGGCAAACAAAACCTACCCCAGTCTAGGCAGACAGGCTTCATCTCCTTTTCCCAAACCACTTCTGCTAGCACAAAAAGAGTCAGAACGTTACTGAAAGTCATTTCACAATGTTAAAAAAAAATAAAAAGAAAAAAGCTGTAGGCTATCCATACGTAACAGCTGATTAAGAAAGCTGTGAATCCACCTCAGTGCTGATTTTCACGTCCTCTGCTGTGCTGAGTACACTGCTAGTGCTGGGTAAACAAAAGGAGGGCACAGAGAAAGAGGAAGGGCAGAAATTCTACGAAAGATGCTAGAATGAAAAGAGAAAATTCTCAATGAATCACAGCTTGAGCTTGGGACCCAACCCATAGGAGGCAACAGATTATTTGAAGTGGAGAGAGGAGAAAAAAGAAAAAAAAAAAGAAAAAGAAAAAGAGTCGATGAACCACTGATTCATAAATATGAGCTTCGTCTGACGTGTATGGCAGGAGCAGCATCTTTGCTCTGCAACAATAGTGCATGCACAGGACCCGGCCCATCCTTCGACAGGCAACTTGTTCTGTGCAATCTTCGTTTTTCAAAGCGCCAGACTTACGACTGTCATGGTCAGCACCACGGGCTTTATGCTCTATGGGCAGGACTATAAAAAAAAACAGTTGTGGGGAATATTTATGTTACATATGGCACCATCCTATTTGTCAGCCGGTTACCAGGAGCTGAGGAATCTGCGCGGTACTGGTGAAGTCGCCTTGCGGCAGGGTGTTATAGCGAGCACGAACCAGACTATATATGGTATGTTTACTGAACGATTAGGCATAAACATGTTACAGGAGAAATGATGTCTCGTATTAGACGCCGGGCTTGCTGCTGCAAGGCGAGCTGTCTCGCTCGGAGAGCAGTTTGTCACTTATTCCTCATATGCTCCTGGCTGCGGGTGCCAGTGAAACCTCTAGAAAACAGGAACAGGTTATGCTGCAAGTAATGATTAACTACAGGGAGTATCAGCCCGGCAAGCTCCACCCGCCAGCATTCCCCATCTCATTGCTTCTCTTCCTCCCCTACTACTTTTCAGCTCGGGCCATCCGCAAGGCAGCCAGGCGGAGGGCACGAAGGCGCACAGGGGTGCATGCCACGCAGAGCACTGCCTCTGCTGCGGGATGACGGGCACAGACAAGTGCACACTCTCTTTCTTAAGAAACAGCTGGCAGCAGGCGAGCAAGCACTGCAACTCCCCGCCTGCCCTGCATGCGAGCTACGAGTCCACGCAGGACTATTTCATAACGGGGGGGGGGGGGGGGAAATCCTGAAAGGGTAGAGGGAGGAGGGTGTACTAAAGATGCCTTAAAGTGCAGGAGAAGGTTCGTATCTGGCTTCAGAGTCCTGCCTAACCTGTTCTGTGGTATGTTTCGTTTAACTCTCGTTTTGTTGGTCTGGGTTGGTTTTTTTTTGGCAGCCAGAGCTGGGTTGCAGCCCCTTCTCTCCTCTGACACCTTTCACACTCCATCGCACTCCAGCACAAACATCAGCCCATGGAAAGGAGACGCCAGAAAGCAAAACGCCGAGTCCGTCGCAGGCTGAAAGTGGACACATAGCTTCTTTATGATAGGGAACTGGATCTTCCTTATCAACTCGTCAGGACCGCCAGCCCTCAAGCGCCAGACTTCCCGCCTTCGTCACTGCTTTTCTACGTTAGCAACTTCTGCAGCGCCTCAAAAATAAAAACTATGCAAAGCAGTAAGGGGTGGGGAAACAAACAAAAAAAAACAACCCCTAACCACACACCCAAAGGACTGCATGCCACAAAAATCTAACCAGAGTGCGGTGAGGGGCAGCAGCAGTGATCGCAGCATCAGGACACACTTCCATCACTGCAGCAAATTTATTTCTTCCTTGTGAACAGTATGCACAGTGTTAATGGATAGCCTGAAGATCAGAAATAAACCAGCTAAGCAATGCAGGCATCAACTCAAAGCTGTGCGGGGTGGTTTTGACACGGGCTAAGCAGTTTCTTACTGATGGCAAGAACATGTTTTTGCTCGGTAGCCATTTTAAGCAACAGTTGTAGTAATCATGGGAGCACCGTAACAAAAGAACCAGGGGCAAAAACATGGTAGAGAAACAAGGACCCCTAAAAGCTCAGCAACACATGCACAACCTGATCGCAACAGCGCCATGCGTGAACTATGCTGAAAGAAACCAACAAAGAAGAAAGATTATTAAATGGCCTTCAGAGCACAGCAAATCCCCCAGAGCAATGAGCGCTGGGCATAAGAAATGTCCTGGTTTCCAGTCAGTTGTTTCACATGTTTTCCGGGGAGTTTTCATGCTGTGGGAAAGGTTTCTAAGTACACTGAAAGTAAGCCTGCAACATCCCCTTCCACTCCCACAGCAAGTATGCAACCCATAAAAGATTAAAGTGCTGCAGACATATGCTTGAGCTGAGACTTTTTTTTTTTAAATTGTATCAACAGTTTAGTACTTGATGTGTTTTATCAAACTATTTTGCCATCCCTTTTTTAAGGCAGTGGGGGGAGAAATGGAGCACGAGTGCGAGACGCATGCAGCCTGTAAGTTGAACAGTTTTACAGATGTATTTATGATACTACTTGTCTTTGGGGGCTTTTCAGGCCAGGGTTGCCTTTGTCTCTGCGCCCTATACGCTAGCCAGCTCCTAACAAATGAGCAATCACAGAGAAAGCAGATCTGGCTCCTTCCCTGGATCTGCTAGGAAGCCGAGACACGAAGATGTGCCTGAAATATTTCCCTCCGGTTACTAGAAACGAATCTGATCGATCCCTTTGGTCACACAAGTGCTTGAAGTCTGCTACAACTATTAACTGTGCTGCAGTCACATGAAAGAGAACAAGCTTCCCCCTCCCACCCTCATCCCGTGGGCAACATTATGTGGGCAGTGAATATACAGAGGAGAGGGAGGCAATGGAAACCTCCACAGAAAGGCTGCAAAGCTGTACTTTTTATTATTTCTCTTTAGCAGACGGATTATTACATCTCAGGCAAGCCTGCCCAGTGCTCATTCGTTTGGGTACCCAAAGGAGGGTGAGGTGGGGAATCCCCATCTTCTGCACCACTGTCTTCTTACAAGCAGGAATATTAGGGGTGCTTCTAGTTTTCCCTATTTCTTAAATACCATGAAGATGGAGCAGGGAAAGCATTTTTACCGATGTAAAAGTGGGTGATCTTTGAGGCAGTGGGGTTGCTTTGTAGGTGTTCTTACGTGCTGGGGGCACTCAGCGGGTACGTAAGTGGAGAGATGGGGGAAGCAATGCCTTGTGCTTCCGAGGAGAAACTCCTGGCATTGAGACAAATGAAGCAGGCAGCGTGGACTAAGTTGTGACTTAGCCGCTGAGGCCAGAGCCTCGCGCAACCTCCCTGCTTTGCAGCTTGCGCTCGCAGCACTGCACACGGGGGCTGCACTTTCCAGAAACTGTGTTTAAGGGGAGAAGGGGAAGGGTGGTGAGAAGGCAAACAAACAGCACAGTACCCACTCACCCACGGCCGACTCTGCCCCCACCGTAGCACGTTCAGTTTTGCCAGGAGGCTGCGGCTGCCGCATTATACATGTGAAATGCTGGCTGCAGATGTGCAGCTGGTGTGGAGCAGTACCCGTGCAGCCCCTCCGGCCGCCCTGGGCACGTTGTTGGATGAAACCTTGGAAAGGAGGTAACTGGGGGAGGCAGTGAGGAAGAGCACCAGGTTTCACATCACACGACACTTCCTAGACATCGTTGGAACATGTGAAGCACAGAGGATCTTTAATTTGGTACATCTATACGGTTGCCGACCCTACAGCACTCAAAAAAATAAGAGAAGGAGGGGGAATACTGTGGGTTGATGACAGAGAATAAAACGTAACTGAGCACACACGCTTTCAATGTGCTAAATGCATTTTCACTGGAGTTATAGTTGAGCGTGCCCCCAACTACTACATTGGTAATGATACACCCTGCATCCATTTTATAAAATACTTAAAAACTTGTTTTTGCCTCAGTCCGCCTACACAAAATAACGAAGAAATATCACTCATCAGGAACTCCCTAGGAAAATAAACCTTAAAATGGAAATGTATGCTCAGTGAGAAACACATACTTCTGCAAAACTGCTGCTCTTTATATATTTTGCATCTGAAAGCTGCAAGTCTCACACGCGCACACACAAAAGACAGACAGACTGCTGCTGTGGACAAAATGGTGCCATTTAATACAAAAATCTGGTTTATGCACAGACTAGCTGTAGTGCATGCTGGTCCCAAGCAGAGTGGGATGCAGCCAGTTACATCGAACAGTTGTGCCCTCAGCAACAAATGGTGCATTCATAAAACTGGAAAAGCCTCTGTCTAGGGGCTCTAAGCTCTGCAAAGGAAACAATCGGTTGCTGACATTTTCTGAGGGAGGGTATGGCGAAAAGAGGTTGAGGGGGAGAAGTATGATCTACAGGAAAGTTTTGTACCGAAATATAAGGAAAAAAAACAAACTGCCATTGAGCTACCTTTGCACTCTTCCTGCATTAGCTAGACTCTAACAAAAGAGCAACGCCACCTGAAAAAGACAAGCACTTGGAAAACACTTGGCCAGTCAAGAGTATAGAAGAAAAGGAAGAAGAAAAAAAAATGGCTTTCTTCTAGAACACTGGCCCATGAAGACGCGACAGACATCATGCAGGCTGCAGTACACAAAGCCGCATCTGACAGTCAGGTTCACACAAGTTTCTCACCCTTGCCTTTATTAGCTATGCCACCTCCACACTGGTAACTAAAAGCCAACATCTGGTAATAGCTAAATGTCAGCACAGACAATCCCTTTAATAAAAATTTAAAGAGTCTGGGTCCTAACGAGGAAGTCATTAGTGCTTTGAATGTAAGACCCTGCACCAGAGCTGCAAGACTGAAACAATCCAGGCTTTTCAGCTGGGCAGACCGGGGGCTTTGGCGTGCACAGGGAACCTCCCGGGCTGCCCGCCACCTCGCGATGGGTATTCTCAGTGCCCTGTGTACCCATCTGGGGGATTCACCGGGCCAACACCCCACACCTGGGTGTCCATTAACAAGCCATGGGATGCAGAAACCCTGTCGGGGTGGCAGCCCTCATCCTGGGCTCTACCGCTTCCCACTCCGAGGTGCTTCTAGAAAGAAGGCTGCCAGACACAGGCTGTGGGTGAAACTGGCAAGTGCCCGAAATCCCAGGACGTCCCTGTGTGTAGACCAGGCCTGTGGATGCCCAGGTCTTGCTGCAGGATGGGGCCATGCCCTACAGTCTGCCCTTGGCCCAGGAAGCAGGCACCATCGCCTGCCCCACACACAGCCGGCACCTGCAGCGCTGAGGTAGAATCCTGCCTGAACCTCAGACATGTGAGACACCCACGCAAGTCAACACAGAAGTGTTCCTAAATGGCAGCGAAGAAATACAACATATTAATAAATACTTATGACCTCCTCTATTCTACTAAGATTGGCCATTAAAAACCTGCCTAAAGTCACAGACTGTACCTGAAGTTCAACAGGAAAGCCAGCAAGAGTTTCTCTAAGAGGAGAAATGCACTGAGGCCTGCCTACACGTCGATAGGAAATGAAAAAAGTCTCACCAACCCCTCTTGGCTGCCCCAAGGCTGTGGTGGGGCATCCACCGTGTCTTCTGCGAGCGCCTGCACAGCACGGAGGCCTCTCACATCTCACCATCAGACCAAAGATTTTGTAGCAAGTCGAGCCTGAACACAGTAGTTATGCGGTAAAGAGATGTCTTCCCCAGCCAGGGGAGGCCCAGCTGAAGGAGAGAGGACACATTTTTGGTAATGGTTGACAGAGCAAGTCTCTAGATGATATTATCAAAAGACTTGGTACATCAGAGATTTCAGAGAGTGCTTGTGCACTGAAGCCTCTGCAAGGGTATCTAAAAGGGGACACAGATGTAATTCTTCCTGCCCACAGCATACCTAACTCTTCTTTGAGAACCTCTCATGAAACAATTTCAGAGGGGAACAGGACTGTGGTCTCACAGACTGACAGCACACATATTTTTCCACAGCGCTTTAAAAAAAAATTAAAAAAAAAAAAAGGCAAAACAGGATGAGCGGTTCTTCAAGAGTGAGCCCTTCCTGCACCACGTTGCTATGAGCTGACAAAACCTGTGGGTCTGCTGGAGACAAGGAATAAAAGCTGGGAGCACACATGGCCAGCTAAAGCGGAGAGAAGTGAGCCAGCTTTCTATAAGCTATCAAGGCACTGGAGAATGAATGGCAATGCTTTTGTTTACCAACTGTGCATTGTAAATAACTGTGCTTGCAATAAAGTTTGCAGTGTATTTGCATAAATAATTTCAATAAAACTGCATGAAAAGCCACTTCATTAATGCTGCTTATCAGTGGAGGACCTACAGCAACCACATAACTGCAAATGCCTTTGCGGAGGCATTAAAACAATCTAAAAATCTTTTTTCTTACTTTATACCTTGGTCAGTTTCCAGGCAAGACAAAAATTTACACACACGTAATGTTTTGTCCACGTTCCTGTTAAACTTGCCTTTAGTACCAAATGAATATATTTTGGAATTCAAGTTGCACACATGATTTCCCTCTGCAGGCTTTATAAAGGCTGCTAATACCACACATGATCTACTTATTAGGAAAGGAAAGGATTTTTTGTTTGTTTGTTTTTTCCTTCTTTTTTTTTTTTAAGCTTCAGAGAGAGAGGCAAAAACACCTGGAAAGCTGTGGAAGAACATCATCAGAGTTAAAAAGAAAATTACATCTCAGCCTCCTGAGAAAAAAACTGTAAAATAAAGCTCTTTAAGGGAAGTCTGTGAATAAGAGATGAACAAAGAAGTTCTCAAATTGAGAAATGTCTTCCCTTTGAACACTGAGTCACAGAATACAAGCCTCCACATTACCTTGCAAAAGAAAAATAAAAATAAATCCTGCTTCAAACGTGTCACCTTTTGCTGCTGTTTGTTTGTTTGTAGTGGTTTGTTAAAATCCCACAAATATTTAAGACCAAAACCACAGTCCGTATTTTATATTTAGATGAATGGCGGCATCTTCCAAGAGGCTGCAACAACTGCTAGCCTGCACCTCAAGCTCCATTCCCGCTGCCACCCCCAGCAGGATGTGCAGCCACTGCAGGAGGAAGGGCTCAGGCCACCAGCAGGGCTGCAGTGCTGACCTCCCCCATTTGCCAGGCTGGCCACCCATAGCTCGGCTGTGGCAGGAGTGCAGGCACTTGTGCCCCTGCACCTCCTGTTGCAGGGGACAGCTTCGAGCAGGATGGCTAATATCTGTAGTTAAAATTAAAAAAAAGCACCAGCAGGAGATTCCCGTCTTGTCTTTCTTTGATCTCTCAGCTGCTCCAGGTAGAATGAAAAGGAAGGGATTTACATCTCGCGCTGATGCTGATTCAAATCAGCAGAAAATTCAAGAGAGAAAGGAGCCCAAAGCTTTCTAGCCGGGTATGCTGAACACCATGACCTCCTCACACCCCCGCCCCACAAATGCTTAGCTGCTGAATGAGATTCCTCTCGTTTCCTGCACTGAATCATCTGTGTCACCACAAAGATGAGATTTTTAACTGTGCGCACACGTTTCTTATTTGAGGGGCATGCAGCAGAGGGTGTTTCTCAAGCTACTGTCAGATCATCCACAGACTGTTTGGATTTCTTGTGTGTTTGATGTGTCATTTAAGTAAATCTGTGTTTTTCCAGTGAGGTACAACCTTTCAATAATTCTAGCTTCTAGGAAACATGCAGGTGAACGCTGCTGCTTCCTTCTTTTGCAAAACGTTATTTGACTGGAGTTAGGAGGGACAGGATACGTTGATTTGCACAATTAAAAATAACTTAGAATTTGAACTGTAGCATCGGATGTTTCAACAGAGTTCATTAAGGCAGGTCACATACTCTTTTCAAAATGCTTCTTTTTACACCTCAACTTAAAATCATTTAATTAACTGCAATTTTCCCTGTTTTCATTGCTAAGCTAATCAACTCTTTTTTAAATCACTAGAGCATATCAATTTGCATCAAAATTAGTAGCACTGCACCCCTCAAAAGCAATAAAGAAACATCCATGCCACCCAAAAGAAAGAAAGGTGAGGCAAGTTGCTAAACCACACAGTTTCTTAACCAACTCTTCTTAATCAGGATGGCTTTGTATCATTGCTTCATGCAGGCAAGGCAGGGAGGAAATTACGATCTCTTGCTGCCTGTGCTCATCTGTGCACTGCTGAAGTCAACGGTAGTTCTGGTGATGCTGGGCAGGAACAGGCCATATAAAGATGTGACAGCGATAACAAAGATCATACCCTGCTCTGACTTGATCCAAGTCAGGAGGAGTTCACGTTGCCAGCTGGTGCGAGTGTGAAAGAGCCGATGTCTTCTGATCATCTCACTACAGCAGAAAAATACTGACAATGCACATCCTCCTGGCAGTACCCCCAAGTGCTTTCACCCTGATGAAAGCTGAAGGACAAGAACCAGATTCTTCACAGACCTTTTTCCACAAAGCGGTGTCAACATTCTTCACCCTGTATTTTAATAAAGGAAAATCTACCATCCTTTTGACCTTGGACTTGTTCATTTTCTCTGTCTCTCTCGGTACATGCTCTTTGCTAACCATTCAACATGCTGCGAGCCCTGATAAAAGTAGTTAATGTTTACTGAAACCTGCGTATGAACTGTACTAAACCCGATGGGGAGGAAGGCAAAGTTCTGCTAGCAGCATCCATGCCCAGTTTAAAAAAGTTTTGTTTTGCTTTTCTCCAACTCATTCCCCCCATACTAAAGCAGACATCAGTAGATGGGCAGGCAGCACAGGGAAAGCACTGTAAAATGCTTCTAATCCATCTACCTAAACACTTAAAAATAAAGCACTACACTGAGTATCATATACATAGAATCATGGAATCCACGAATACACAAAAGCAATGAAAGAACCGATTACTGGGGTTTTCTTTCTTGGGGATGCATATTTTATTGCCGAATAATAGTTTTCCAAAACAATCTGAAAACCTACAAGTCTTGCAGAACTACTGATTTTTCCCTTCCAGCTTTCCTATTAGCAAGTTAATGCATCTTTGTTTGAGCAAAGTCTTCAAAATATCCTCTCATTTAAATAACTGAAAAAGCATAGCATAACTGCTGTAAACTGAAATTACAACTAACATTTGACCAAGATGTTTGAGAGACCTTAAATTCATATTAATTTCTTCTCCTCAAAGACACACATCCTTAGAAATAATCAAGTGTCTCAACAGTGGTACCTGTGTACTATTTAGGAATAATATTTCATAGCATAAACAAAATATATGCATCACCACTTCTTAGATTACTGACATTTTCTTTGTCTTTGTTCTAATAAACAGCCCAGAGAGCTATACCAAAAAGCTCTTTCCTCCCTTCCCCCATCTCTGGTGACAGTGGGATGCTCTCAGGTGTTTAAAGCCAATTTAAATTATTTTTTTTTTTGTACTAGAGGGCAGCAACAGAGCCACAGTCACCTTGGAAACAAACATCACCCACTGTTTGCAGAACAAACAATGGTACCTTTTCAGCCAGTATGAGGCAGGCAGGACAAGGGGCAGCCAAGCAATTCTGGGACTTACAGGAGTGTTAACATATTGCATTCATTCACTGCGTCAAAAAATAGTTCAGCACGAGAAGCAAGGCTCTCTCAAAGTGAGAGCCTTTGGCTGGAAACCACAGACAAGCGCATAAGGCTAAGAAGGTCAAACACATCTCCCAAGTCAGCACTGAGGTCTTTCCTCTGATTTTTTTACTTGCCCTTCTGTTCCCCTCTTTCCTACACACAGAAGGAAGAAAAACCCACCTATTTAAACTGATCTTAGCCACAAAAAGTCAAGTGCTCGGCTTCCAAGTAGCACTCACTGAAGTTTTCTCAGTGTGCCAAAATATTTTAGAGAACTATTTACCCACACTTGTAGTGCTTTGTACTCAGTGCATCAAGAGCCGTTTCCAGAAGCGTTCCTTGTGAAGTTAGCTGCAATTGCAGTTATTCAGCATTTCAGACCCTACATCTAAGTACTCAAGCAGTTATATACCCCTCTTGTTTCAAAATATCCCATTTTCATAGAACCACAGACCATATGACTGCTTTGAAAAACAGATAATATACAGCTGCCTCAACAGTAACTTCTGAGTGGTTTCCTATCTCCAGAAGACTTTTCCCCCTGCTTAAAAACCAAACCAAACTAAAACCAAGCCTTTTTACCTACATCAAGCAGGAAAAAAACCTAGATGGGTTTTAGGGATTTAGGGATGATTTAGGGATTCAAATTTTATCAGCTTTAACACCCTCTCATAAAGTGCTCATTTTCCTGGTTTGTCGTAAGTGGAACATTTAAAACAGAAGGGAGACTGAGGTGTCATGTAGGTATTTCAGTGCTTTTTAACCTTCCCACAGCAACTAGCAAACTCCTAGATGGTTTTGAACAAACTGCCAGAAGCCCAGCTGCCCAGCTCATCTGTAAGGCCACTCAGCAAAGGATTGCAAGGCCCTATGAAATCATGCTACCATTTGACTCGTGCATAAAATAGCATTCAGGTGTACTGTGAAGGAGTGCCAGGCACAACACACCCATTTGAGAACTGCACTGAGGTGATGAGAGCTGCACAAAGGTAAAACAAAGCAACTCCTGGTTGAGATCTGTAGATCTCCCCATCACAAAAATAAACATTTTTCTACGGCCTTCGCTCACCTTGCTCCGTGTTTGTCAAAAAAAAAAAGGCAAATCATCTTAACTAGGCCATTAGAACCACTGGTGCTGTATTGCTAACTTAAGCAAGCTTGTCCAAGTGGGCTAGACAGGTTCACTCACGACTGCAGTCATGTCAGCTCAGTTGAGTCAGACTAACATTACTAAAAATCCATCTGAATGTTCATTAAGATGCAGGTTAACACATTAACTGGTCTCACACAGCCACAAACATGGCTTCGGACATGGTAGGCTGTACCTTAAGGAGCATCAAGAGGGCTTTTTTTTTTATTATTGTGTTCAGCTAACTCAGTTGACCTCAAACAATTGAGACACACACCCTTTTTGCCTGTCAGGACAGGGTCCTTCTCTGTCTTGCTGCTGGGACAGGAGAAGTTAGGTAGGTACGGAGGTGATTCACAAGCAACCCATCCTTCGCGTACTCCTAATGGGGGGTGGAGGGGAGGGAAGCACATGGGCGAAAAGCCACAGCTGCTCCAAGGCTGTTCCAGTTTTACAGCACCCGATTTATGGAAAACAAAGCGAGAATAACAGAAAAAATGGGTTTTGAACACTTCTGACTTGCAGAAATCATTACAAACTGCTCCTGCTCTGTCTAAAGGCTACCCCGGGCTCCATCTGCCTTCAAGGCCAAGGAGGAAACATTAAACTTGAACAGGAGCCAGGATTCACCATCCACTTTCCTTTTGGGCTGCACTCGCATGGGGAGGGCTCTCCCTGTGGCAGGCCAGCAAGTAGCAGTGACAAAGCCTCGCTAACAGGGCTTGGGGCCGCCGGGGGACCAAGGGGCAGCTCTGTCCCCGAGCACCCGGCAGCAGCACCCAGTGCTTGCTCCTCACACCCTGGTGTGTGGGCTGCAGCACTACAGGAGAGGCTGGAAGGCTTTCCCTCACCGGATGGCTTTCCAGCGGGCTGCTGTGTGGCATCTTAGCCAGCAAGGATGGCTCGTTCCCTGAGCTGGGACATTGCCATGAAAGCTTCCCAGTGCCGGACACAAGTGTGCAGCTGTGGGCCTGGCCTCTGCCCCCCGCGCCAGGGGAGGCCGGAGCAGCAGTTGGCGCTGCGGCATGGCCGGCCCTTCCCTTCCCCTCCCTTCCCCCCGCGCAGCCGCCCCCACCCTGCAGGAGCTATCGCAAATCCCCAGGCTGCGCCGGCTGCCAGCTGACATAACTGTTTAGTCAGCAAGCAGGCAGAGGAGCGGCCACCCCCCCTCCATCCTTCCCCGGCTCCTTCCCATGGTACCTTCCCCACCGCCCTCCCACCCAGGGAAACAATCTCTGCCCCCAAGGATGAAGAGTTCTGGAAAAGTTGGCCTCGCTTCGCCTGCAGCCAAGTGGTTTGGGTTTTTCCTGCCTTCCCCCCCCCCAGTGCTATGTGTGGCCCGCATCCAGCCCACCAGCCCCATCCCCCTGGTGCGAGGAGGCTGCCGCCAGCGCGACTTCCTCCATTTGCTGTGAGAACATCACCGGGGCTGGCCCAGCGCACCGCGTGAGGGAAATGCAACGTAATAGCCAGGCCCCAGGTGCCAAGGTTAGCTCGTCCTTTTCCTCTCCCTGAGATGACTTCCAGTCCCCCAAATGCCAGCCTCTCAAAGAGGCTTAAAAACCGTGCGGAAGTTAGAAGCAGAGGGGGGAAAAAAAAGACAAAAGAATGCCCAAGCCTTACAAAACACCGCACAGCCTTTAACTTGCATTTCAGGGAGAGAAAAGTCAGGCTTCATCCACATGCACAGAGACTGAGTGACCATAACCATACCTCTTCAAGGCAGAGTTGCACGACCTTGGCTACCATGGGGGCAGCATGACAGGCACACCAAGCAGCCCCTTCACTGCCTTCTCAGCCCACCCAGTGCAGGCGCAGTAACTGCACCACTACAAACCTATCAGCCAAAAGGGAAACTGTGTCCCAGGCAAGGCTGGAATAACGAAAAGCCTCTGCAAAAGGCAAGGTCCGATACTAAATGCTACCAGGGACAGTGGTCATCCCCTACACCCCGTGTGCAGGAGCGCCGGGCTCCGAGCCCCTGGACACCGTGTCCGTGTGATGTTCTGAGAACACCCGCCTAACCGAACACACGGCGTGCTTGCAAAAAATAGCTTTCACCAGGAAAACTCACAACCTATCATCCCACATCTCCTGTGCCAGTGTGCATGCATGGTATGCAGCTGCACACCTTCGTACCCCAGAACGCACATGCTTGCAGTGTCACGTTGGCAAACTGAGGGAATCTATGGCAGCTTATTTTGCAAAATCCCCTGCTTTCCCAGGTGTAACTAGGGGAGATTAAAAGGTGCTACGATGCCGCCAAGAGTTTATCCAGAAACAACGTGATCCAAACCAAAATGATACTACCAGTGCTGACGTTCCTAAATGAAAATGTCATTTGGCGTATACGAGAGTCTATTTAATGGAAAAAAAAGTTCAGTCTCCCCTTTCCTCCTCTCCTCCCCCTAAGAAATACACACCAGCTCCATTTCCTCCCAGCTTGGTATCAATGCAACTGACTACAATTCATCTGATTACTAAACTGCAGAATAACAGAGAAAATTAAAGAGCGACCTGTCTCAGTTTCTCATATTGTGAATGCAAGGAGTTACCGTCAGAAAAAAAACAACTCTACAAATAGTTCCCAAATAACTAAGCAACGGTGAAGACTGAAATTCCCTAGAAAAGAAAAGCATTTTAAGTCCTGAACTGCCTTATTTCACTCTTTCATGCTTCAGCACTGAAACCTCACATTCTACACCACGCTGCCTGCTGCCAAGAGATAGACAGCTGCAACACGTAGACACAAAAAGGAGGTGTCTTTTGGCTGGCGTTTTAGATTTCTACAGGCCGTCCTGTTTTACATACTACTCCCCGAAACAGTAAGAAGTAACTTCAGAAATCTAAAAACAAATGGACTATTGTAACTGATGATAGCTGCTGATAGAGCCTGCATCAAGTCTGCATATGCCACAAAGCCCCTTCACAGACCATGTTCATTTTTAACAGGACAATTTTCTTAGAAATGTGCTGTTGCAGCTCTTATTTGGCCTTTAACATAGATTTAATTCTTTATCTTATAACAGAAGCTTGGCCAGTCAAATAAAATCTCCATCAGTTCTCACTATTATTTCAGTTAACCCGGTATCTCCATGCAGTGATTGATACTCTGCTCCTGGCTACACAAACCGACTTCTCCCACAGAAGACACTGCACCAACGTTAGAAAAGGTGCACCCGATTTGTACCAGTTCAGTCAGAACAAAACCTGGACCACACTCTGACATGATGAAACATGATCTCCTTACACAATATCAAGCGTAATTAAGAAAGATACTCTCTTAAGATGGAAATTACTTTGGGAGCAGAAAGAACAGCTGAAGACAACACAATTTACAGAAGCAACAGATTTTTTGCACAACTAATACAATGAAGTTATTTGCATCAAGAGAGCAGCCAGCAAATGTGTGGTACGGTGGGAAGATGAGTCTATCTTCACAGCTGAAACTCTAAAACCTATTTACAAACAGCATGTAGTTTTGTGATGCCCGCACTCAGGGTCAACACCTCTCCAGAAGCTCTTCCCCTCTCTCCAGTTGCTCATTCCCGTATCAGGGAAAGCCTACAGTTTGCTTCCCTTTCAGTGAACAAAACAAAAGTTTGCAGGGTGTGACTGTTGAAAGAAAGAAAAAAATGGAGGACTGGTGACCTGGATCACTTTAGTGATTAGGCTTACAGGGAAACCCCACAAACACTTGTATCAGCACCTCTGGAGAGGAGGCAGGAATGAATGGCTAGAGGAGAGGGGGTAAACATATTATGGAAAACAACAACAAAAAACCCTCCGAAGTTGTTTTTGTTGTAGATTGTAAACTGCTTCTTCATGCTCTGATGTCGAATGCACATTTAGGTTGCCAACAAAACCATTCTGAGGTCAGTAATTTGACATCACTATGAATTTTTTTAGTTATCCAGGTAAGGACACACCAGAAGGGAAAGATGGAAGGAAATACCGAAATATCAAAAGACTCTTAAGAAAAAGGCAGCTTCGAAGAGATAACAAACATCACGCACAGATCTCCATTGAGATTTTCCCTTTGCATTGTTTGTAGTCACATACCTGGAAGAATACTTGCCTTGAAGTGGTGGGAGAAAAAAGCATTAAACACAAGTGGTGTTAAACACAATCTTTGAAGGCAAATACCACAACTGTACCTGAAAGACAGGGACAAGTGGGAAAAGGAAAAGGGGTAGAAGGAGGAAAGTGACTCTATTAACATAAGCATGCCACTCTTTCAGTACTTTACTCTCATCATGGTACAAAGATGCCTATGAACTAAAAGCAACCATGGAGTGGATGCTCACACTTACCCTCAGTGACTCTGGAAGCCAGAATGCAGATAAGAATATACTAAAATTAAAAATAAAGCATCTCCCCTCCTCCCCCACCCCCCCCCAAAAAAAAAGACCGTGCTGTTCTTCTGTTCTTTCAACATTGCAACTCCAAGCCGGCAAAGATCTTAAGCCCAACAACAGGAACAGAGCAGATGCAGCTCCTATACACCAGGACAGATACAACAGACATTGCTAATGACCCCCCACCCATGGAGCAGAACTTGGATTACGCTCTGTGAGCAGGAATTAATCAACCCAGCAGCATAACTGCATGGAGTCTAGGATCCATCCTAGCAAACAATGCCTTCTGGTTCATCTAAGGTTGATTTGAGGCCCCAGCAAAGATAAACTGGCAAAAAGGCATTCCATGCGGTTCCTCCACTTTTCCTCCTGGCCCTTGCTTTGCTACAAGGATGTGGTGGTTTTGATGGTTTGAGCACTGGTCTTTTTAATGATGGTTGCACGGTCATTTTAAATCTCTCCTATCTGCATCGCAATCAGAAGTCCTGTCCTCTTCTGCTATGTCTTCTCCACTGCCTCCTTGTGCCAGCACAGCTGAATCAGCTGCACTGCAAGTCAGATTAGAGAACTGATCCAGCCAAATTCAAACTTCTTTTGGAAGGCAAAGGAACAAGTAAAAAACATCCTTATCAGCCTCTTGGTCTAGCACCGTAAGATGTACCTTTAAGAAATTTAAGACCTTTAATATTTAAGATATGTACCCTAAGAAAAAAGGCAGTAATGAAAACACTTCTAATTAAAGCAACATAGATGTGCCCTACTGTTTACACATATACAGTGACTCCATGTTAGCTTTTAGGTTTTCCTGGTCTGACACCCAACAGCAGAGAGAGAGTTGCAAAGCGTATGCCATGCTAGAGCTACATTCCTTGGTCCTTGTGCGACCCTTAAGTTACTAAATTTAAATGTAGGATACTAAATGCACAGAGCAGCAGCAGAGCACTGCAAGACGAGCTCCGAATTCAACAGTAAGAACTACAGACACAGCTTGATAGTTTCAAAGGACAGCCCCAGCCTCCTTTCTCTGAACAGATATGCTAGCTACTTCCAAACACTACATAAATCACAGGGCCCACAGAGTACAAGACTAAGTGCTCAACGGCTTATTAGAATGGTTTTATACACAGCTACATTGAAAGATTATCATTATAAACCAGTACTACACGATGAGCAGGGTTTGTTTCTCATAAGACCGCTATATTTCATAAATCTTCAGACGCTTAATAAAGGAAATAAGTAACCTAGATAAATTTGAGTTCTGTTTGTGAAATGCTTTCTTTACCAAAAGGTTTGAAATCACTATTGTCACCATTCATATTACTTGGAACTAAGTTCCCTGTTCTGGCAAGTCAGAATGAAGTTTTACACCAACTAAACACGAATAAAGTAGCACACATCATTTGGTACACAGGTTAAGTAAGGTAGGGCTTTAAAAGCCACGGTTCCTTTTTAGGCTGTCAGTACTGAAGAATGTGCAGCACTTTACACAGAGAAAGGGGTTAGCATGACCTGATCTACAGCTCTCCGTTCTCACTCTGCACTTCACAAGTATCTGCATTTCAGTAAGTATTGTAGGCATTGATTTGTGAAGCGGCCTGGGAGTGATCTAACATAATTAAATGCCAGCAGTATGGTAGTGCCGAAGCAACATTCCTTTGGTTGCAAAAAGTTAAAATCTCCAAGTTCAGCAGCATGCAGCAGTCCTACAAGTGGACAAGTGGGTAGGCAGATTACCGTAAGAAGGGGATACAAACATAAGAGAGTTACATCAATAAGCATTTCACTTCAAGGAGCTCAAAACAATTCCTCTGACAGCTGCTGAGACCGTACAGATGGGCGAATTCCAGTTACCATCCCATGTAAGCAGTGCAGATGAAGAAAGGAGGCTAACTTTTTTGTGGGCAGTATCACTTGGCTCGGGCGGAGCTCAAAGAAATACCCCCACAGCTGGCAAGGACAGATGCCCATTGTCTCTGATTAAATTCCACTCACTAACGTTTCAAATGTGCAGGGCGTGCTTCAGGCTGCCATCTGTAGGGGGAAAAAAGATATTAAGTGGAGGGATACATGGACACTGCTCTTAGAAACCAGTAGTATACCAGAAAGGAGGAAGGCAGGGAGCTAAGCACCATCTAAACAAGCAGTTCTCAAGTAATGAGGAGCTCAGCAGCTGAGCCAGATCTGCAAACACCCTCACCAGTCAGCACCTCCTGTCTGTAACCTGACAATACAGAGAAAGTTCCACTAAAAGAGCTGCTGAACTGGAGAATCCTGGCAGCACCTGGAAATCTTTAAGCCTGTCCAAGTATATGTCTTACAGCAATAAATATGTAGGCAAATAAAATACTTTTGGCATGTGTCTGTGATAGATGTTAACAAGGCAAACCATGGCTTTAACAAGTGTTCAGTGAACAATGTAATCAAGAGCATGGAACAGCTTCTGCATAATCACTGATACTGAGACCGAGCTCCAGCCTGGGAGGAAGGCCACAGAGGGGATACAACAGAGGTCCACACAACCCCAAAAGGCATGGAGATGGTCAGTAGTGGTCAATCATGCATTACTTCCCATAGCCCACGTCCTATATCACACCAAGTGGAAGCATCAAACGGCAGGTCTACAAAGTTGTTTTTTTCACCTTCCCTCCAACAAAGCGTGTGGTAAAACTGTGAGACTCATGCCAAGTGCCTGCACAGGTTCAAAGAGCCACTGGGCAGGCTCAAGAAAAAGGATTCCTGAACCTAAATACTGAACCCTTTGGCTGAAGAGATTCCAGAGGCTACAAAATCCTGGAAGACTTCACTAGGAAAAGCATCATCAGCAGATGCCCTTTTGCCATACTCTATTTTGATAAACTCACATCAACTGGCAACCTGTGCTAGACGGGCTTTAGGTCTGACTTGGTATTAGACACAAATAGGATTCACTTGAGTTTTCAGGTTTGCAGGTGAAAAATGCAGCATGACTTACTCCATGGGACTGAAAAACCTCCAGCCAGAGATCCAGAGGCATTTCTTACAGCAGCAGTGCCAGCTTGAAGAGGCATTCCCTGCTGTGACCCGAAGTTTCAGTGGAGAGGCAGGTACCAGGAACTGCTTATTCCAGGGCAGGGCAGAACTGGGGAAACGTCCCTGGAACCGCAGCTTCAGCGTGATTCAGGTCAGAGTGAATTCAGAGGTTACCATACCACAGCTGTCTTCCCTGTCTGACAGCCAGAGGTTACCACACTTGCAGCAGAGACGTGTTCAACACCAGAGCTGCCCATTACTGAAGTTTTAACTATCACTCAATTCAATTTAAGTACAGCAAACTCTGACGTGCAGCACTTAGGAGGCCCCAGACGCATCCACCCTCCTGCCATCTCAGCTACTCAAACCAAGCCCTTCACCCAGCATCAGAGCAGAGCAGCAGGATGAGAAACCTCCAGAAAGACTGAAGTCAGTTCTGCAGCAAACACTTGCCTAAAGCCCTCGCCTAGGCAGTGAGCACAGGCACCCTTATTTCCCAGGACTTACACGAAGGCCTTTGGGCAGGCATGGAGGGTGGCGAGAGGCAGACCACCTCCAGCAGAAGAGCCCAGCACACAGCCAGGCCTCCTGTTGGTACTGCCACAGGCCATATTAACATATCACCTTCAATATACATCCAGCAGAGTTCAGGTCATGGATTTGTTGGAAGTTCATCACTTATTCAGGCTTTTGTGCGAGAGGTCATTGCTGTCAAACTGTCTGCTTTCACAAGCACAAAAGCTCGTGTTAAAATGTAAATACTTACAGGTGTTCCACCAGGCACTCAAGATTAAAGTCAGGACAAATATATTAGCCCTAGCTGTATTTTACAATGCTGGTAGTACTTGAAAGTCATCTATTTGTGAACCAGGGGTTTTATGTGGGATCATCTGCCTAGACAGGAAGCAGGATCTAATGGTGAAGACACAGCACTGGATTTAGAGTATTTGGGTTCTTTCCCTGACTCTGTTCCTGTCTCTCTGTCACCTTCAGCAAACATATTTTTCATGCCACTCTCCAGATTAAAAAGCACACGAACAGATGCTTATCCTGGCCCCATACAACTTCTGTGACCCTGTGTCCTTTCTGCTAATTGCTACAAGAATTCTGGAACGATAGAGGAGACGTTAACCCGACTTGTAAAGTTAACAAAAAGCATCAGCCTTACACAAGAGCACAACGACCTCCTCCCTGAACGCCTGTGTCACGCTGTTTGTTTTTCAAGACAGACTCTCTGCAACTCATTATTACACTGGCCTTGATGGAGACAGCATTTTGCAAATTCAGCTTTGCAACAAGCCTGGATAGGTTGGCTTACCCCTGTCGCCTAGATTTGTGCGCTGCATACCACTTGCAAGCAATTCAAGCACGACTTCTGTGTTGGGGAAACACCACAAGACTAGCAGCAGGACCATGCTGGCACAGGCCTACTGGGAAAATCAACTCCCCAGCTGTGGGAAGAAGCAAAGCCAGCAGAGACTGCAATCACCACGTCACCCTGGAATCCAGTTTCATGTCCAGTCCAACCTCGTTCTGCGATCGAGCTGTACAGTTCTGGAAAAGCTGGTATCCTCTTCCCTCAGCATTTCAAGCCACACGTCAGATTCTCCTGTGACTTCTGGAAAGTACTGCACTAGTGTTTAACAGGAAGAAGTCGTCTCAGGCCTGAGAGGAACTCGCATTCATTTCGTACAGTATCAGTCGAGGGTAATTCTTCTGCACTGTGAACCCTGCATCAGGGCAGCCAGACAGACAGCCCCACAGCCCTTATTCATAGAGGCCTTCCACACCAGGCACTCCTGCTATCAACGTACAGGCCAAGACGGCTTCAGTAAACCACAGGGTGAGGTGGGTGCCGTCTCTCTGGATCAGCAGAAGGGAGTGCAGACTTATGCTCTTATGTGCGCTCCCTGCCCCTGCTCGAGCCAGCGCAGGAGGCAAAGTGAGCGAGCGTACGTTACACGCTCACTGCAGGATGCCACATCCTGCCATATTTCATACGGCTTCCCAAGGCAAGCCAGATACTTTTCAAACACAGTATGACGTTTGACACTATGATCTGTCACAGTATGGCAAGTTCTCAGAGACAACACAGGAGAGAGAGAAGGGAATGGCACTGACAGATTTTTCCAACAGTACCCAACTGTTCTTAGCCATGCTTCTCTTAAAAGGAAAAAAGCAAGCAAACAGACACACCGCAGACACACACAAACTTTACAACGCTTATTCTTTCTGCTTCTTGCTTTTGGAAACTTGTTCGACTTTTATGAATTTCTCGTAACTCTCACTCACTCATCCAAAACCTTCCCATTGCTACAGAAAGCAGAGGTCTGCTTCGGAAAGCAAACAACAGGGGGGAAAGAAAAAAAAAAAGGCAGCTTTTTTATGCACTGCTTTCCCCCCTCAAACCTGCTCCCAGCCGTGCCCCCCTGCGCCCCCCACACACGGTGCAGGGTTTTAAGGAGCGCTGGTTGTGCTGACATCAGTGAGGCTCTGGGGGCTATCCAGGCAGCTGTTCCTGCTCCTGTTCATGGCCGAGAGCCAAGTCGCTCTGCCTTTTTGGTGATGTTCCCTCCTGACGGCTACCCCCACTCCCGCCCACACGTCTGCAGGGTGGGGCGAGGTGGCCACTGGCAGCCTTTCCAAGGAAACCTAAGGAAAAAAAAAAAAAAAGAAAAAAAAAAAGGCTGTTTTCATTTCCAGCCTCTGGTCAGAAGCATTCAGTAACTTTTGACAGCCGGGCTGTGGGGTGAAGGAACTGCAGTTCTTCTTCCTGGACAGGCAGGGCCCACGATGCCCTGAGGACTTTGTCACCTAGAGGAGAAAGACACGTGCTCTGTCCTCCCCCTGCCCAGACGCGGGGACTGCCCGGCAACCCGCAGGCCCTGCTCTGTACAGCTGTTCCCCTGTTTTAAAACAGACCCCCATCCTTGGAGGCAGCTGTTCTCCAGCCAAATGATGATAGCAGAGCAGCAAAAAGCTTGCCCAGAGCAACCCGTGAGCGCAATGCGGGTGCGAGATGTCTTCCAGAAGCAGCGAAGGGGCCTCTGCAGGACTTTTCCTTCCCTCTGCTGCTCCCTGCAAAGGCACCAAGCAGCGCGAGGACGCGTGAGCTGTGCCAGGACACCTTTTGGTCCGGCCGGCCCCACTGGCGCAAGTTTTCGGCAGCTGTCTGCCTGCAGTAATCCCAGCGGCAGAGAGCATCCCTCCGCTGAGCCGCAGCCAGATTCAGGGAGCGAAAAGGTGGCAGCCAAGCCAACTTCACGTACAGCCTCGGAGCCTGCAGCTCAGACCCCATGTCAAGATTAGGAAAGTATGCACACACAGAGAACACATGAGCTGTTGGAGCGCTTTGCTTTAACTCTTGCAGACGCCGTGCGTCAAAGGAGTTTGGGTTTGCAGCCACATCTAGCGCCGCGTCTCCTCAAGGCCGGCTCTTCTCAGGCCACGAGACCAGCTACATCTCCTTAAGCTAAGCAGTGTTTTCTCAAGTAGGTCAGAAACGGAAGGCAGTAAGATGCGTTCACAGTCACAGCTCAAATGGGTTAAAGATTCTGGCTTGTGTCACAAATACTTTTTCTGCAAGTTAAACACAGGCCCCAGTCCTGAAACACTTCCCTTAACTTCACCCATGCCAGTATTTTGACTTAAATGGAACAGCCTCCTTAAACAGAATTATATCTGTGTTTGAAGTGTCTGCAGGATCAGTGCTTGGCATGATCTAGACTTGCCTCCGACATATACACAAAGGCAAATTTTAGAAATACCGTGAGAGCCATCAGGCCAAGCTGCATTAAGATAAAAAGAAAAAGATAAAGATGGTAACACCCAGCACAGCAAATTTTACATCTGTGTGTGTTGTAGGACAAGACATTGGACAAGGGACAAGGGACAGGAGAAGTAGAGGTGCCTGAAAGCTACAGCTGGAAGCAAGAGGAGGGTCCCTACCACTTGGTTTATCGGGGCAAAGGGGAGCCTCAAAATCGAGTAGCCACGTACACCATCAGCTCCAGAAACACTGACCATTCCAGGAATCACTTGGGATTTTTTTTTAAGTTATTATTCCTTAGAAGAGGTCCAACTGAGTGCAGTAATGTTAGCAATTCTCCACTGCAAAGAAACCCCCTTCAGCCAAGAAACAAAACCGACTCCTTCCTTCTGTATACCCAGCACAAAAGCGGCAGATACAAACACGAGTATCTCTGGAACAAATCAGTCAAATTCATTCAAATCTTCACAAAGTGCAGTAAGGTAAAACCCATTCCTGTTCCCAGAGCTTATTACCGTAACATGACTAAACATGCTCAGCAGTCCAATTTGATAGGATGCATCCATTTGCTGATGCCAGAGGAAGATGCATGTCTCTTATACGTGGCACCGCTCTCACAGGCTGCTTTTCAAAAGATGTTTTGAAAAGCAACCTGCTGCGTACATTCTTAACAAGTCATAGTATCACCGGCTGTGCAAGTGTTTGACCTCTACTTGCTATGCACTGTGGACAAAAATCTGACATCAGCTTATTCCAACCTTAGTAACACCAAACTGCTCCTATAAAGGCGCCTGGAACAGCCTACGACAGCGCACCGATAAACTCCCAGACGGACCCCTGGAGTGCTGAAAATGCAACTAGGTTAGTACACGAGCCCACATGTTTTAAATTTGGTTTGGTTTAATCCAAGTAAGTAACCTGATTAAAATGGGAGTCTTCTCTGGAGGTCTAATTTCTAGATGTTTCCATTACTCCATATGCTTTCATGTTGTATAAACATAACGAATGATACATACATCACTGTTGGGGTGATTTAAGAATTCAGTTTAAAGCTACAATGCAAGTCACTCAAGGCAAGAGAATTAGATTACTTTCTGAATGGCACGAGCCAGCAACTGCATTTTGTTTCAGTCCTGGGAACAGGACATATCGAGGGGTGATATCTTTCTAAACCCAGTTTCTTCTAATTTCTGCATTTCAGAACTTTAATATTTGTCATTTTTACATTCAGACCTAAAGCAAAAGCGAGAGGATGCAGTCTGACTGTGATGTTTTCAAACAAGTATTAAATTGAGGAGCATATCTCCTTCTAAACCAAGCACCACACAGCCCCCTGAACATGTGCATATTCTTGCACCATTACCTAGAGAAAAAACACCTAAATCCTTGTCCCTCGTGTGCAACCTAGGCATTCGGGAGAGCTACCCAAATTGCGCCTTGCAACCAAAGCTCTCTGTTTATACACAGACACCTCAGCAGCAGCAGCGCAGGTTCCCAGCATGCCTCAACCTTGATATCTGGAAAGACTCCACCACGGGGTAAGAAGATAGTTATAATTAAACATTTATACTGAGGTAGTGCCGAGCAGGTCAGTTCCACAGTGTGCTAGGTGGCTTTTCAAAACTCAGTAATTGAATGCTGATCCCTGCCCCGAAGAGTTTACAGTGTAGGAAATCAAAGCCTAACACTTGGCATCTGTATAGTGGGAATTAAACAAAGACCACCACCAGCTTGTTTCTTGGGTCTGTGGACTAGGCAGCTCGTATAAACATCCATTACCAGAAAGAGTGGGAATTTTTACATCAGTGATCTGGACTTTCTTAATCCACATCTGTGCTACCGAGTTGCACAGCCCTGTTTGAATCACCCGCCGGGACAGCAAATACAGCGTGCAGTTTGTACGCGCTCCTGGCATCCTCTTGTCCAACGTAAATTATTTTTGACCCACACACTTTTTAGTGATCATTTGAAAAAGAAAGACAGTGAGCACACAAACAGAAGCATTTACTGCAAGTCAAGCGCAGGCAAGACGGAGGCTGCCAACGCACCAGGCCAAAAATTGGGTACCAGCAGATCCTTCTGCAGGGGGTAACTCGCTGGACGACCCCAGGCATGCATCAGTACATTCGCTATGCAACACCAGCACACGTCGGCCGTTGGGCAGACCACAGCCACATGCAAGCCTGCGGCGTTCCAAATCTACTAACCCACATCTTTTCCTATGGAGATTAAGGGTTACGCAAGGGTGTAAATAAAAACTCCAGCCCCAAACACGCAGGGGCCATCTCTGCCCCAGATCCATCCTTGGGGAGAATTCTCTGCATTCTCCTTTTCCTGCAGGGGAGGACAGGCTTGGGAAGGACAAGTCCTCCTCCCACTCACCAGAGGGAATATACTCATGAAAGCTAGAGCATAGCCTCTATGATTTAGAAAAGGGATGCCCACGCTGTTTCAGCATTGTCCAAACCCAGGATGGAAGAGAATTTAGTCAAATAGGCTATTATAGCTCAAATTTAGTTTTTTGTTTATCATACAACCTCCTAAAATAGATGCACTGAATTTATAACTACACCTGTAGGAATTTCAAGCAGCAGAAAAATACAAAGGCACCATTAGTGTTTCAGTTTTTTAAAGTTTCCTGGCGTCTTTCATGCTATGAATGCTCAAGAGCTTTCAGCTGTACATACCCCACATAAAATCTTAGTCCAGTGAAGTCTGAAAGAATTTTGCTGTTGATTCGAGTGAAGCCATGTTTTCCACTTCTACATACTATTTACACATCTACTGATTTATTAAACACGTAAAAGCAACCGTAATGAGACACAATCTGTGTTCAGCTTGGCCCACTTAGCAGTTCCGTGAAGGCATTTGCTGACTATGGAGCACTTAAGATGAGAAACCTTACCACTTATTCCTATCTTTTTCCTTCTCAAGGGAAAAGGGAGCCATGGAAAATCCTGAGTCACTAGATTTAAAGAGCTTACAAGTTCCAAGAGCTTTGAAAGTACAGATTGGGAACGGCTTGAGGTGCAGTTAACGGGGCTGCTGAGCATACAGAATCCACCAGTTCCTTCCTGCAGAGTTTATAATCTGCATGGCTTCCTTCTGGGGTAACTGGCATCCACTCTGAGGTATCGATCACTTTGCCCACCCCTAGGAATTCACCCTCTGGTTAGGCAGAACGTGGCGGTCATTCCCAGTCACTTCACACTCAGCAAAACAACACTGATGCTTCCCAGAAAGGAGGAATGGAGACAGAGGACCGAGAAGATTTCTACTTCAAAATGTAGGTGACACTGATATGAAAATGATAAATTCCTCACAGTTTAAGGAGAAGCACGGTTTCCAACAATAAACTAAGTTTACATCAGGGAATTAGGGGCACGGTGATACAGCTCTCTTTACCATTTCGCAACATGACAGTCGGGCTCCTGCCAGTTCAAACACTGCTAAGAGATCTTCCCAAGCAGAAAAGCCACCTATCTGCTGTGAAAGCTGGAAGCTGATCCAAGACTTGTTCCAGAAGCTGCCAAGGACCACAGCTTTGAACCTTACTTGGAAACGTGGTAAGATGTACTAGCTGGCACCTGGCTGGGCCGTCTGATAAGGAAGAAGAACCACTGATACCTGCAGCCGCTAGAAAAAGAGAACAAAAGAAGTACGTCCTCCAAATCAACTAAACGCAAGGCATAAGTTACATCTCCATTGAGAAGAACTCATCACTGCACTCATACTTCTTTGCCTGGAAAGTAGAGTCAAAGCTCATAAACGGAAGCCCTCAGTAACCCAGCTCCATCTCTTCCACAACTATCTTCTGCAGCACGCAGTTCCACCTCCTGGACCCTCAGAGTCTCACCTAAAAAGTGAGCCTCCTGCTGCAGCTTTCCTTCCTTCTATCCAAAAAGATCAGGACGTTCAGACCGCGGAACATCTGAGCAGTGCCACAAGTTACCCAAGTGCACACCGGTTCAGGATCCCTTAAGGCTTTTGGGGAGAAGAAGAGGACAAAGCCAGCAAGCACATGCCCAAGACACCACAGCCACCTGTTGTACTCAATACACAGACAACTGCATGAGCAGCAGAAAAACACGTGCACTTGGATGAAGAACAGTACACGGCTATTCACGTCCTGGCCGCTTCTCGTGTGCTCAAAACCCTAAGAGCAATGAGACACAACGAACTTAATTTGAGGAGGAAAATGCATTTTGTGTAATAGAACAAGGAGAGGAACTTAAACTAGGCTCTTTCCCCTACCCAAAGCTGCGAGTGGTCCAAATTAACAGTGATGTTGCTCCCTAAAGGAAACAAAAGGAAGTACTGCTGCTGATTACTGCAAAATCCAAAGCAGTTCTCCCTTGCCTGAGCTGCAGCACCAGCAGTGTGAAGGAGCACGGCCTCAACACAGGAATGGATTTATTGCTGTGATGCAAGTACTGCAAGCAAAACACTCCCAGGCGCTGATACATCTGAGCACTGACATCACCTGCCGTAAGGAACGGGACTAACAAGGGCTCCTGCTAAAGCCAGCTAATCACACAAGGTAAAAGCAAAGGCCAGCTACACTTCAACGTGAACATTTTGTTCCTCTCACCTTTACAGAGGAGATACATACCTAAATTAACTAAAAAAAGTTTGTCAGCAGTTGATCATCCTCTGTTTTCAAAGGATGGGTGATGCAGGCCACCCATTTCTACAACACCTACAAGTCAGTTTGTGCTGCATCAAGAAAGCATGCTTTAAAATCTCCACCAGGAGATGACAACCAGAGAAGTCTTACATGTATCAGGGGCTAACACTTCCATTATTAAGCACAAAATACATTTATTTTCAGAGGCAAATTAGCAAGTCGCCCAGGCATACCAGCATAGAAAACTTCTAAGGTGCTAAATGTACTTTTTACTCAAACCCACTTAAAAGCCAAAATTTAATTTTTCGAAGCTGCCAGTGATTGCGCTGTTAAGTCCCTTGGCCACAGTGTATAATCAGCTCTCCCAACACTTGTTGAGAGTTCTGCACAAAGTAACATCCCTCGTGCGAACCCATCTTCAAAGGAACATCAGACACCAAGCCAAGGAAGGGGATGTCTTCTTCACAAGGAAAAAATCTTTCAAGATCCTAAGTGAATAAGATTAAGCATGACATGGTTTTGGTGAGTAAGGTTAGATGCAGGAAAGCAGCGGAATGTGAAAGTTGCATTCCAGGTGCTTCTGCAGGGACACCAGCAAAAGAGATGGGGGAGGCAATCAAGGCATTAAAGGCCTCTCTCTCTAATGGTCCTTGAATACCTATTTCAGGCCAGGAGCCTAACAACGCCCCTGGGGGATATTGACAGCTTTTCTTTTCCCTTGCTCTAGCATCTCTGTGGACTCTGCAGGTGAATCCTGTTGTTAAAACAGCTGCCTTTCTCTACATCTCTAAAGAGGTATTCAGATTCTCTTAGCATTACTTAGTTGAATCACTCTAAATAAACAGTCTCCACCCATCAACTACTTCTTTTGTGTAAAGCACCTATTCAAAGGCAACCACCTTTATTGATTCCTAGGCTGGCCAACCTGAAGGTTGAAATACTACAAAAAAAAAAAAAAAAGTAGGATACACCAGAAGTGCCTGTGTCATTTCTAAAGGAAACACGGGTCCAGCTGCTGTTCGGTGACATCAAGCAATTTATTTCTGACTGCAGCAGGCATCTGTAACAGCTTTAACACTGGCACAGCTGCAAGACAAGTATCCCACTGACTCTTCTCCCTTTTGTCCAGGCCCTTTTTCTTGTTCCGACCCTTTTCCACCACTGGGATAGAGCAGCACAAGCCAAACGAGCCACCTAACAGGAGTACACAGCATATGGCCCAGCTGGCAATTACCTGCACTTTTCACCATTCCCCATAAAACGTTAGCGTGAGCCTTAGGTAAGTTTTGTCACACCCTGCTCTGAGCAACACGCGGAGGGAAGGCAGGTGAGATGCTCTGGTACTGCTGCCCCGCACTCATTTCCGAGCTGCTGGCCCTCAAAACAAGAGGACAATTTCAGGACAATTCCTGTCCAGAAGTACCCCAGAACAGAGCCAGCACTTCGCACCTCAGCCGAGCTCACCTCCTTTCATTTTTAACCACAGGCTGATAACCAAACCAGACCTGGCAAAGCTTGGTAACTTTTGAGTCCTCCCTGGCTCCACAGGACCAGCTAACTTTTCAGTGCATCACCAGAGCGCGGCATTTCCAAAGACACCCAAATCCTTCCTTGAAAATCACTGTCTATAAAGGTACCTCTAAATGGAAGGCAGGGGGCAGCTCCCACAGCTGCTGTTTCATGTAGGATATTACAAACCACCACACACAGGAAGGACTCACTTTGCGCCTCCCCAAAGAAAATCTGCTTTAACTTCTGGACAACAACACGGCAAGTCAAACCTCCCACCTCAAAGCCAGGAACAAGGCTGTTTAAATCATTGCACAGTCTCAGGAGGCAATTCCTTCTCACCCCCAAAGTTTATGTTTGCTCCTCCAGACGCTTCTCAAAAAAGTTGCAGGGTACCTGAGCACTACATCCACGATGAAGCTGTGCTCAACAGAACACAAAGCAGTTCCTGGCCCCTTTCCAAGGCGCAGAATACTCCTGAAAAAGAATATTTTAAAGCTGTAATCCCACAACCTGCCGTTTTGCTTGAATTCATAAAGGAGGTAAAAGAAAAAGACACGGAGCAACAGGCATTCTCCCTACCTCCTGAGACCTGAAAGCAGCGCTGCCGTCCTCCTCTGAAAACAATTACCTCCCAGGAAAGAAACTACCACATCATCAAGGCAGCCGTCTCAAACTGCTACCAGCGCGGTCCAATAGCGCGCTCCCTTCGCAGCAGCCTCTGCTGCACTGAAAGCAGCAGACATGACTTCACACGTTGCAGGAGCGTACACCTAAAACACAGATTTCCAAGCTTAGGCATCATCCATCAAAAAGTTAAACGGGGCTTTTTCTGCACTTGCATAGATTTTGAGACTAACAGGATTTACTTGTTTTCTGCTTGCTCCTGGGGAACCTTTGCAGTTTCTTTTTTTCCCAAGACTGTCCCTACAGGCTGCTATCCAATACACATCAGATGCTCTTGGAGAAGTGAGCAACAGATAACTCCGGAAGGACATTTGCAAAGGGCACAAATGGAGGGCCCGATCCTGGTAACGTTTAGGCATACTGGAGGAGGCTGGAATTACTTCTCTACTTAGACAACTTGACTGCTCAACACAGTTCTCTGGAAAGCTTTATTCACACATCTAAGCATTTTTTTTCAGATGTCTTACTATCAAAAACTTGCATTTTAAGTCAAACAAAAGACCACTGCAACTTAAAAAGTGAATCCCTTACAAAAACACTCAGGTTAATTTTAGCATCCTTCTGTTTAGCTGCTTAGCAACACTTATCCTATGACCTTCTAAGCACCATCTACTTTTACAAGGGATAATGAATATAACCAAAGGGATTTATCTATATGTTTTTATTCTACACAACGTAAGTACGTGAACAGTTTTTATTTAAATAAGAAATCCAACTGAGAGCAATCCAAACTGCATTTCTGCTTAAGAAGAAACTTGCATTGGCTAAAGTCAAGCTTTTGTTACGATTGCACTGTGACTTCAGTTTAGACAAAGTGGTAACATCCTTAAGGACTGAGAAAAGCACTACAGAAGTCACTGTCTGTATGCCTTGGGAAACACTACACTTGCCTTTGGTACCGATGGAGATCGTAGATATTGCTCACAGATAATTAAGACATTCAGCTTTCCCAGTTTTGAAACTTCAAGCATCTCCTGAACCCTCAAAATCAAAGCCAAAAGCCATTTGGTCAGAGGGCCAGCAAACACAGTAAGGAGTTAAGGGGTGCACAACCTGCGTAAGTGGAGGCGGAATAAGATGTTCCACTACACTGAAATCTGCAAGCAAACAAAGCTTCAAACCCCAGGTTTGCATGAGGAGGAAAAAAGAAAAAGCCAGCAAACACCCTGTTACATTGTCTTAATAATGAGGCAAAAAAATAGGTATATATACACATGTATATGTATATATTTAATATATAAGTATATATATAAGTATATATGTAAGTATATAGTAAATAAATAATACATATATACACGTGCATTTTTTAGGGTCATCAGCTATTAAAGGAAATGTGAAATAGTGGCTACAAAAATAGCCACTCCTGACGGACAAATGGCAGCCTGACAATTAGAAGCTTCCTGCGAAATAAGAGCAACAGAAAAGTTTACTCAACTGTACCTACAGGACGGTGTTTTTCCAACTGCACGATGCAAATTCCGTTCCAGAGATGGATGCTGGGAGAAGGAAGGTGAGGCAGCAAAAGAGGCCACACCAGGCTGAGCAAAGCTGCCCCGTAGCAAGAAAGCAAGCTGGATGTGTCCCTGCTGGCAGGTGAGGGAGAGCCCTGGTACTCGGGCTGATTGGATGATGGATTCACACTGGTTCTGGGTTTCTAACAAACAAAAGGCCCCATTCTTCCATGGACGTACCTAACTCCCGTTAAGGCTAATGGGCATTATGCAGGCACACAGAGAAGAGACTATATACCCTTAAGTCTTCAAAGGGAAAATTAGAACCTAAAACAAATATGGCTGGCCTGACCCCAAGTCACTGCATCCCTTTCACGCACGCTGACCCTGTGGAAAACAGGAACTGCGGTAACAAAACTCGGTGCTCGTGTCAGAACGGCTGACCTCAAGGCGAAACCTCCAGCCGCCGTACCAGCTGTCTGCTGGGCGCTGCAGGGGCAGCAGGACGGCGTTATTTAGCAACCGCTCCTGGCGTTAAGAAGCACGTTTTGGCTTTTTCCAAGGCACAGCGCTGGAAAGGCTGGCAACCCCGGCTGCATTTAGTGCCTCTCCTAGGCTGCTGCCCCCAAATCAGACTGAACTAGACGGTTAGCTACTTTCTCAAGCACGTAACCACACTCGATCTTATCTAGGCCAGAAGATGGGCGAAAGAGGGAGCCGGGATTAAAACTCTCTTGTTTTCTTCCCCCCACTTCCCTCCAGAAATCAGTTCAGCAGCTCCCCGGCAGGATGCTGGCTGCTTGGTGGCCAGAACCAGGCAGCATCAGCCCCAGCCTGGGCTGGAGGAGCTGGGGGGCCAGGGGGGTGGACGGCCTCGGTGGGCCGGGAAGGGAAATGTAGCTGAGCCAGGGGAAGCGCTCTGCTCGCTCCTCCCGGGCGAGGATGCCGAGCAGACAAGGATATCGCAGCTGAGAGGTGAAACGAGGGAAAGTTGGTTCTTTAGAGTGAAAAAAGACTAAACAAAACAAAAGCAGAAAAAAAATACAAGGAAAAAAAAACCAACCAACCCCGCGTGCGTGCGGAGGGGAGGCGGGGGGAGAAGCGCAGGGAGAAGAAGCCAGAGGAAACTTATCTGCGACATGACAAAGTTCAATCCACCGCCCTCCCTCCTCTGCTCTCTGCAGAAAAAAAAGCCCGTCGGGCTGCAGCAGCATCTCAGTGCTCCCCGCGGCCCTGCTCTGCCCCACAGCAGCGTGCTGGGGTGGGGGGCACAGCAGAGGAGCCCCCCTTTACCCCCAAGCCAGCCCCTCCATCCCAGCCCCCCTGGTCCAGCTCCACACGCCGCATCCCCCCCGCCTGGGCATGGAGAACAGAGTGGGGGGGCCAAAAGTTGGTTTCCAGCCCCGGGGCAGCCGGATTTGGGGGTTCTCCGAGAAGGGGACGGGATAGGAACACAGGGATGGGGGAGAAGAAGGGGGACCCCCCCCGGCTCGGATGCTGCCCGGCTCCTTCCTGTAGCGGCACACAAAGGCGGTGGGGCTGGGGGACACCCCGGGGGGGCAGGGGACACCCCCAGGGCCAGGGGTCACCCCCAGGGCTGGCGCCACATCCCTCTGCCCCCCTTACCCCCATAACATCCCCCCATCCCAAATCTCCCCGCCCCGCCGCGCAGGCCGGGAGGGGAAAGGACACGCACGTCCCGGGGGGGGGGGGGGGGGGGGAAGGAGGAAAAGAGAGAGGAAAAAATAAAAGAAAAACCCTTTAAAAAGAAAGAGAAAAGAGGGACGGGGCAGCGGAGAGAAGGAAGGAGAGAAGGGGGGCGGCGGTTTGGCGGGGGGATGCCCGGTCTACCTGCGGAGGGGCGCCTTCATCCCGGCTCCGTCGCTCGGCGGGGGCCTCCCGGCCGGGCCCCGCTCCCACCGCCGGGCCCCCGAGCGAGGGGGGGCACCGAGCCCCGGGGCAAAAAAAAAAAGGGAAAAGGGAAAAGGCTCCGGGCCGGGGGGGCTGCCGGAGCTGGGCTAGAAGATGTGGCTTCCTCGCAGCCCCATCCAAATTGTGGCTGGTTAAAAATAAACTTTGCAGCGGGAGGGGGGGGATGAGCTGGCCGGATTCCTGAGCTCAGACGGTTTAATATGGATGAGCATCAGGTCCTGGAGGCAAAACGCCGCGGCTGGTGCCGCTGGTTGGTAGAAAGTCTGCAACAGGGAAGGGGGAGAGAAAAAAAAAGAAAGAGAAAAAAAAAATAGGAGCCGCGGAGGGAGGAGAGGAGAGGGAGGAGCGGGGGAAGGGAAGAGGGAGGCTGCACGAACTCATCATCATCTCCACCGCTGCCAGCCAAACTTTTTTCCTCCCCCTTTTTTTTTTTTTTTCGCAAGGAAACTTTTTCCTTCCTTCCCCCCGACGAGCGTTTCGCTTTTTTCACCGCTCTCCCGGCCGGCCGACAACACGCCGCGACCTCCTCACCCCCGCCCCCCCCAAAGCCCCCGGAAACTTTTTCCTTTTTTTTTTTTTTTTAATTTTCTTTCCACCCACCGGTCTGGAAAGAGCTCTCCCGGGGGGTCCCGCTCCTGCCCTTTGTGCGCGGTACTTACGCCGGACTTTGCTGGGGCTGGGCTGCTTGCGGCGCGACATGCCGGGAGGAGCCGGGGGGGGGACACCACCACGGGGGGGGCACGGAGGGGAGGGGAGAGGGCTCCGCGGCCTCGTTCCGGGAGAGAAAAAAAAAAAAAAAAAAAAAAAAAAAAGCGCTCAAAATGGCGTTTGGGTGGCTGTGCAAAGTTCATCAAGTCGGCGCTAAGTCGCCGTCCGCCCGCGCCGCCCCGCAGGGGAGCGATGGGCGCGCGGCGGGACCCCGGCGCGCTCCGCGGCCCGCCCGCCCCCGGCCCGCCCCCGCGCAGCCCCGCGGCCCGGGCAGGCGCCGCCTCACGGGGAGACCGCCCCCGGCCGGGGGCGCGCCGCTGCCGCCCGGCAGCATCCGCGGCTCGGCACGGCTCGGCTCCGATGGGCACGGCACGGCACGGCACGGCGGGGGGCCGCCAGGTGCCCGCCCGGCCCGGCCAGGAGCCCGCGCGGCTCCCCGCCAGCGCCCCGGCAGGTAGCGGCGGCCGCACGGCCGGGGCGGGCAGTGCCCGGGGGCGAGGCAGCTGCGGTCCTACTTTTTCACCCTCTTTTTTCCTCTGTTTTTTTCCCGTTTACCCTTTTATCACTTCCCCCTTTACTATTTTTTCCACTTTAATACTTTCCCCCTTTACTACTTTTCCCCCTTTACTACTTTCCCCCTCTACTGCTTGCCCTCTTTACTATTTCCCCCCTTTACTACTCTTACCCCCTTTATTATTTTCCTCTCTTTATTACTCTTTCCTCCTCCCTTATTACTCTTCCCCCCTCCCCCCTTTATTACTCTTATCCCCCCCTTCATTACTATTTTATTTTACCTCCGAAAACCCCCGTCCCGGTCCCTGCGGGGGCCAGCTGCCCATCCGACAGGACCTCCCGGAGATCCTGTTTATCAGGGCATCACTTCATATTTAACAGCACATCAGCACAGGAGCGTGAGGTCCAAGCAGCACATCCAAGCAAAGGCAGGGCTCGGGTGCTTGCAAATGCAAGAAGTCACCCGGTGCACACAGACACAAACCACCCTGTGCTCCCTCCTGTCGCTTTTGGTGCAGTGGAGGTTGAGAGGGCTGGAGGGCTCTGCAAGGGATGCAGGGGAGCTGGATGGAGTCGCAGGGATTTCACTTCACAGCCAGTTAAGAGCTGTGTGGCAAGTAAGAAGAGCACGTAAGAACTAAGTGTGTGGAAACACTGAAAGCTCAATGGAGAAAAAAAGTAAAACTGGTTGGGAGGAGTGCAATCGTGACTATGAGGAACTAGCTTACTCTTCAAGGAAATGGTTATTTACACTATTTCTGAGCTAATAAAAGCAGGCCTTTTAAAGCTGTTATTTGTGAGATGGAACCTGAAGTCGCAGGCTGGTGTGTAAAGAAGTCAAGATCTGGCCTGGAGGCTACTGGCTTGTACCAGCCCACGCGGTATCCTAGCTCTGGACTGGAAAGGGATTCAAATGGAAAGGAGGGCTACATTCCAGGCAGGTGACAGTGAGCCTTTTGCCTGCAAGGTGCCCTCATTAAGTTTGTCTAAGCACCGCTCTTTGCACATGTTGGATAAAGGCGTACATGTCGGGAATAGTCAGAACCCATCCCAAGGCCATCAGCTGTGTCTCGGGCCAGGAATAACCATCTTCCCTTCCATATTCCAAGTAAAACAACTGCAGTTCTGATGATTGGGAACCTGGGAAGGCCACAACTGCAAGACTGAAAGGCTCACACGTGTATCCACAACACAAAACATCAGCTCTAACTTACATGTGTTTGCTGCAGTGGTTTCTGCAAGCTGAGTTTTTGTCAGCTGAGTTTTGTGCGGTACTACATGTGAGTTTTGTGTATAAATTTCTGTGCCAATGAGGTCTGTTAAAGCTGGGATGCTGACTGACAGAACAGCTCTAGAAAGCTTTCCCCACAAGACAGCCAATGTTAGAAAGTGCATTCCAATTGTTCTGCTACAAGGTTCTTATTTTCCAAAAAGCAAGCAAACAAACAAACAAAAAACAATCGAGGGAAGTCATTACAAATAAATTAATTGTAAGGTGCCTTTAACCGTTTCATCTCTGTCCCTATTATGCCTGCCAACCCGCAGCGATAAGGCTGTTGGTAAATCGAGTAGCAATGTAGCCACCTTACCTCTTTACTTGAGTGTCTCTTGCTGACAGGCATCCCATCAAACCAAAAATGGAACCGTTGTCCACTTCAGGCTCAGACCTCGACATGTTTTTATTCACATGAGCAGACTGCGATGATTTCAGCTTGAATGGCACATCCATACAAGCTGGCTGTAGATTAGGCCTGAGAGTTTACAACCTAAGGCGCTGTTTGCACAGACATTTACATAAATTGCTCTTGTTTAAACTGATCCAAGTTCTTTAGAGACTGGCAACTCGTGTCTAATTCACCTGTGGCTAATCTCTATCAAATACTCCTTGGAGATTTTTGGACCACCTCTTGGTGAAGTTTCTGATCCACCCTCCCCAGATTTTCCAACTTCAGAGGTTCTTCAGCAGCCCCGCACAGGAAGTTTAGCCAGGGCATCGATAGTGTAGGAAACCAGCTCTGGTCAACTCAGCATTTGAAACCTACTCTGGAAACCTACTCTGGAAACATGGACATGCAAATAACGTAGGTACTGTGAACCTCTCACTGGAAAAAATCAGAGGATTTTATTGTTTGGGGAAAATAGGTAGATAATTTTTTTAATCGCGTTTATATTTCTATGGTTTAAGCATCCCTGCTCTTACAGACAGATGTAATAATGAATGGTAAATCAGTATATATTATGTTAGTGCTGTAAATAAAAAAAAATGCAAAAATGTGATGTAATAACTAAAAAAAAATTAAATACCAAGGTTTATGAGTGTCAAAAAATTGATATGTCTGTAACAGTTTAGGATTTAACTCTGGGCTATCACAGGATAAAATATCACAAGAAAAATTAAAATAACTCAGTTTTCAAACTTCCCCTCACTTGAAATTTTATAAACTATTGCAGAGGTCAAAACCCACTGTGGTCTCAGGCTGAATGTGAAATCTCAAGCAAATGGTTTCATTTTTTTTAATTTCAGTGAAAGGGAAAGTAGATATAATTTTCACCTGACAGAAACCACTACTATGAATAAAATGACTCCCCCAAAATGTTGCTACATTGCTTAAATGATACAGATCTCCCTTTCTTTCTTAGCTTTCTTCCATTCGCATTCCTGTGCTTTATCCCATCTCCTCTGATCACTGTGTGTGTGTCAAGTCACTGTTTGCCTGAGTCCATGCGGCTTGTACGCTTTCTGAAATCGTGACATCAGTACTCAGAAGTGATGGTAAGCATGCTACGGAGCAAGAAGACTTCCTCCATCTCCTATATAACCCTCACACACCTCTCTGATCCTACACGGTGTTGTTAAATACAGTTAACAGTAGTACAGACATAATAAATTGTTCTGTGATGATATTTTGTGTGTTCTTAATCTCATTAAAAACACTGGGTGATGTAGCCATATTGATGACATAAAAGTCACCTGCTGTGGTCCCAAGAAAAGGACAACTCTGCCCCCACCCACAATTCAAATATAAGAGATGCTGATTAAAGGTATTCAAGGGGAGAAGAAAAACAGGATATGTAGCTTATATAAAGGCCGCTTGAGGATACAATGATGTCTTAAAGCGAAGAGACTAGAGCAAACATTGGCATTAAAAGAGGAGGTAAAGATTAGCTAGAAAATATTTTTTTTTCCTACTCTTATTAGACATCACCAGTATTCTCTGCTTCAGAGCATAGCATTTAGAAGTTACTTCAATTTTTTCTGATGCTTACACTTCCCTTTCCACCAAAGCAGTTTTGGTCAGTTCTAGCCAGGAGTATTTTAGCCACTAGGGAGTCAGCAGTGGCCCCTGACTTTCTAGCACTGACTTTCTAGGCTGCGATGAAGGCTGGGCGAGGCCAGCTCCCTCACCCTGTGCAGCTGCAAAGGAGATTATGAGTATCGGAGGCCCTGTGCACCGCTTGAGCTTACGCTTGCACAGCATCTGGTGCAACAAAACTGGCGTCCCCTTGTCCCCTCAGCCTCCATCCTACTTCTGATCTCCTCGCTCATGCCGAGAGGCAGAATCCAGCTGACATACTAACACAGGGAAAAGCGTATTCGAAGGATCAGAGAATACTGCCCCAAGGGCTTTGAGAAATAAGTCTTTGTAATACCTAAGACCAAAAGAAATTCTAGAATTTCCTTTACATATCAACCAAGCATTTCTTTAAATGAATGAACATGCCACTGTTGGGTCTCCTCTGGGGCTGGGGTTTTGTTTTAATTTGGTTTTGAGGCGTTTCTTCTCCAACAATTCTTGAATCAAAAACTCCATTTAAGAACCAATGCAGGACTGTCAACTGTGGCCGCTATACAGGCAAGGTAATTATACAGAATAAAAGGTGGCAAGTTCAATTAAATATATTTCCAACAAAATGCTGGGAAAGCTAAACTTGATGAATTCCAGCAGAGGAAAACAACAGAATGGCACATGGTGCAGCAAAGTCTCCCAGCATTTGTCAGATAACAGTACCATACAACGTTCCCATTTTCGGTACATGGGTTAATGTGATGCACTGCCATGCTCTGCTATCCTGGCCTCTGGAAATCCTGCACCTAGGGTGCACAGGGGTGGAACTTGCTCCCGCAGCCACCCCACCCATTATCTCCAAGGGCAGCTTTGGATGATCAGAAAGCCAAGGCCAGCGTTTCAGTCCAAATTTATCTTCACATGAGCCTTTAGTGAGTGAAAGAAAACCAGAGGTAGCACAGAGCACTAAAGCAATTTGCCTCACATCTCAATGGGAGAGCAGTTGTAGAGCAGGAAATAAAACCCAGTTTTCCCTCAAAATGCTGGAGTGGTTCTTCAGGTACTAAGCCATCCCCACTGGTGTATGTCCTATCCTCAGCATACAGTATTTCACTGAGTACACACAGCAAAAATTTGAGATTGAATGTTTAGTTTTTGCTTCCCGCTTGCTTCAAGCCATTCCAGCAGTGCAAAGGAGACCTACTGCTGGCTCACCTGCCCCGCTAAGAGTACCTCCTGTCTCAGGACTCATCTGGCAACACGAAGACAGTATGAAACCCACATCACTTTTTCCCCATAGGTCACTGAGTGTAGGGCATACTGCAGGACCCGTTGAAGCCTCTGTCTGCCACAACTGCTGCCCCCATCTCCTCTCCTTTCACTGTGGGAGTCTCCAGCAGATGCAGTGCAGAGCAGCACCGGGACTGGACCAGCTTGATGAACTAGTCCCTTCCTCAGCCCTGATTTTCAGGGTATAAAAAGTAGCATAAACTCTCCCACAGAACTACTTTAGCAGCGGCCAATGTTTCTAAATCATTTCTGGGAAAGATAACAACCAAAACCTATTCTTTCAGGAGACTCGGAGGTTTATATCCTATATACAGCGGTAACTGTAGAGAATGGCTGCAGTGATATGCAAGCAACTAGCATGTCCTCGAGCCTCATAAGTGAAACAAGCAGGCGCACAAAAGAGGGCTATTACAATTCTAATAACTGAAATTCTTGAAAGAGGAGGATTTAAAAAAACAGTATGTTTCAACTGGATACAACCAAGTAAGATCTACTCACGCATACTTAATTACTTAGCAAATTTTGGAACAGCACAGCCTACTTATTGCCCAAACTGTTCAAAAAACATAGCGTGAAAACCTAACAAGCAGATGTTTGACATTTACATTCTCAAACAGTTCTCTGATCACTAACGTACTTTTTCAGAAACAGGTTGTATAGCCCATGTGCTATGTGTAGAGACGGAGCAGGAAAAAGAACAACGGTAAGCAAAACCACCCCCTGCAATATTTTTGCTTCTTTTAAAACTCTGCATTTTTGCCAAGAAGCTTTTGTTGCCAGGTAATGCAAAAAACACATGCATGAAAAAAAGTTAGTGTTTAATGCCCAGTTTGTGCTTTGGTACTGAACACGACATGTTTCAATCTTATTGACCACCCAGCCTCTCACACCTAATTGATCATTAGTTTAAATGTGATTATTTTCCCTAGTGAAGGCAAGCAGTAAGCCAGCTGCGTGTTTCCCCATGTCCAATTTGCTATGGAGAGCTGATTCTGAAACCTCTGACAAACAAAATAAATGCCCATGCTAACAGCAATTTTTTCATGTTTAGTTGTTCAGAAGCACCAGCAGAGACATCAGGAGCTGAAGGAAGGCAACAATATCCACCTAAAGCAGTATTTACTATCCGTTGGTGTTACAGGCAGATGAAAAATACCTGCTGTTCATCATCTGAGGTTGCCACAGTATTGCTCTACACAATATATTTTTTCAGTACTATCTTAGTTTAGTTTTAAATATCCTCAATTATGGATTGTTCAACAGCTTCCCTTGGAAACTTGCTCCATACTCTTTCAGACTTCACTGTTAGGATGTTTTCCTTGATTTTTCCAGCCTACATTTGTATTTTCCTAACTTCATGTCATAGCTAATCATAGCCGACAGACTGCAAGTAGAAAACTGGGTGGGGAAGAAGGAAACCCCAACCAGCTCAGGGAAACATGGTAGACAGCGCTTTGAGATGCACCCACAAAGCAGGAGAAACCAGGCAGAGAGGGCCAGGAAACAGCAGAGAAGTGAAGAAATAGGAAGTGAAGCAGCAGTCATGAAGAAAGTATGCAAGGGAGCAGCAACCCTGCAGGGTAGGAAAAAGCAGGACGACTTTCAAGGGCAGAGATGAATGTAACTTGGGGGAGGATGCAGTGACAGGATTTGGGGAAAAGAACAGAGGAACAGAACTATCAGGGAAAAAATGGCCGGAGGATGCGATAAACAAAGAAGCAAGGGGGAGCAGAAAAGACGTCAGGTAAATGAGCATGAAAATTGCCGCCTGAGCTTTGTACTTAAATTTGTGTGCCTCCTTAAACCAGAGGCAAAATTGCCTCAGGCCAGGTCTTTGCTGTAAAGTTGTGCAGGCCTACTTATGCTAGTCAGATATACAAAGGGGTATGATTTGCAACTGAGGTTAAAACTGAGCCACACTCCCAAAAGCAGCTAATGTTCACAGTTACGCAGGCAGAACTATACTTTTACCAGCACATTTTGTGTCATTCGGACAACGAGAAGATAAGCCACACTGGCAAAAGCACAGTTTTGCTGATGCAAGTTTTATCTACGGTAGATATACCTCTGGTACAGCATACCGAGGTGTAACTACACTGGAAGAGCTCTTTGCTTGTCAAAACAGTCACACTCACACAATTAGCAGACTGTCCGTAACAGAGACATGATTAAGACAGGTAAAAGGACTTCTACTGATATAATAAAATTACTTCCATGGCTATAGCAAAAACTGTCAGCAGAAGGTTTCTCCTGGTAGAACAATGCAGGTTTGTAGACCAGAAGGGCATAAGACAGAGAAGTGTTTTAGATCATTGCTGGAGCTTTCATATAGGAAAATACTTGCTTCCACAAAAAGAAGACTCAATACTTGCAAAGTGTCTGAATATTAAGAAAACGTGGATAAGAGGATTTAAGTCCTAATACTGACACTTTTACATTCATTTATCATTAAATTAGCTTGATTTTTAGACAAAGGATTCTTGAGAAAAAAACATTCTCAATTTTTTTTTTGCGTTCCTGTCTTCAGCCTGTATGATAGATAACGTTCGTAATCTTGTTTTCCTTCTGTGAACTACAAAGGTGAAAACTCTCTTAATGAGCATCTAGAGAGCAAAGATTTGGTAGAAGCTAGATTTGGTAGATATGCTACTAAACATTTTTTTTTCCCCTTTTCAATTACTTTGGTGGTCAGATGGGACTGTGCTCTATCTAAACTGAAACTTGAAAAGGAAAAAAAACCAACCAAACCACTATTATTAAAATGAGCATAAGAAAGCTGCTACATGAAATGATTCACTGTATGGAAATCTTGACTCTTGAAAGAAATGTTTTCTAAGCACAGTGCACAGACATCTGTGCCTTCTTCAACAGAACTCCGAGTAACTACGAAGGGCAGAAGACATTTGAAGTCCACATTTTCAGCTTGCAATCAGTGGCCCACGTGCCTACAGCAAAGGATTAATTTGGGATTGATACCTATAAGAACATCCTGAAGTCCTAACAGTCATACAAAATTTTTCCTGCAACCTGTTGTGAACTGATAATACACTGCTGTGGCTCCCTAATTTCACTGGTGAAATAGTCTTCGCAGATATTACTTTTGATTGAATGGCAACTGCAAAAAGTCTTCCTTTAATAATTTTATGAACAATCTTATGTACTCAGTTCACAGTGGCCTTCCAAATTTGATTAGGCTGTCTCTTTTACTCTATACCATTCTGCCCTCAGAAGTAGCTGAAAATATATCGTAGAGTGCAAATGAATAGTCTGAATAGTTTAGCAAAATTATTGAAAAAAATGGTAAAATGGAAAGAAATAAACAAGAAAAGGCCTAAGGGTGGAGCCTAACCACTAGAAAAAGCGTTGTACAGAAGACAACCCAAGGGAAGGACTAAGGAAAACACTAGTAAGGCACGCAGTAGCACAATGGATTGGAGCACTGGTTTTCTACCTCTAGAGACCCGGATGCAAAGCCTGATTTAAAGTACACATAAAAATGAATGTGATGAATTCTCCCTACTGTCTTCTGAACAGTGGTCCACATGCAAAAATACCATCTGTTGAAGGACACCAATGTCCTCCACAACTGCTTATCCTATACGTGCACACACACAGCTAGAAAGTTGCATTAAAGGTCTCTCGAACTGAAAAGTAACTCTTCTTTTCTTTTCCTGCTCATTTTTCCTTGGTATTTATTGGGGCTTTGCTATGGTTATAGTCACATGTAATAAAGAACAGATAAAGACATGAAATTCTGAACTGTGGTTTCTGCTATAAGTGGCGATGATTCACCTCAGAAGATCTTCTCCATCGTTCTCTGGGCACAGACTTAATCAATAAAAATACTTGTTTTTGTGTTAGTTGTTAAACCCTCAACCCACCAGCCAACGGGCACGATTCACCACAGTCTGCACACTTTTCTTGGCTTAATCTTAAAGACAGATCTGCAGATGATGTTTCTGGTCTAGACTCCTGGTTACTGACACAGCAAAGCAGAGGAAATACACATTGTGCTTACTTGCATGCGGTGATTAAGTAGAGCTGGTATCATTAGTCTCGTCCTATTACGAACACCACATTACCCAACCACGTTGGGAAAGAAAAGAGCGGGCTCAGATTTCATATCTGGAAACGGACAGTTCTTTTAAAGCTTGTTACCTGGATAATGCTGTGTGTAAATAGGAACGGCAGCAAAAGCTTGTGGCAGCAAATGGGCTAAACATGAAAAAAAAAGAGGTTTGGAGAGCCAGGACAACAGTGGAATGAAGGGAAAATGAAATGAGAGCAGTGTACATACAGTTCAGCATACAAAAGTTTAGTAACACGGAAACTAATAGAGACAGTTCCTGGCATGATTTTGGGTTAGTGCTGACTGCAGAGAACTGGTGCACAGCTGGAGTACTCGTGTGAAAATGTTAGCAGCATATGTAATAAAAACCACTGAATTGGAATTATACAGAAATAAGTTATTATTGAAACACAGCTGTACTTTGAACAAAGCGTTGAGGAATTAAAAAGACAATGATTTGCCAAAGGGAACGGCATAAACTTATCTCAGCCAGAGAGCCACAACCAGTTCCCGTGGCTGCTCCCCACTATTGAGTGCAAGCCCCGTTTGCCTGCAGTAACAAAATGGGGACCAAAAGCTTTAATTACATGGCACCCTCCACATCAGTTTCAATAAATTGATGTACTTTCATCATATAAACTAAAAACATGTCAAGTGTCTTGCAATTTTTTCACCTTTTTTTTTTTATCATTGCTATCACGCTTATCATATGAAAGTTGATCACAAGGGAACTGTAATTATTCAGCTAGCAGCTAGTGGTGATAACATCAAAGCAAGAGCATGTTTATAGGGTTAATGCATGATTATTTTACCATCCCAAAGGCTTTAGGCTGCCATACCACCCAATTATCCCAGGGCTACGTGAGAAGAGGGAACTTCATGTAATTAGGAGGGCCTAAACTAAGCTTTCAGGATCAGTAAAATACATCATGGCACAACACATACTGCCATTTCTCCCCAAATTTTACAGAATATAACAGATTTTTTAGAATTTAGAGAATGAAACAAATATGTTGAAAATCAGACTACAGAATTTAGTAACCACTTTTTAGCTTTGAAATAGAAAAGACACAAAATTTGCTGGACAACATAAACCTATGTACCAGATTTACCATATCTGAATGAGCAAGAGATCCGTTAAGTCATGCACTGTGCTTCTGCTGGGAACCAATACTTCAGCCATATTCAATTAATTAGAAAATAAAAGGCAAGCATTTTTTTTTCAGGTAGGATGCCTGCTGTTAGATATTTGATTCTATGTTTTCTAGGTGCCTACATAGCCTGATTTTCAGAGATATTGAGTGCCTTCATTACCTTGATGGCTTCTGAACAACCCTTAAACTTAAGCACATGAGTATGAGTTAGATGCCGAACTATGGTCATTCCATTTAAAAGTTTAATGGCATAACACATATAACTAGTTGTGTGATCTCTGATGAAAATTGGAATGAAAATGAATGGAAACACTCTTCTGCATCTCAGGTAACTGCCCAAACTCCTGGGATATTGAATGAGCCACCTTTGACTCAAAGAAACCCTTGCAAGAAGGGCTTGATCAGCGCTCAATCATTTAAGTGAAAAATTTGGGATGTAAAAGAGTTGTATCTCAAATGTTTGAAGAAAAAATCCAAAGCAAATCTACTTATCATAATAATACCAGGAGGTTAGTTTAAAAATGAAGCTTGGGAAGAAGCGTTCATTGAGAATCCTCTACAATTTGTCCAATGTGCTGCAGCATGCTGAAACACTTGAAAAACTATTACAATAAGAAAACAGGCTGAATTCTTCCCAACAGATTCTAAACAGTCGGGAAAAGTGATGGAGGCCACTGCAATTAATGGGAGATAGGAAGGTTACCATGAACATGAAAGAAAAGGCTTTCAGGAATGCAAATAATATAATGAAGAAATGGGTTGAACTTTAAAGAAGAGTGTCACGAGGTAAGAGCTATTTATTTAGATAATTTCAAAACATATATGATTAGTAAGTTTTTTCTTTGATTATCAGGCACCTATGATAAGGATTTGCAAACAGGATAACAAAATGACCTCCCCAAAAGGCTGTTCTCTATAGCCGTTATGTAAGAAAAATGAGAGGATGGAGTTAGCTGTCTATGAAGGGAAGGAGGTAGTGCACAGGTAACAGCCAAAAGAGTTGTTAAAAATACTGCATATAAAAAATACCAGATAAGACATCTACCTGTGAACGTGACCTGCAAACATCTTTAAACAATCCAGTAATATTAGAAGATGTTTGCCAAATGCTTCTGAATATCACAGTTCATGCTTTATGAATTATTAACTTGAACATTAAATAGCCTTGTGTTTTGTGACAGGGTCTCTACAGAACTCCGGTGATCTGCTCTTAATGATCCTGCGTGCTCTCTGCTGGTCATGTCTCATCCATAAACCCTTTCTGCAGACTTCAGAGGGCCCACGGTCAGAAAGATAAATGTTGTCTTACTACAATTCTTTCCATTCTTTAGGGCCTATTTTTCATTTCAGCATTTTATTTATCATTTGGTATTCACATTAACTCTCCAAAGCAAAATTCCTGATACCATTACGCAGACACACTGCTCTATTGTAGGAATATACAGCATTATAACATCACCCACACAGTGCTTTCTGGGGCATTCTTTACAAAACGGGTGTCTGACCCAGTGCGAGGCTGTTACAGGACCTGGGGACAAAAATGCTCTAAGGATGAAGAGCCTCACTGTCAGATTAATAAACATACAACATATACAATCATTGCACAGCTTGTACAGCCTGCTGCTTTGGTGGATTTTTTTTTTAATTTATTTTAAGGGATGGGTTGGGGGAGCGTGAAGGTGGAACGCAATTACTTTCCTTCCAGAAAAATACCAACCCTAAACATGCACATGCATTTTAGTTACTTTGAAAACAAAATAAAAGATTTTTCATTAAGATTTCATCAGATTAAGGAACAGAGCCTTTGGTATCAAAGTTTTGTACTGCCCCATGATTCAGTGCAACAGATTTATTAATTTATTTTTAGTTGGATGGATTCTCACTCCAAGTTACTTTGAGCTTATCATAAAACGAACTCAATGTCAAGCTGGGCATTGAGCTTCTTCAGAGAGAAAATCAGGCTGTGTGGCTGAGAGGTCTAAATGCTTATCAAACCATTACTGAATCACCTAATGATAGCTACATCCTCCAAGAGCAGTTTCTTAGTCCTGCTCTGCAGCACATGAAGTTACAGAAATGCTGACATACCCAACTGTAAGGAATTCCAGAACTGTGTAGTTCACTTACTATCAGTTTTCTGTAAAATACTGAAAGACATACAGTAGCACTTCGTAATAAAATAACAACACTAAAATGATTAGAAACCACACTGATTTCACAGATCAAAGGAAGAGATACTATGCTTGAGACACTTAACTACCTCCCTGTAAATATAGACTGTCTCAAGGTTAATAACTGGTTAAAAGAGAAATTGCTTTTTTTTTTTTTTGGCCTTATTGTAAATACCTGATGCTCATTTCTGCCAGGATCCTGACAAAATCATAAGAAGACCACAGTAATGATATCACACTGCAGAAACATTTTCTTATCTAAGATGCTATTGTACCCTTGCCAGGTTGAAGAGTAGAAGATGCTAACTGTGAAAAAAGTTTTGCTGCTTCATGTATACTAATACAATGTGCCAGAACTCCCTCATGCAGTGACAATGGTGTGTTAACACTTCTGCAGCAGCTATTGCTGCCTAATTTCATGTCATGTTCTTTGTGATGAATCTTAAAGTACGTTACAATAAAAAGGACAGTTTTGTGAGCCTCATTCTGCAGCTGAAGGAACTGAAGCAATGAGAGGGGAACTAATTAACAAGATGTAGAAAGGCCAGGAATAAGAGCCACCTGTCCCAGCTCCCGGCCTGCTTATATCAATAGCGCTCATTTTAGCACAGGAAATAGAACTGGCTGTCATTAAATGAGGAAGAGAGCTGTCAGCCATATAGCCATGTTAAAATAATAATAATAAAAAAAAACAACTCAGAAATTACAGAAGTCACATCACTGACTGATACAGTTCTACTTTTACAGCTTTTGAATGCAAACCAGACTGTAGCTGGAGTCCACGCACACTGGTAATAAAGAAGAATCTGCTGTTCCCTGGCCACTCAGGAATACATACAGAAATAAATATAGGGAGTGATGGATTGATGCTTTTATGAAAGCAAGCTGGGGGTTGAGGAACACAGAAGAAAAAAGCAGAGAGTCAGAACTTAAAACAGAGTGGGAGATGAGAGGAGGGAAGGCTTAGGGAAAAGATTTTGCCTTGTCCGGTGTTTTTTCTTGAGGTAGCTCCTGACCCCAGCTTTTAGGGTGAGAAGGCCCTGTGACACAGCAGCTCTGGTGTGCGTTTGTTACACAGAGAAATAATTTGAAGAGGGTGTACAGGTGTTTCCTGTGTTGCAAAAGTCATCTCTACAGAGACTCGTGTTTGCTATTACCTAAGACTTCAAAGAAAATACCAAGATGCATGTGTAAATGATCGTGTCAATACCAGGATCCACCATCTATTCTCTACTTACCAAAGCAGACATAGACGCAGCTCCTGGGAATGCTTAGGAGGAAGCACCATCAACTGCAGCTCTTCAAAACACGGCCCTGGATGTAAAGAAGGTTCTTCCTTTACTATTCTCTGCCGGCTAGCTACTTTAGGAAGCATCTCCAGTGACTCGTGTATGTTTCCAGAGTTGGGCCCTATATAATAACACAAGATGTACATCTCCAGAGTTGGACCCTATATTTTTATAACAACACAAGGTGTACATTTCTCTCAATGCCTTGATTTTTTTAATTTATTTTTATTTTATTTTTATACTTCTGACTGATTGCACTGGAAGGCCTTCCACCGTTAGCAAAACTTTTTTTTTAGTCTGAGCTGGTATGCTTCAGACTAAATTAAACCCAGCTCCCCATGCTCTAACATGATGCTACTGCTTGTTTGCATCATTTTTCATGCACATATCCTGAAAACTGACGTATGCAATTTCTTCTAAATCCTGTTCTATTTTTCTATGCCACTCAGTTCTTATTTTTCAGATCAAGCCATGTACAGTGCGACTATGTTTTTCAGAGGTGCTGAGTAACCCATTCTGACCTGAAATGTTTTGCTACACATCAAAAAAGGGGTGATGAGAAGTACTGAGAAATTTGCATTTGGAAAAGGGGAAGCAAATAGGAAGCTAGCACACTTTGCAAAGGCCTTATCCACCCATGTCCTTCCTCCTCAACCCTACATAGCAGAGCGACCACTGCCAGGTGGCTGCAGAGGAGCTGATCTGCCAGGCACTCATTTGCTTGGGGCTGGTGTGGGAGGACCTATGCACAGCCCTGTGACCTGAAGTACAGCCCTTTTGGGGGAGAGCAAAGGGTACAACCTTGGGCAATGAAACCTATTTTCACTTCAAGGAGTTCTAGTTAATGAGAACTCAGAGAAAGGAGGATTACACCACAGTGACTGTTTCTGATGAAGTACAAAAGCCTACATTTCCCATGGTCCAGTCACTGCATAGCCTCTCCTGTGGGTGTTGGCTGAATTACAGTGAATTAAGATAAGGGGAGCTGGGTGGGTAATTAAGACTTTTATATGCATGTTTTGAAACAGGATCCAGTAAATTCATGGCTAAAGTTTTGAAAAAATTGTGTAGGTTAAACATTTTAAGTCCACCATGTTCTTACTTGCAAGATGCAAATCTTCTGAACTCCTTCTGAAGCATCTGACTGGAAAAGGGGCTATAAATCATTAAATACCTGACTTTTGTTGTTTGGGACACTACAAAAATCAGGGAAATGTGTTTAATGAACATTCTTCTTGTTCAAAGCATTTCACTAGTTCAGCTCTGATATTGTTTCAAAACTGTTTTCTCAAGGCCCTCCAGCACATGGCGTTACGAAAAAAAAAAAGTTGTCGAACTGGTTTTAACACATCTTTTCAGTACTGATAAGCAGAAGTTCACTTAAATAATTCTGAATAAGATACATATGGAATATACCTTTATTAAGACCTTCTTGCTGAACTCAAACTTTAAGGAGAGTTGTTGCATTACAAGCTTAAACGGACTCTTTCAAAGGTATTAGAAAAGTACAGGGATGTGTCACATACTGCTCTGAAGAGAGTCTATGTCACATCCTGTTAACCGTGTCTGCTTCTAAACCTGTTTTGTAAGTACAGTGAGCGGCTGACAATCTTCAGCTGCAAAAAGCTTTGAAACAACATGAGTGAGTTTCAAAAGAAAGCTAGACACTACTGTATTTTGGTAGCTAAAGGTAAAACACTCAACAAATAGCATGTTTTTCTTAATGAAGTAAATGATTTCATCTTGAGACTACTTTGCTTAACAATGCCATCATTAAAATGGTAATAGGCTTTGAGGTCCCTATTCAGCATGGTGTGGGATCATACCTTTGCTGTTACTGTTTCATCCCACTTACAAAGAAGTTTCTGCAATTCAGTCTGGTAAGAACAAGATATTAACCAAGGAAATAAAGCTCCAAAAATAGCACGTGACCAAATCTTTAAATCTATTTTAGTAGGGCCCAATCTATTCTCTCCCTGAAACCAGTCAGACACTTTAGTAGGATGCAAAATAGTTCCCCTGCAAGGTGGAAACAAGACAAGCTAACAACTTTCATTATTATTATCATCTGTGTTGGAAATGATGGTTTTAGAAGCCCAAACATGCTAAAATTACCAAGAAAAGAGGTATAACTACACACACTAGCCTGTTAACATGATTTGGTAAAACTTCATACATGTCTTTTCCCTGTAATAACCAGGAGACTTGATTGAACACAGCTAGAAAAAGGCCTATTTAAACAGGATTTTTTTCCTCCTAAATTTTCAGTATAAAAGTTAAAGCAAAAACAAAGCAAAAATACTTCTGCAGATGGACTCAGGCAGCAGACCCGAAACTTCTCCGTATTTCCTTTTTCATCCTTTTGCATTAACAAGCCTCTCATGGCAGACTAGGCCCATGCACAAAGTTTACCAGTAAAGAACTGCTCTTAGATGCCACAATCAACTCCCATTCAAAGGCCTAATTCTCTGTTATACCTAAATTGTGTGTCATGCCCTGCCATATTATCCAGTCCTTCTGGGGATCACTAAGACAGCAATGCAGATTTAGAGCAGCATCAAGGTCCCTGCTATTTACCCTTGAGTTGAAAGGCCTTTACCAGAGCCAAGAATAACTAGAAAGCACCAACTTGCTGGCCACACCTCCCTCCTCACACCGCACCATGCATCCCTACAGAAAGGGGTGCAGGGAAAAAGATAGGAAAGACCGTGCTCCCACACTGAGCACAGGAGGATTTTTTCGTGACTGTTTCCATAAGGCTTAACATGCCCTTTGCTTGTCTAGAGGGGCATAAAAAAGGCCCAGCAAAACAATGAAATCAGGCCCTCCCTACCAGTAAGTGCAGGAATGCTTGCTAAGACAAGCACTTCTTCCCCATTGTGTTTAGTTTTCCGAGCTCACTAGGTTGCCTCAACACATGGAAATTTGCTGGTAATAGGTAGGACCATCAAGACGTTATCTTGCAGTCCCAAAAGATTAAACTTTCTAACCTTGCGTTTTCATCCAGTAATGAGGGATCCTCATGGGATTCCCCTGCCCAGATCTGCAAGACTGCACAGAAGCAGGGGCCTGTGCAGATAGATGGCATGAAAGACTGTGTTCACTGACTCTTCTACATTGCCAGGGGAGTTGACAAAAACAGATGGTTGTCCACACAAAAAAAAAAAAAAAAAAGCATAAAATACCAAAGCAACTATTGATCTTAAAACTGGATAAAGATTGCCTAAATATTTTCCATGACTGGAGGCAATAGGCTACATTCATCTATGATGTATCACCCAGGCTGGCCACTGAGTTTTTTTAAGAGCTTTGTGCCCCGCAGCACTTCAATCATTATCGGTTCCTACTGTTTTCTTAAAGCAGGAGTAATGTTACATTAGAGTAGTCATATCTCACCACATTTTGCTTACTTCTACATAACTTTCATTATTAAATGTAGCTGCCAGTAGCAAATTATTTGGGAAATCAACTTCACAAATTATCCCACATAAAAAGTGAAACAGTAAGATTCACTGTGCATCCTTGTATGTCCACAAATTATAGTGCATAGATGCTTTTAAAAACTGAACAGCTTTCAGAGATGAATGAAGCTAAAGGGATGTTTGCTTTATTTATAGCAATGCCTCCTTGACAAATAATTCAAAGAGGTAACAAAGGAATAGCTGCACAGTTTACTCCGGTGACTTTGTTCCCATAGAAATGTACACGCATACCCTCATCCATCGGCAGGGTGCATACCTATGTGCTGCATGGCCTACAGTGACATATTTGGTGTGTCTCTAGCTCTTGATGCATCTGCTGGTGTGCCAGCTCTGTTCTCCCCCGTTGATGCTCAGGCTACCAGCAGAACTGGCCCCACCGTACAGCAACACAGATTTTCTTCAGAAGACCAGTGCTTTAGAAAAAAGCACAACTCTGGAAAACAGTTAAAGAAGAAAATGATATATCACAGTATCTGTCTTCTGTGTTTCTTTTCAGTTCTTATTTCTCACTCTGAAAAGCAATTCCCCACCCCTGTGAATAAATGCCCGTTTCTCTGTAAAAGGAAGATGGAAATCAGGCAACAAAAGTTGGAGGGAATAGAGATGATGCTGTGTGACTGGGCCTCAAGCTGAATTATTTTTTGCTTGTTCTTTGAGTTTGTTTTCCACTTTGAAAGCATTTAGTTTGAAGATTTCCTATAGGAGCAGGGTTGAAGAATTCTCTCTGTTAATCTAAGTAACAATACTGAAAATTCTTAATCTAAAATAGTGATACTGAAAGAAGCTGAATGCAATTTTTTTTTCAGTCAGCATTCACCTTCCTTCACACCCCTTTACTTTCAAAAAATTAAGGCCATCAAACAAAAATTACTTGCATCCCAATTCTGCAAAAGGGCTGTGTTACTGCAGAGTTGTGAGTGAGCTCTGCACCTCCTGCTACATCAGTAAGGCAGTTTATTTCTCTCTCTGTTTTCTTAGTAGTCTACAATACGTAGGGGATAAGATCTGAACATTTTACTGCAGCAGGAAATGCAAGCCATGTACTTAAGTAATACAGTTTGTTGGGACATTTAAAAAATGTTTTCTGAGCTGCCTGCAAGAGTTATCCAGCCTATGCAGCTCCAGCTTCCTCCTCCTCCTCCATTAGCAAGGCTCACCTATGATATTTACTGCATCATTGCATCCAAGCCAAACTTGGTTACTGCGGCAACTAAGTTTTTCTTCTCAAAGGGTCACAGGGAAACACATCCTTCAGGATCCCCTAGTAACCGTCAGCCGTATGACTGGGGAACATCAACAGTGAAATGCCTGCTTTCCATCGCTAAGGCAGCGCCGCCTGTGCCTGCAACAAGGGGGGCAGAGTCTAGTTACATTCCTGACCCACTTTCACATCCCTCCCTCCTCCTCCTCCATCTCCTCCTCCCTCGGAGAGCACAGCAGCAACCAACGGGGCAGCAGGAGTCTCCATTTAGCAAGCCTCATAACACCCGTAGCCACTGAGCTGTGTGCTGTCTCCTAGCAAGCAGCAGAAGTGCAGGTTTCCCCAGCAGCGTGCGAGGAGGGAACAGCAAACCTCCGCTGCAAGCGAGGCCTGGAGGGGACATCTTCCCTCTCCCTGCCCTGTACGTGCAGTGATAGTGCTTCTTTCTTTTGTCCAGGCACCCTCACCAAATACAGCGTAAGGCTGTCCCCCCTCCCTCCTCTCCCTAGTGGGTACATGAAAGGCTAGGAGTGTGTTTCATTTCCTCTCCCAGTACCTATTCTGCCATCCCCTCATCTCTGGATTAGCCTCAGTGTGCACGTCTGACTGCCCTGCTCTCGCCCACCTCCTTTATGTAACCTCGCCATTCCTCTCCCACTCTTATCCTCCTGGGGCTCATCCCTTTCCCCAGATATTGCAAAACCTCCCCCCACCTGTGGCAGGCAGGTAGGTGAGTAAGAGGAGGGCTGGTTCTGCATCCTGACGGCTGCTCACGGCACCCATCTGTTACCCTGCGAGCGACACTCTCTTTCCCCACAGTCACGAGGGATTTCACCCTGTCTCAGGGCAGACGTGAACCCCCAAACCCCACCTCCCCTTGCCCCACCATCAGGGCACCCCACACATCCCCAGCCTTGTTCCACAGGCCGCCCTGTGCCTTGTGAGGCCATGTAGAGCTCCGTATGCTTGCGGGGTGCGCAGACAAGCTCAGGGTGGGGGTGTGTGGGTGAGGCCTGTTGACTGCACCCAGGCTGGAAGCGCAGAAGCCTCGCAAGGCCTAGGGGTGGCTAAACATGTGTGTAGGGGTGACAAGGCCTGGCTGCGGCACTCAGCCGGACCTGTCCTCGCCCTCAGGGTGAGGACAGGCCAGGCAAGGGGAAGGCAGTCCCCAACCCCCCCGGGGGTGTTGGGTCTCAGCAGGAGCTGGTGAGGGCCTGTCTTCAGCCCCACCACCAGGACACACCAAGCTGTGGGGTGCCCTGCCGGGGAGGCTGACTGGAGGGGAAGGCAGGGTGCTGCCTGGCCCCATCTTGTCCCCTCCTGTCCCCCCCACAGAGCTGGGAAGCGTCGCTCCCCTCAGAGCGTGGCGTTGTTAAGAAGCGCTGCTCAGCGGTGGGATGGCCCTTTTATTTATTTATTTATTTTAAAGAGGATTTTCTTCCACGAGAGATGCTAATGAATGCCTTTGTTGTTGTTGTTGTTGTTCTGTTACTTCAAAATACCTGCTGCCAATGCCAGTGGGCTGCAGAGTTCTCCCCGGGAGCCACAGCACGGCCTGGCCAGGGCCACAGGCCTTGATCCACTGCTTGCATGTAGTGGGGACAGCCTTGGTCATACAGCTGCCTCTAGATTTCACGAGATTCTTTCTCAGCCTGCTATCTTGTTGTTGTTGATTGTTTATTTCTTCTTCTTCATCATCATCTTCTTCCTCTTCTTCTTCTTTTTTTTTTTTGTGGAAACAAAAATAAAAATAGCTGTTCAATTTCTGAACACAAAAAAATAAAAGCTGCTGCTCAAAAAAAAAAAAAGTTCACTGTTCTTTGTGCTTGTATAACTTAAAACCACCTGTTTTCAAGTTTGGACTTGATACATACTTCTGCTCCGCTCCTGTAAGTGCTTGAGCACATGGTACACACATGCTTGCCTCTGTGGAGTTGGGGGCCTTAATCTTCAACATCACCCTAAATCTTCAGAGCTGGACCAAATTAACAAAAATAGTTGAGTAATAGATTAATAATGACTCAAAATTACATGACACACAAGCAGTATATTATTTCCAGCACCATGGAAAAGGTGGTTTTCCAGATTCTCTCTATAAATGTGAATATAACAGTGTTCTAGATACTGAACATGTAGTACATTTGTCTTTTGAATTATTAAATTTGACCTAAATGTTTGTACTTCTCATTAACCTAATGTTTCACACATAAAAGAGCCCTAAAACACATCTAACTATTATTTACCTAAGCTTTAAATTAGCTTGCACTGTGCTGTGTATGACCAATACTAAACTGGCAGCAGTACCTGAAGCATCGTTTTTAAACCTTCCTCGGGTATTTCTGCGTAAGGGCAAGTTCACTCTCAAAGCTCACTGTGTGCGAGGGAAAAGTTCCCCACCTGCAGAGGTGTTAGCAGTGATAAAAGACTGCATCAATGTTCTTGTGCTCCCCAGTGATGTTTTTTTCAGGTCAAGTGAATACAGTGGGCTTCCCTTCATCTATTGTGACCATGACAGCACTGCATGACATGACATTCAGTTGTCACTGAAAAACACTGAAGTGGAAATGGGCAAAGAATAATTAGAAAAGGATGGGAGAAAAACAAGAAAATATGAAACAGAGAGACAATAGTGATAGGTGTAAAAACTACTAAACTTTAATTTGGGATGCTGTATTTTTCACTGAGATAACCAAATCTTGTGTTTGAGATCAAATACGCTTCTGATTAGGCATAAATACCTTTTTTCATCTAGTCAAACTTTTCAAGAAATTACCGAACAGTGACTCTTTGCAATACGGTTTGATAGCTTATTATTGAAATACTAACATCCTCATCACTAATGTCAGAAGACATGACCAAAACAAATTGCTAGGCTGTTTAATGAAATGTATTCAATGATCAGTGTAAGCCCTTTTCTATAAGGAATCTCTACTTCTGACTAAATTGACAAAAATCCTGTCCAAATCAGCAAGTGCATAATATTTCCAAGAAGAGCTATAGAAAATAGCAATATATCAGCTACAATAGCTAACATATCTACGTATATAATAATAGAATAACTAATATATAAAATATATAAAATATTGCTTTGTAGTAATTTATCATGAGGATTTATTAACTAAAGAGCTTGTTTTGAGAGCTTTTTGTGCTAGTTCCTAGAGCTTGAAGAGTGAAATTGTATGATGCAGGTTGGTACAGACAGTAAATGTAGCTACAATTGTTCAAGTTTGAAGGTGTACTTTATTGCAAAGCAAATTTTAAGGTGAGATCTCTACCGTATCTGCTGCAATGAAGTCTCAAGTTATAATATCCTGGCCAAGAACACTCCTTTGATGAGTCCTTTTTATAAATAAACAGTGGTTCACTATGGGACAGGTACTGAAATACCATTTGCAGAATGGGCACGTATTGAGCAGGTTTTGGGAGGATTGGAGGAAAGCAGCCAGCAGGCAGCCCCAGGCTGGCAAGGTGGCACGAGGGACAGCACACAGTCTGGGGTGCACTAAGGGCAGGAGCTGGGGAGCATCCTGAGGCTGTTACTTAAGATCACCTTTCTTCAGACCCCCCCCCCACAGCCCTAAAAGCAGGCACATGCGGGAGCAGCCTAGAACAGCGTTCTCCAAAGCACGAGGCGCGCTGCCATTACAGGTGAGGCCTGGAGTGGCCCTGCCCCGGTGAGCGGTGCCGGGAGGACCCTAAGGAGAGCCATGAAGGGCGGCGTGGTGCCAGAGCAGCCAGGCCACAGCAGGAATCACTCTGCCTGCCTCTCCTCCTTCCCCATGTCCCCCAGCAGCACAGCCGGCTGCGGGGCGCAGGGCTGGGAGCCAGGGCAAGGGAGCATGGCTGGGGAGGATGGAGCAATGTGGGGGAGCATGAGAAGGGAGAGGGAGAACAAGAGGCAAAAAAAAAAAAAAAAGAGACAAAACACCTTTTATGCCCTTAATTTCGAAATAGATGTAAGGGCCTGTCTTTCCTGCTCTCAAGGATTTTTTTTTTAATTTTTTTTTAACATTGCTGTAACTGCTGCTGCTGTGGTGAAGTAGGCCAGCAGCATACCCCCATTTGGGGTGCTGACCTTGCCTCATTTGCCTTGCAGGAGAGCTGAAGCTCCTTGGCTTCACCACTTTTACCTCGAGATAGGTCAGAAACATTACCCTGAGGTTAAAAAGCACACCTCTTTCAGCTGTGAAGGCAAGGCCCAGCTCTGCCTCAGACATCTCCCTCCGAACTGGAATTTCAACAAGTACCTGCCCCTAAGATTAATGTTGCGCAGCATTCCCAGGCACGCCCCACCACAAACACGGATGATCTTCCTCCGGGCCCCAGCACAGCACCAGCAGCCTTCTGCCCGCAGCAACGCGCCCTGGCTTGGGAGCAAGGTTTCCAGCTTGGCCTGAGCCAAGCCGAGCCTGATCCATGCTGCTTGCTGGTAGGCGAGCGGGGAAATGTCTGGCCCATCACGGGACCTGCAGCGCGAGCTCTTACCTAGGCGTAGTGCATGCTTAGAAAGGAGATCTTTTCCTTTCTCTGCTGACCCTGTTCTTGAACATTTATATGACCAATTTATAATCTCCTTTTAATTGCAGAGATAATATATTTAAAACATATGTGTTTCCCATAGCACTGTGTGCGCTTTGAGCGTTGTCTGTCTTTTGCCCTGTGTGCATTCACCGAAGGTACTTGTGCATATGGAAACAATCAGACTACCCAAAAGACAACACACTTGATACTGCTAATTACATGGAGTAAACACCACTGGGACTATAACCGGTCTCTAGATCTGAGTCAGTATTTCACTGCTAAGCTAAAGAAGAAAGTCCATTATGTGCACTCATATAGCCGGCTAAGTCCCTGCTGCACACACTGCTGATTTCTGTACATGCTACGTGGCAGAGAGCCAAGGAATTGTAGCACAAACAGGATTTTATAACCAGAGCTATTTAGGGATGGGCAAACTGTGAAACTCCAAAAGTCAATGATTCTAGCACACTTTCAATTAATTTTTATTGTCAAGCTGTATTTCAGGATACTAAAGACCTCTGTGATGACAAGAGGGAGGCTGTGGGAATAGGCAGAAATACTTTATGCATGGTTATTCTCCCTGATTTATAGTTCAGTGAACAACCTATCTGGATAGCAAGTTATTTCTTTCCTCTCATGTTAGATGGAATTCATCTTTGTCTTGAGCTCCCCCCAGAAAACACATTTAAGCAATATAAATACAGCATCAGGCATCATATTGTGCAAATGGTACATCTGAGTCCTTGCACTGAAGAAAATATCACTTTTTTTTTTTTTTTGTGCTAAAGGTGGCTATAATACTGGTGTTGTTCAGACAATTAATCTTATGATAGTCTGATACAGAAATAACTGAACAGAGTTAAAAGCACTAACCACATCTCAACAGTTTCCAGAAGGAACTTCAGAGAGGATGCTGCATTCTAAAACCTCAGCACACGCTGAATTCTTCATGCTCAAAGTTTCCAGCTCAGGATTAAATCATGCTGTGCATGAGCAATCAAAATGATAAAGCCTTCCTTCCTAAGGTGAGTGTCCAATTCACCAACTCAGCACCCTCTGTGTCCCTCTGAAACTTGTAGGCCAGACTCTTGTGTTGGCTCATCAGGAGCACTGGCTGGCAGCTGAGTTTTTCTTGCATTTCTCCCTGCAGAGGACACCAGCTTGGGCTTCTACACAGATACTGGTGGTTTAAAGAGACATTGCATGTTCAAGACACTTATAGATTTGCCTGAGATTGGGCAGAAGATTTGGATTGCAGGAAGGCTGACAGACAGAGCAATTGCATAAACCTTTTTTCCTTAGGAAACCTGAAGAAAAACAAAGCAAAACAAAACAAAAACAAAACAAAAACACATGCTTTGGAAAATAGTGGAAGAGCTGGGCCACAGTCAGGTGTCCTGCTGTAGCTTGCAGCTTAGCGAGGCGGCAGCACTGGTTGGTTTCTTTTCGGCTGCCCCAGGTTACTGCTTCATCGGCTGTGCTGATTCAGCTGTCTGTCTAGCTGCCCTTTAAGCCGTGTCTGTGAAATGATCCACTTAAAATAAGTGCTTTTTAGGGAGGATGTATGGAGTTTTGTTTTTTTCTTAACCCAAAAGTCCTTAAAAAATCTTTAGAGTGGAGCTACACCAACACTTGATTCACCGTTATGGGACTGCAGGTGTAAGTCTCTGGGGGTGTGGGAGGGATGAAGGGCAGTGATACTGTGGGGCTCCGCTTCAGCTTGAACAGATGGATGTCTGCAACTTGAAATGGCAAAAATGTGTTTTTGTGTTATGTCTGTTCTGGTATTCCTACTACGCCGAAGTCAGCAGACAATAAGGCGACCTTACGCCTGCCTGTGTACTGTATGCATCTCCTGGGTGGTCACTTTGTGGTCGGCTGGCACCCTCACTGCATGCTGCCGCTTGCAACAGCAACTGCAATTGTTCCTCTGTACAGATGGGCTGGCACCCAGAAATCCTGGCCTGTGTATGCTTAGCTCAGCTTGGGATGTGTTGAATATCTTCCTTTGGACCCACCAGTTTTGGCAGGTCACATCTACACTGATTTTTGCCAGTGAATCTATATCACACTGATTTGAGAATTTAAAAAATGGCAAAGCTATGCCTGCAATACATAAAATGTTAGCCAAGCTGGATGTGTTAGTAGCAGGCTTATCTCCACATGAAAGCCAGCGTGTGACAAGCCTGAGTATGAACGCCTTGGACACTGTCACCCTGCACGTAGGCAGCAGTTATGCACGCAGGCTGCGGCAGAAGTTACCATCACTGGCTCTTCCCTAGTGCTGGAGGTTTCTGCTGCTTTCAGGTCCAGGGTGCAGGCTGTGGGCTGAGAGCTTCCCCTCATGCATGGAGGGGGTAGCTTGTAAAATGAAAATACTAGGTCGCTGCTAACCTGCCCCCATTCAGGCTGAAAAAAATGTGTGAAGCATTCAAGCACAGTTCAACAAAGCAGATCTGAAGGGATTGTAACCACAGGCTGGGAGGATAACCTTTTCTACCAACACATTAGCTCGGGAGGACATGCATCTGTAGCCCAGCCCCCTGTGTGGACTTTGTTAGATTATCTCTAGGGAGATGATTGCAAAGAGACCTGCTGCTTATTTCTAGCACGAAACCATGCAGCTCCTCCTTTGGGCTGCCATTGTGCTCCTGCTAATGGGGACAGCAACTCGGTTTGTCCACGTCTGCCTTAAAACTGGGCGAGACGTAATCTTTGTGTACGCCAAGCATAAGGTGGCTTACCCCTCCGTGAAACTCAGGTGAGCTGCTGCTTTGCTGATTGCAAACCAAGAGCATCTTCACAGGGAGCTTTGCTGCTGAAATCAAAGTGAAACTTTACCCTTGGCTTTCTTATTGCTACCTCCTGAGTCACCACATCCTTCTCTTGTCACCACCACCTTTCAGTTTAGAAAGTGGCAATGAGCCACAGTATTCAGCAGTAAGCGAGAACTGGGCCTGCGTGTGTGTGTGTAGGGATAAATTTACAGAGGGGTTAAAATTTGCTCTTTGAAAGCAGTGAGCACTGAAGGGTCCACCTGGGGAGTCAGTTGTTGGCGTGCTGTAATTTTACATTGCTTCCCTATGTTTCTTGTGGAGACAAGCCCCAAGGAATCTGAAGACTTGGCTTGTTTTCCTGATCCTGCAACAGATTTCCTGTCTTGCCCGGCCATGGGTAAGTCCTTTAGGTTCACATATTCAGGCTTGGGCTTTAACTTTAGCCCTGTAGCTTAAGATACCCAGAATCTGTCTTGCACATGTATTAATCACTTACAGCTCCAGCCAAAATTAACAGAAGCTGCCTGTACACAGAAGTGCACTGAAAATTAGATGCTACTTAGAAAAACAGGGTCAGGTCTGTCTTACTCAGCTTGCTCATATGTTTAGTGGGGATGATAACACCTGTCCAGCTGGGGAGACATCAGCCTAAATTAATTAATGTTAGTAAAGGATGTGAAGCAGATTTTATTTATTTATTTATTTATTTATTTATTTTTGTAGCATTACTTGCACATGTAAAGGAGAACAGCTCTTTGAGCATTGTTGCTCCTGTTTTGGTCTTTTATTGTATTCAAATAAGGATAAACATTACCTCCTTCGCAGCAAGCTCAGCTAAATGTTACATGCCCATAAAGAGGTTGGTTTTGCTTGGAAGGATTAGGGCATGAGATTTTGGTTCCTCTCACTTGTTTATGAGCATGAATTTACTACACATAAATCATTGCAGGTCAGAACATTGCTGTTGCCTTAACACAAGGTAAGAGAGCACAGAATCACTCTTTAATGTTGTGCAATTTGACAGGATTTGGCTTGTCCTGGTTTTGTGTTTGGAGAACTCAGGCTGCCCTTTGTGCTTGATGTTTTACCTCTTTTTCTCTTGAAGGTCCAGTGGAGAAATCCGACTAGGCGCGTTTGCATCACTCACTCACCGCCTGTTCTTTGTCTGTATGCAGTGTTTTGCTGAAATTAAAGCACAGCTTTTTCTCTTTTGCTCGCGGTGGGATTTCCCAGCAATTCACAAGGCTGCCGTTGGATGAACACTCCAAGCTGGCACTGATGCTGAAAAAAGCAGTCATGTTTTCTTTATACCTGTTCCCTTTTATCTAGTCCAGGGTGCACGTGGCTGTAAGGTGGACCAGAGCAAGGAAGGAATTTGGCTCAGAAAGTAACAGTTTCTGGGTTTTCATCAGCCTTGCTTTATGTGGTTCAGTTTCGTGACAGGGCTTAGCAGCAGGGCAAGAACAGAAGCTGCAGGGAGCCAAGGCCCAATTCTTCAGGTGGCCTCACGTGGAGGTGGTTGCAGAAATGTGGCCATTTGCCACCCTGTGTCTCTTTGTCTTACTGCCACTATCTCTTGGTGGTGGGGGTGGTGGCAATAAGTTAATGTTACTCAGGACCCAGCAGCAAGGGGGTTGCTGTGGATAAAGACCCATATTGTGTCTTTCTGAACCCAAGGCTATCCCCCTCCCCCTTTCCATTTTTTGGTTTACTCAGCAGAGCTACCCTGATTCACATAAGCTAACAATCTGTTTGAGAAGAAACAATTAGGCCCGTAGAAGTTGTTGACATCTTATTTTTTTTTCTCTCAGTGGCATAACAGGAACTCCAGCTAAGCTAGTCCCTTTTTTGCTCTTCATCTCCTGCATCACTCCCAGACGCAACCCATGAGGATGCGGGCAGAATGGTGGCCCCCCAAACAGCCTGGACCAACAGGCTGCCTAAGACACTTAGTATTTCTCACAGCCCACGACGTGGCTGTCGAGCAGGCTGTTAATTGAAAACACAGCGCATTTCACTGCTCAAACTCGGCAGACTCCCTGGTCAGCTGCAGACGGCTTGCCACGACCCCTGAGCCCGCGGTGCTGGCAATTGCTGGGATGAGCCACAGCGCCCTGGGAGGACGGGCTGTGGTTGCAGGAGGCCTTCGGATCAGCTCGGGTGTCTTTTCCAGGAAGCTGAGTGTACGCTCCCTGCTTCTTCTTTTTCTGTGATCGTTAGTTCAGCTTAAATCACATCCTGAAAACAGCATCCTGCTGCAGAAGCAGCAGCGGTCCTGGAAACAGACTGCTTGTATAAAAAATCTTACGGGAGCCAGATGCCCCCTACCCTGACAAGGATTGACCAGGTGGCTGGTGGTATCACCTTTCACTGCTCTTTGGCAAGGGGGGAAGCACAGAGTGATGGTGACTTTTCAGGTGGAGATGCAGTTAATTTTTGTTTAAGTGCTGTGGAGGGAAACAAGTCATTGTACACAATGCAGTGCCAGCGTAGAGATGGAAATGGGGACTATAGGTGTCTAGAAGCACAGGTGTAATTCCTGAATCCAGGCTGTTGTGGATTTATGCTTTGTGAGGCCCGGTTAGATCATCACCACGGCAAAGAAATCTATTAGCTGTATTTCCCGGGGGTGCGGGAGGCTCTGCGTAAGTCTCTTGGGGCAGGGTGAATCTTTGGACGGCGGCGAGGGGAGAAATCCACGCTCAGCTGCGCGGCGAACCTAACCCTCTCCCTGCTGAGGCCTTTCCCTGCCCAGGCTCTGTGTGTAGCAGGTGTCGCCGCGGATGAAGAGGAGGCCGAGGCCCTGCTCCCAAGCCAGGCCGCCGAGTGCCGCCAGAGGGTGCTGCGCCGTGCCGCAGCCCGGCCGGGGGGACAGCAGGGGCCGAGGAGAGCGAAAGGCTCCCCGGCCCCAAGGGGGAACGGGCCCAGCCCCGTCTCCCAGACCTCCTTGTAGCAGAAAGCACCTGGTTGTAGCTGCAGGGGTTGCTCGGCTGCTTGGTTTGCTGGTCCTGCGGGATAGCTATCGCTGCCTGACAAACCTCAGCTCCCCCCGAAGAGAAGGCTTGTAGCCATATTGATCTGTGAGGGGAAAATGTTGAGGACGCAGAGAGCGCGGCTGGTACATCTCGGGGCAGTGCGTGTGGAAAGCAGTGTCCGAGGCCCTTTAAAAGGGTCAGGTTTTAAGTGGGAGAGGTTTAAGACAGCACCAAAGGCAGCGTTAGTCTGGGAACCACATCCCTCTGCTCATCCTCTGTGCTGTGCAGCGTGTGACTGATCCTCTCTCCCCATCAGCCGCGTGCCTTAGCGCCTGGTGGCCCACAGGGCTGGGGCTGTTGTGCAGAGCATTCCTTATACAGGCATCTCTTGGCACCACGGCAGTCCCTGGGAGCGGGACCGTAGGTTGAAATTCAGCCTTCTTGGAATAAGTAAATAGCAGGGGTTTATTTCCTATTAAGCTAGCTAGCAGATAGTTTGCTCATTTTACCGTGGTTTGCAGTCTCCAACGAGATACGGGTGGATACTTCTTGTTTTCCTTCCTCTTTATATTTCCAGTCTGGGAAACAGCAAAAAGTTAGTAAAAGAGCAACATCTGCGGGAGAGAGAGAGAGAGAGAAAGGGATGAGGCAGGCTGGCCAGGCAGCCAGCCTCAGGAGATGGTAAGACAGAAGAGCTATTCATTGTGAGAGCCAGTTGCTCCTCACCCTGCTAGATTATAAATTGGACACCTTATTAAGAGCTGATCCTCCGGCAGCCCCACCCAGGGCTGTACTCACACTCCAAACCAGAGGAACGTAATCCTGTTTCGCTCTGGGTGCCTGTTACTGGCTGAGCACATGTGCAAGCAGGACGGAGGATACGAAGCAGAAAGAAGCAGCACCCTTACTGGTTTATGAATTGACAGTTTAGGAAAATAAGGCAGGCTTTGGGGAGGGAACAGGGAGGAGGTTGCTTTGCACTAAAGCTTGGAAACACTATGATGCTACTTGCCTTACCAAATAATAAAACTGTTTTTTTTTTTTTCTTGTTTTCTCAGTTGTAACTTAAAAATGCTAACTCATTGGCACTGTGTGCCAACCCAAATGTTGCTGCTGGAATCAATCATCAGGAGAGCCTGGCGAGATATAACCCCACAGTGGCACAGCTTTTGAGTGGGCCTCTTCGGTGATTCCACGTTTCTTCTTCTGATGTTTTGCCTGGTCACTTCTTCCCTGTCACATGAACCCAAAGGTTTGGACAGACTTAGGCAGATGTCACGTTGAATGGTTACTGTGAAAAATTCATGGGAATGTAAGGCTAACAAATTCAGCAAAGTTGTATCATCCTTGGCAAGACTTCTGAGCTTTACAACCTTCACACACCTTTTAACCATTCAAAAGGTTCTTAGACTTGCATTTGAAACACACGAAAGTATTGCCAGTTGTTGTCAGAAATAAATATCTGACGTATTCTTCAGAGCTAATTTTTGTGCTGAAGAAAACAGAAATTAAGGACGCAGATTCAGGTGCATTTCAGTGGTATTTTCTAGACTTGTTGACTTATTTTGCATCTCATATAATTGAAAAGCAGCTTTTGTGTTTATTTTAGTTTGTTGTTGTTGTTGTTGTTTCAGACCTGATTACCTAGGGCACTGTGGTGTGGATTTTTTTTTTTTTTTGTGATTTTCTCTAGGTTTTCATTGCCTAACTGTTGCTGTTCTATTGAAAGGCTTATGTGTGACTTTATGTACCTGCCTCTAATTACTTTATGAGCTTTTGAAAACAAACACAAAGCACCTTCAACATTTGTTTCTCTCTTTTTCTCTCCTACATCTTACATAGGGCACTTTTAGGTGTGCCAGCTTTGGTTCCTAATAAAACAATCTCTAATTCATGCTGTGTGTTTGTCTGTGCATGTGAAGCCATTGTGCCCTAAATCCCCACATCCCCAAAAGTGTGGGCCTGCTGGTCAGTTTCAACTGAATTTGGCAAAAGAACAGAGATTTCAAACTGAAGTTCCTATAACATTTTAAGAAGAGGCACAAGAGAGAGCTTGTTTGTGCTAGAAACATCATGATGCTGTCAGCTCAGGCCACCTTTTGTCAGCCACTGGAGAACCCACACTGGAGTGTGCCCTTGGAAATCAGACTTCATCATGCCTGCCAGTCATGGACTACTTGTTAGTACTGGTGGTTTTGGTGCAATTAGAATAGAGAAGGGAAGGCTGGGCTGAAAAACTGGAGTTTCCCTTTTGTTCTGGACTTCTGAGATTTATGGTTTTCTCCTGCAGTTGGTCAGGACTCTGTAGTCGTGTCCTAGGCACCAGGGAACCTCTGTCCCTGGTGCGCATTCCTTCAAATTGAGTATTTATTTTGTTACAGAGCAATATAACTGTCAGATTCCAACATAACTGTGGCTGTCCTTACACCTTACATTTTTTTTTGCTAAGGTGATGAAGGCTTCAAAAATAAGGCCTTTGATTTAAACTGGGACTGAGTGGTGAGCAGAGCAGAGAACTCAGCTCAAGCTTGCTTGGTGGTCTTGTGTTGCTGAATAAATAGACCAACACATTTTTGCACAGGGTATCTTTTCTAAATGTTTGTAGAAATCAAGCATAAGGGCCAAGTTCAAACTAGAAAGTCACCTGATCAGAAATAGTAGTGAAGGACTGAGGATTTTGCAGGAGCAGCTATCGGAGTTTCCAGGAGGAATGAATTCAGATAAACATTAAATCTCCAGTTAGTCTTAATGCCAGTGATGGAGAATGAATGATATTATGGAAATGTGAAATACTTTCCTCTACCATCCTCAGCCCAGGCTCTTGTGACGATTCAGCTTCTGCCAACATCTCTTCATTCATTTGCTGATCTCAGCCAAGCTCTTGAAGAGCTGGGTAATGGTGTTATTTGCATGGGAGGTGAAGATGATGTAGAGATGGGTGTCATATGTGTACTGCTGACAAGTCAGTCCATGGTGCCACTGAATCTTCTCTACAGGCTTTATATAGATATTGAACAGGCTGGCTGAGGGGAAAGAATCTTACGTTATTCAGCAGGTGGAAAAGGTTCTGGAGGTTAAGGAAAGAGCAAGTGTTTATCATAAATCTCGAGTGTACTGGAGATTTATGTAAGGATGTCTGAAGATGTACCAGCTCAGTTCCACAGGACTGTGGACAGACATTAATTTTCAAACAGCTGAGCTGGTTGGAGATCTTACAGCCATTCCAGATGCTTGCTACCAGCCCTCTGCTGATGGCTCCTGTACCCGTTGCTCTGCTGTTAGAAAAGGTGGTCCAAGGTCTTCCTAATCTGTCAGGTGAAGTCTGTCAGTTTTCAGTGCTGACAAAGATGATGTTAGTTGACCCAGCTGACATTGCTTTACCTTTAAGAGGGAGCATTTGCATTTCCATGGGCTTTAGTAAGGAGGGACGGGGAGAAAAGAAGGCTTCAGCCTTTCCCACAGAACGTCTGCAGCCTCAGACAGCTCCTGCATTGCCTCCTACAGGTCTGAAGATGGGCAAGGCATGTGTGTGGGGCTGGATACATCTACTGGAACAGATAACGTTGCTGCTGTTTCAGGTTTGTGTTTTTGGGGGTGAATAAATACTTGGGTATTTTGTAGAAAGCATGTTTGTAAAATACGCGTAAAATGCTTGTTTCTTACATGAGTGACTGGAATGGTAAGTGTGGAGCTGTGTCAGCCTCCTGCATAAACAAGAGCTCTAGGATGGGTACCCAGTGCAGCGAAAACCCAGATACCTAAGAGTTTGTTATTATCCAAATTTACTAACAGTGATTTTACAAGAAATTTATATTAATTATTAAGTTAATACCACTGTGGTTAAAGCTGAACCAGAAAGTTGTAATAAAATGTTTAAGAATATCCAGTTGGGGCAAAGAAGAAATCTCCTGTGCTCAAGGATTCATTCAGAAATGTGAGAAAGCAGAAAGAAAATGTGCATGTGTTTTTTAAGGATTCTTCATGATTTCCAGATCCAAAAACACAGAACCGTCAAAGAACCCTTGACACGTACACAGACAAAACAAAGCAAGCAAGAATACTGGTCATCCTTACTGGTCATCCTGTTTCTGAACTGGGCCAGAATGGAGCATCCTACCTTAACAACAGTCCAAAACTGTAGTGGAATTTGGACTCGGATCCAAATTCAAGGCACAGGCTCTTCTCTAAATAAAAATAACTTGATCACAAGCTATTTTTGGGTGGTGACTTTCAGACAAGAAATGTAGGGCATACATAGGTTTTTACTTCTGTTAAATTCATCTGGATGCCTTACTCCTTCCAGCTGATACTCTGAAAGTGCTTTCATCAGCTCAGAGCCAAATATCCCCAACTGGAAGGTAGAAGCTGTAGAACAACTGATATTATTCAAGGTAATTATTATTTTTTTTTTTTTGATTTTTCCCCCAGAGAATATTCTGCTACTCTGGCAGCTGCTGCTGCTGCTAAAACTTCTGTCATGGCCTGTGATGAACAGCATGTAATGTCAGCTCAAGATAAGAGCCAACAGTGTGTTGGAAAGACTTCTCCAAATATGAATCCCCATGGATCTGGCTTTCTTGACAGGGAGGTGGTTAACAAAATAGCCATGCCTGGCACTGTTTACATAGCTGCCAAAACTGCCAATCACCATCCTTCTCCCTTACCTTGGCACCTGATAACAAATCTTCTGTTTTTTCCTGTTTACTTGGATATACCTGGTATAATGATAGGAATAGTTTCGCTTCATGAAGAATGAGGTGGGATATAGCTGGCTTTAAGGTACAGGAAGTAAAGGAGGAAGCAGTATGCTGGGCCATTATTGTTAATGGCAGTAAGTAGCAAGTGCTAAAGCATGTTTTACATCAGCCTGAGTATTACTGTGTATGGTATCCTACTGGGAGTGCTTGTGCTGTGCGCAGCAGATGGGTGGCAGGAGGGTTTTGCTGCTGGGTTGTAAGGTAAGAGCGCTTTTCACCTTGGGAGCTCCAAGCAGGCTGTAAACTCCAGTTAATTTAAAGCTCTGGTCCTTATGAATTATTATACTATTGTATTGAGGAGCACAGTGGATTTGCTGAAGATGTCACAGGAAGTTTTCAGCTCTGCCAAGGGTATAAACTAGAGCTTCTGACTCATAGGTCTGGGCTTTAATTGAAGGAGTTTTCTTCTTCTTAACGTAGCTAGCCTGCCTTCTCTTTGATATTATCCCTCCCTCTCCTAATCACTGGGTGACATCTGATCTCTGTGGCTCTTGTACAGCCTCCAAGACCTATTGTATTAGGTCCAAGATCTCAAGTTTTATTTCTGGCTGTTCTGAGTCCATCCCTGGTAATTCCAGAAGGCTCATCCTAAGACCAGCTGGGGGCCCCTGGAAAGTGGGGTGCACCTTGGCGGTGGATCCTGCTGCGGAGCAGAGCTTTCCCAGAGGAACCATCCAGAGGAATGGTCGCGGTGTCCTCCACTAAATGCTAGTGTGGAGGATGCCTATTGCCACCCACGTGCTTCCTGCAATTTCTGCTTAAGCGTAGTATTCTGTGATCTCTGCCTGCAGTCGGTATGTAAAGTTGCTTTCTGTAGATTTAAAGCTGCTGCCTCCTCCAAAGGGGCTTTATTTTAGTGCTCAGTTCAGTGATTCCTACAGAGTCCTTAACCTAGATGGTATCTAAAGTCCAAATGTTTTACTTAGACTTACGTTAACTCATAGCATTGCTTCTATTGACATTATTAGATTTTCTTGTCTTTAACTTCACTAATTGTTCTAGGGTTACTGTCTCTTTTTCCCCTCTCCTCTAAGGATTTGCAGTTTGCCCTATGGATATCATGGCCCAAATCCTGTCCTAACTTACAACTGTAAGACCAGTGGAGGTGCATACATGCACATGAGAACACAACTAATAGGATGCTGAAGTCATCTCACCATTTCGAAAAGCCACATTGAGGACCGATGCTGGGAAACGTCATTTAAGATTATATAATTTCTGAATCTGTAAAATCCTGATGTACAGAAGCTTTTCTCCTGGTGCTATACTTTTATAGGTGAAGGGAATTTCACTTTTTTTTAAATTTCAAATTTTAGATGCTGTACTACTAGATCGTCTTACTGGAGTTATAACACTTTTATAACAGCATTTTACACAATACAGCACTTGTCCCGTCTTACCTAGTGGTAAAAGCTTATCTCTACCAGGAGATTTTTGTAGATTGAGAATTGAATTAAAATAATTTTTGACATTTGTACAGAGGCTGAAAATTCAGTTTTAAGTTCAGTTTTATAGAGGATAGCTTTCAGAATTTGAGCTGGTGTAACTTTTTTTTTTTTTTTTTTGCACCCAACTCCTTTATTTGCTTTGTGTGAATTGAAAGTTTTGATTTTGAGTTTTGCAGCTTACCTGATGCAATACAAACAGACAGAAAATTAAAATGACAGTAGTGTTTAAGGGTTCTTTTTTATTAAAAAAAAGCTATGTTGCTCTGCAAACATGCTGAAAATAAATGTTTCAACACTGCTGGAACACTTTGTTTTCCTGGTTTTCTTCCTAAACAAAATCCTGGCGAAATTAGCTGGATTTTGCGATGTGTTTTGGCTCCAGCAGAGCAGGATCCCAGCAGTATTTCTTCTGATGGATTGAGAAGAGCAGAAGCAGCAGAGCTCCCCGTGCGGAGGGTTTTGTTCCAGAAGAAGAGCACTCCCTGGCCCATGAAGAGGAGCGATTCAACATGCCTTCCTTCCGGGGGTAGGAGGGGAAGGAGGGAGAGCGGGGACGAAGGCGCTTCCTTCACAGCGCTCGCTCGGGGCTTCTGGCCAAGAATGCGAGTCTAAATTCAAGTTGGTGAGTGCTGTGCCAGATCCAGAGAGTTTGGGAGTCCCTTTGTCCAGAAGCTTGCAATACTTGAGGGAGCTGCCAAATGGGATGTGTGGCATCCATGTAATACATCTGACGCATGAAAACGGGTTCCCGTTGAGCTTACCGTGGTGCCTGAGGCAAAAGTACTTCTGATTCCCTGCATGATGCAGTAATCACCAGACTGCTGCTGCTCTCCTTAAACCCGGCTACAATGGCAGTTCAGGACAACCGCCAGCCTCGGGTCAGGCGGAGGCAGACGGCATGCATGCAGGGAGGAAAGGTGGGGCTGCCTTTGACCCTGCTCTCTCCCTGGGAAGGGAGGACCTGATAGCATTTGCATTTCTCCCTAGGCTCAGCCATTAAGTCTGATGACAGAAATGAACCTTTCCCCGTGGACACGAGCCAAGAAACTTTTCTTTTTTTTTTCCCCCTCCTGTCTCTTTCATAACCGTCATTTTCACGTATCTCTGGAACATATCACGTACTACTGTCATGTGCTGTAGGTGTGCTCCTCTTTTTCTTCAGCCATGTTCTGCTTCCCATCTGCCAGATGAGAGCCTCTCCTTGGCTAGCTGATGCTTGTTTGCCACAGGTAACAGGGCAGGCTGGAGCCATTGTTTCTGCCCCGGAGAGAGCCTCTGCATCTTGAAGAGAGGGAAGTCTGCTTTGGAAACACCATTTAGCAGCCACTGTGAGCTGCGTCAACAGGGTTGTAGCATCCCATGGGATGAGACTATCTGTTTTCCTGTGCCTTGCTGTAAAGTTCAGCCAGTAGTGTTTGTGCAAATCCCTGGAGGGCTCTGAGGCTGAGCAGGTGTCAGCAAGGACATAGCTAGGGTTGCAGAACTCCTATTACAGGCTGTGCTGGATAGAGAGGAAATAGGTCTTGGTAGGAATTGTCTTTGTGTTTCATAGGGGTGCCACTGGAGGACAATAATCAGGGGGAATCCTGCAATGACATTTCCCAAGCTAGTAGACTAAGGTGGGTTTCCCATTTTTGTACCAATAGGGGCAAGCCCAATGTATATTAATACATCTGTTGAGTGATGTCCTGTGTCAAGGGGTTGCAGAGGACTGCCTGTGGAGTAGCTCTGATACAGGACACATTGTCTTTGCAGAGGCATCGGTTCAGCCAAGGTGGAGGTGGAGCACAAGCAAGATGGTTCAGTGCAGCATGTTTCTGTCAGGCATGAATCCTTGCTAATGTGGGTCTGAAAGAGCCCACTGAGGTGTGTGTCAAGAGGTTTATAACCCAAGTCTATGCCTGGATCCAGGCCATTGCTAGAGAGACTAATGTAGATGCGATCCCTCTACCCCACATCCTCCTGAGAGCAGTCATGATCCTGGCACATGTTCCTCTGGCTTTCTCTGGCTTGTCAAAGCTGTTCTGCAGCACTGAGAGCAGGAACTTTGGACCAGAAAACAAGAGCTAAAGCTTTTTTTCTGGGGCTATCGCAGCTTGGGCAACTGTGCTGTTTCTTTGGCCATGGTTCAACCTCTCCGGCTCCACAGACAGCAGCACTGCTTGTCCCCTGCAGCTGGTGCCAGGAGTGAGATTTCCATTGCAAAGCGGAGCATGGTCTCTTCTGTCTTCCCTGGGTCAGGGACTGCAGAGCATGTCCTTCCCTGGATATCTTATCAGCACAGGAGCAGGGGCTGCCCAATCCCTCACCATCTCTTCCATTTCCATCAGGGCTGCTTTTTCCCTGTCTTCACCGACAACAGTGAGCCATCCTCTGCCTTTCTGTCCCACGCTGGCTGTAAGCAAGGCTTTCTGTGTGTTCCTCCTGGGCAGCAGACTCATTTCTAGTGCACTACAGGCAGGCCTCTATTCGGATGTACATCCCTGTTAAATATGTATGAAGCTGATTGACTGCAGCTTCCTACTTGTCCAGGTTTTATTCTTTTATTTTTTTTTTATTCATTCACAGATGCCTCCTGCTTTATTGGGACTTTTCTAAGAGGAGGAACGTGCTTGTCTCTGTGAGTTTTGACTTGTTTGAGAGGCTGCCCTCAATCTGTTTGTCTTTAAAACTTCCTCCCCTCCTCCTCCACTCCATCTCTCTTTTGCTGTTTTTTTTTTTTCTTTTCCCCCTGTGCAGCTGCTGGACAGCTTTGTGACCACCAGTCAGGATGGCTGTTTGCCACTCTCTCATGATTGCTGCCATGTGCTGCTCTCCTTGTGCCTGCTGCCTGTGTTCTTCCTCAGTCAAAGGGGGATTCTCCACAGAGGCTGGACACAGTTGTCCCTGGGCTGAAGCAAGAGCTCATGCTTAGCTCTGACCCCACAGAAAGCCTAACTTTTTTATTTATTTTTTACAGTGACCAGTGATTTTTGCCTTGTGCTTCTCAGTACAGTGTGAGGTTTTTATTCCTGTTCTGTCTGTAAATGCTTTGCATTTACATACCCATTGTCAGGGCTTTGACTCACCTATGCTTGGCAAGCGGCGGCAGCAGCTTTCTCAATCCAGATGTTCACCGCCGCTCTACCACGGCTTACCAGGCAAACGAAACACATGCTCGCACCTCAGCAGTGGCAAGGCCAAGCCTGCCAATTTCTTGAGAGCTCGTGACACAGCCAGGGTTGTGGCCGGCTCTCCTGTGGCTGGGGAGGCAAGGAGGAAGGGGGTGGCTTCGCCGTGGCCACAGCACCTCGATGAGCTGGAGCTTGCTTGTCAGCGTTTCCAGCACTGGCAGTGAAGGTAGATCAGGAAGCTGGTGTTTTATAAAAAGGCTCATTGTTGTGAGTGGGGCAAAAATCCTATTGACGATGGTGCCTGCGTAAGGGCATACTCATCTAGTGATCTGGTTTAACCTACCTGCACTGCGCCTGAGGGCTTTGGCTGGGATTTGCAGTCGTGCAAAAGGAACTTCAGTATCCAGCTCCTTCTGAAGTTTTGCCTTTCAGACCTTTGGGACATTGTAATTTCCCTTCCTCTCCAGTCATTAGGGAATCTCCCAAGAGTAAATAAAAGCGAGAGAGATTTCCACATGCAGGCAGTGACCTACAAGGCGGATTGTTACCTGCTGAAGCAAGGGCCAGTTAAAACGCTGCCTTAGCCCAGCTGCCATCAGTAGCTCAGGGATTTTGGAGCGTATCAGCATGGTGACAAGGCGCTCTGTCTGGAGGTGCAGCGTGAGCCACTTCAGAGACTCCTCTCGGCAACCCTGCTGCTGCCCCCGGGGGAAGCTGGTAAGCCATCTGATGCCTCAGCTGTCACCGGCCTAGGCGGGCAGACAGCTTCTGCGCCCTGCTGCCTTCCCTAGAGGTTTTGTGCTGGGTGACAAGCACCTTGATAGGCCGGTGACATCAGGTGTCCCCATCCTGCTTAACCCAGACAAGGAAGGGCTTCCCCCCTCCAAATCTGCAGTGCTCCTTCATCTCCCTGCTCTGACTGGGGCAGTGCTGGGCTCCTGCTGACACCCAGCCAAGGCTGCCTACAAAATGGTGGTGGTGTGGATCAGGGTGGGCTGGCACCTGCCCTCCTGCCCGTGTGGGCCTGGTGCAGAGAGGGGAGAACCCTCTGTGGCCTCCACAGCCAGGCCCCTGCATCAATCAGGGTGGCCTCTCTGCACCACCAGGGGTCTTATTTCTTTGGCTCTGCTCGTCCAGGGGAGTGATGTATCCAGCCCCATGGATGCTATAAATATCCAGTTACTTTGGTATTGATGAATCAACTCAAAACTACTCTTGGTAAAATCTCAGAAGGAAGAGCAAAATTTTAGTCACTGTTAACCCAGGAGGCTGACTGATGCCTTTACAGTGCCTTTTCCTTGGATATTTTAAGATGAAGCCATAAAGCCTGTCACTTTTTAATTTTATGATGGAAACACATTCACAACAACAAAAATATCAGGGAATTTAATACTGTTGAGGTCAAAGGATTAAAAAACATCTATCAATTTGTTTATCCCTCCACCTATGTCTTTTCTTGCACCTGTTTCCACAAGTGCTGGAGCATTCGTGTTTCATCTGTCTTTTCTGTGGCCAGATGAAATCATCTTGGAGCATGGGTGCGGTGGTGAAAGACGAGTGTGGTGGATTTACATCTCTGGGATTGAAGGAGAAGCCGAAGAAAGATTCCCCAATAAGCTGTCTCTTATTGTCAGTGTTAGCATCTTAGTCAGCACAAGCCCAGACTGCCAAAATTGCGAATTTGTGTGCTGTCACAGCCACAGCTTCTGCAGCTTCCTGGTTCCCTGGATTAAGCTGAGGATGAATCGTCCAGGAGCTGCTGATCTCTGGCAGGGATGGCTGAGCACAGGTCAGATGAGTGTCAGGTGTCTGAAACTGAATGCATGTCCTTGCTCCTCTGGAAGCTACTAAAACCCCTCCCATTTGATTTTAGCAAGTAATCGTGAGGCCGGGTCCTTTAGCATGCTTAGCATCCGTGGACACTGGCTAGAGCTGAAAGGTAGCAGGAGAAACACTTTGGAGAACTGTCTCCATGATACAGACATGATACTCAAGTGAGATATTACGTATTTAAGTACCCTAAGTTTCCAGGAAGCAAGGATGTGCAGATACTGTGACTCACCAGTGAAAAACTACTTCTAGTGACTCAAAGGCTTGGATGCTGTTACTTCTTAGTTTATCTCTGTACTCTACCATGGGTCCAAAATCCTGCTTTGGAGACCGGAGAAAGTTGGCAGTCTCAAGGATCCTCCCTGCTCTGGTGCAGCTCTCTGAATGGAGGGATTAACCTCTCATTGCCTCATCAGTACAGTCTAATTCGTTTCTGGGCTGTTACAACAAATGTGTCAGTAGCCCAAGGCTCCAGAAGCCTATTGGTGGCAGTTTTGCCTAAAAGGTGGACTTTTTTTGCCTAAAAGGTGGCAGTGCAGGTCACTTGGGCTTTGCTGGGATTACTGCATGATTTGAGGAGCCTCTACAAGACTCCTTAAAGGTGATGTGCCAGTTTGGTACTGATCTTGTGATTTGAGGACCCTGTGGGTGCACTGAATCTTGTGTGGTCATGTCCAGGAAGAGACAGACCCAGATAGATTTAAAACTGGGGAACCCCTCAACCCTGCCCTTTTTTGCAAGCAGACTGTAGGAGATGGCAACCTTTGCCCTTATTCCCCATGGTGTGTCCGATCAACCAGGAAACCGTTCCCATTGGGCAAAAGGTGAAATTTATATCCTCCGTAGCTTTGTGTTTTAGTATGCTATGGTTATTGCAAGGAACCAAACTGTACAAAACTTGAGTATTATGCATCCAGGTAGCTCATCTCCTCTGCCCTGAGACCAAAGCATGTGCTGCTGCCAGCCTAGAAATGTAGTATATTCATGGATGGGAGCAAAGAATATTTCATCTCAAAGCTTGTAATAAATTTGCAATTAATTCGTACCTTAGAAACCTAGCAAATCATGTTTAAAAACTGAGTTTTCTTTTTCTTAAAACTAGGTCTAGAAATGTAACTTGCCCTAAATGTCCGAGACTGAAAGGCAAGCTTTTGAAAGAGATGAAGCATGCCCTCATGTGGCAATATTTTTTCCTTATAATACCTGTTTATTTTGGTTTTAATTCCCAAATAATCTATTACAGTGAGTGATGTCATTACATCAGAATTGGCATACAGAACAGGCATTTTGATACAATGCTGGTGTACACACAAAATGTTCAGAAATAATTACGTGGGTTCTGACTCCCTAGTTACTTGAGTCTGTGCATGAGTGCTTTTATTCCAAAATAAGAATAGCTCCACACAGGAATTCTAAAATAAATAAGAGTGTGAATTAAAACTTGTCCTGTCCTCTGCTATGTGGGAAGGTTGCTTTCCATGACTGAAAGCAAAGTTTAAAATTGTTACAAAGCCATGTGTGGACAACTTTGTTTTAAATCAGAATAATTGATCTTGAAGTCAGTTTTAGGCTAGACCAAAATAAACCAAAAGCTAACTCTGGTCACAGAGCCTGAGTTGGCCTGAATAACTCACCTCAAAAATCCTGCTGTTTGTTGAGCTGGTAGAACTTCCTCACTGTGTCAGCATGAGGCCTTGCAAATGTGTGGGTAAAACTTTGGAAAAGTACCTGCGTCTGTTGTAAATTTACATTTTTGACACAGAGAGATTGGTTTTAAAAACCTAGCTGACACTGTTCTGATAAATTTTTTAAGGATCAGGAAGTTCTAGCCTTTCCTGAGATAGCATCATCTGCTTTTACCATAGATGGATTTTCTTTCTTTATTCTCTGAATTTAAACAGCAAATGTGATTTATAACAATAACTGTGTCCTAGCAGCTTATCAGGGCTCTTCTATAGCACTTTTTGTGTGATTACAGATGGATTGATGTGTTTCACCCCAAGCACCATGAGGAGAATAAGCTAAAAAGGGATGAATATCATGGGATACCTGCTTTGGAGGTGTGTGACGGTCACCACTCTCTATTTCTGAAGGTGGTTTCCATGGGTCAGGGAATACGAGAAGTAGGGAACAGGGCAGCTGGCAATCCGCTAAGCTCCCCTTCACTCTGCTGGGGAGACCTGAACATGCACGACAGCTGTGGGTGGTCTGAGTTTTGGGTGCTTGAGCTGGAGGTTTTGGATATCAGCATGGATATGCAAGTTCCTTTGAGAAGGCTTCAGGTTGAATGAGAAATGAATTCCTTAAATCTCTCCCCTAGGGTCTAATTGACTTCAGTGGAAGCGAAATCCATCCTCAAAGACAACTCAGCAATCTTCATTCATCACATCCTCGACAATGCTCTGCTATTGAGTTTCCTTTGAAAAATGTTTTGTGCTGTAATCTTCTGGCTGGTTTTTTAACTGGTGCTGCTTACAAACCGCCGCTAGTTGTTGCATGTCTTGTAGTTTTTAAGGTTTTATTTCAGCTGCTTTGCAAAGTGTAAGGAAATGGATGATTAGCAAAATTCTTCCCAGTATTTTAGAAGCATTAGCAAATATTGAAGAAAGGGCAGTCGCACTGTTGTTCTCATGGGAATTTTAACAGAAAGTAAGACTGCTAGATTAGATACAATCCTGCTCTTAGAGTACCAATTCTCATACACTGTTTTTTTGTACTTTGGTGCAAAACTCATATGTGAGAATGTGTACTTGTACCAAGCCAAATAATTCAGCACCACAAGAATCCCACCAGCTTCGTCTCCACACTAGTAATGAACACGGGTCTGGACACGTTCAACCAATTTGTTTGCTTGCAAAAACCATCTTGTACTGTTTACAGTCAACTATAGCAATGTCCTTCCAGTGTTGACTTTGATGCAGTAAACAGAAGTGCCAGTTCTGCTTTGCTTTGTCTTCTTGCTCTGCCCTAGGCTGTTCGTAGCTGTACTCCTCTTGCTGTTACCAGGCAGAGACGCTTTGGATCTGGAAAAAGGCGAGTGGGGAGGCTCTGTTGGAGAAACTGAGTCAGCCGTCCAGTGGCTGGTTCATCCATGTGCCTCACTGCACGTTTGCATGGCCTCGGTCCCTGAGCTGGTGGGTTAGTTTCCAGCTGTGCCCAAGCAGCACTAATGTCCTGGCAGCAGCTGCATGGGGGAGCAGAGTGTACCAGCAGCACAGTTTAAGTGGAGCTGTTTGCTGATGCTGCTGACTAGATGAACTGGTTGACCGGCTAAATACTAGTGGCGCAGCAGCTTGAAAGGCTGCTCTGAAGAAGTGGGTGGGTCCCAGACACCTCCCCACTTGCTTTTGTGTCGCGCTCTCAAGCCTGGTTTCCGTCTTGTGGACACGCTTTGCTTCCTGCTCTTCTGCTTGTTTGACAGATGCCAGCCAGCTGGTTGTCGTAGGCATTTGCAAGCGAATAGAGACCTCTGTCAGACAAACAAAGCCTGGAGTTTTCTGCCCAGACCTAAAACCTTGCAGAAGGCATGAAACATCCAATCATGATCCTGTCACTAGTCTGTCAGTCTGAGGGAAAACCACGAGGAGACGAGTGATGGTGGCACCCCAGGCCGCAGCACACTGGATGCTCTGCAGATAGACCTGTGGTGGTGTGGCCTGGGGGCAGGTTGGTGGTTTTCAGATGTAGGATGCTTAAGGCAATGGATCTGAGCCCTCTCTTGGAAGCTGTTCTTCCTAAGTCCTTCAGCAGTTTTTAATGTTTTCTATTCAGAGTTTGGAATAGGTAACACAGGGCTACAAGGCTCCTGTCACTCTTCCATGAGGGCCTTCACTCATGCAGGCCTGCAGAGACCTGCTGCGGCTTCCTGCAACCACGGAGGTGGCATGATGGCTGTTCTTGCTTCTCGACATACCCCAGCAAAACCGCGGCTGCTTGTTCTCCTACGTAACCAGCAGCACCAGTGGGACATGGAGGTAGCCAGGAGGAGCAGCTGCTGAGGAACAGCCAGCTGTTCCCCCGGCCCCACAACACACAGGAGATGCTGTTGAGAAAGGTGGGGGACAGGCAGGGAGAGACGCCTCAGAGAATGAGCTGGGCCACTGCGCTCACTGTTCCCCAAGCCCATCTGCCTCTGCTTGTCAAAGGCGACTTCTGCACGGTGGTGGGAGGCTTTGAGGCACGTAGGCTGTAATCCAGCTGGCTCGGGTGCTGACCGACTGGGAATCGCTGCCCCAGCCTTTAACCACCTGAGTGAGTCCCTGAGCTGCCATGTGAGACTGGAAAGTTCACTTTGAAAAAGGCAGAGCTGCAGCCTTTTTGTCCTTGTTACCCCTGTTCGCAAGTGTAAAGGCAGCGGGGTTGGGACTAGGTGTCCTGTCACGGCCAGGTTGGAGGGCAGCAGGTGTATGCATAGCCCCCTTCACTTCACTCTGCTTATGGTCCTCCAGGTTGCTCGGGCCACCTCCAAGGTCAGCTCAAGGTCTCTGATGGGTTCCATCCTTGACTTGCAAGAAGAGCAGTGCTTGTCTGGGCCAGGAAAATCCCCAAAGCATATTTCCAGTTCTGCTCCTCTTCCAGAAAGCCCTACAACAACAGGAATGTCGTACAAGGAGAGGACTTAAACTGGACTGTGGGATTTAACAGCACATGGACCCCCTCTGCCAACTGAAAGTTTGTGTAAATACCTTTCCAAGTAATGAGTTTTTCCCCACAAGTGGGGAGGGGATGTTTAGAGGAAAGGCAGGTCTGCTATGCCAGGACTTCCAGTGAGAAATGGGTCTAGTACTGTCCACTAAAGGTAGACCAAGTATTTGGAAGGCTCAAGTTGAGGAAGCTCTTCAGGACAGCTGGATTTACCTTCATGTTTTAATGTGTGGAAGTAAATTATGCCAAGAAGCAGCTTCTGTGGCTGTGGCAGAGAGAAGACCGAGAGGCCCCATGACATCTGTTCAGGAAACCTCCATGCAGGTCTGATGGACCAGAGAGATGTCCATACAATATAAAGAAAGGTACTGTCAAAAACTGCAGGAGGATCTCTGTTCTGTGTTCTCTGGTGGTGTAAGAACAGCACAGACAATGACATGCAAGCTGGTGGATGAAGTGCCACCCACCCAATCACCACTTATGGCATATTCAACCCAAAAACCCAAGAGCCACCCCTTTTTTGAGGAGAGGTTTGATGAGGTGCTAAGGAAGCAGGGGAGAAATGAGTTCATTTAGAGTTACTCTCCTACAGTCTTTTCCCTGGTAGTTCTCAGAGCATTTTCCAAGGGATGCAGTTATTGTTACTCCAGCTTTACCAATGGGGAAACTGAGGCATGCAACAGTACAGTGACTTATCTGTGGTCAGTGCAAAGCCTGAAGAAGGACCTTCATCTCTTGGGTCCCAGCCAGGTGCTTGCTATGTGTTAAGTTATAAGTGGTATAAAAATAGCTGATCTGATATCTTAATTTATAAAGCCTAATTTCTGAAGGGAGGCAGGTAGAGGGGGAAAATTGGTAATCTCTGCTGCTGCTGCTTTTCCTTGCTAGTCCTCCTGTCAGTTCCCTTTTACCATTTTACATATGGTCACTTGATACCAGCAGCTGCTTTGGGACATCTCTGTCTGTCACATCCTTCTTTTTACTGCAGTGTCCAAAAGCTTCAGAGTGTCACCAAAAAAAAAAAAAGGCATTAAAAAAAACCATACACTGTAGTAGCTGAGTTTCCTCCCAGGCTTGGTTTTAAACATGTCACTTTAATGATGTCTAAACTGCGCAGTGCTTGATGAGCAAAACATTACTATCTTCTAGCCACATTTGTTTTCCCTGTCTCCCAGAGCACTATAGTCATCCGGGGAGAACTGCATGTTCTACTTCGCTGCTGTAAAGCTATTATGGTATGAAAAGTTCCCATTAATCTGCTCCACACATGGATGTTTCTGGATAAGGTTCAGTAGCCAGATCCCTCTTTCTTTGTGTGCATCAAACGAAGCAGAAAAACGCCTCCAATTTAAAGACACCAAATGAATAACCAAATAGATGAGATTAATTTTTGTTTAATCCACGTGGGCAGCAAAGCCAATGGCCAGTGTTTGTATGTGGACTTCTCCTGGGAGTCCATTACCAGCTGAGCCTGTAATAAGTTAATGCAGAGATTCCATGGAAATAGGGGGTTAATTATATGCAGAGGATGTTGGCCAATGTACAGCTCTGAACAACAAAAATAGCCCAAAGTCTTGTGCTTTGGATGTGGAATCAATTAACGAGGTCCACGGCATGTACCAGAATTTGTTAAGATAGTTGTTGTACTATAAGGATGCTTTATTATTTTTTTTCTCTAAAAAGCTAAGAAAATAAGTGGATAATAGAAGACCAAGGACAGAAAGACATGAGACTGGTAATAAAACACTGGACTTTGGACTGGGGCCAGAGCAAGCTTTTCAATGGGCTTGAAGTTTGGACTGCAGCGGAGTTTGAACAGGCTTTCACTAACTTTCCGAAAGGCTGCAAGTACTAGACAGAGAGGAGGTTGCTGTTAGTTTACCAGCTCCCTGCTCTCTGCTGGCAAGAGCGTTATGCTGCTAATATGCTGTAGTCCTTAGAGTGACTGATACCAGCATGTGGTACGGCGTGCTGCAGGCTCAGCTTCGAAGCTGAAGCGTAAAAATCCTCCTTGATGCTGGCTGGCACAAACTTAATTTTTCCCCCCTTTCCACATCTGGTCCTAATCTAAAATGTGTCTTTCCGCCTTTTTTTTTTTTTTTCTTTTTCCTTGCCACATCGTTAGAAATGGCTTCTTTAAAAAAAATAGTGTCCCCCCTGCTCTGTATTTCTAGGTTTTAGAGTTGTGTGTATGTCTGGTAGTTTAATAACACAGTTTGGGTACTGAATAGAGCGCTGTGTGTTTCTAAAGGGATGTTGTTTCACAGAAAAGGCAGAGAACGAAGTGATTGCTTTTACTTCTCTTCTGTTTTCAGAGTTATGAAATACACTTTTGGTCATTACAAGTTTTCAAGGAGCCCCTTGAACAGGTAGAATACAAATTCAAAAGAAAAAGATCCGACCCATTTTTACCCCCTTTCATTTTAATACAAGCCTTGGGCATGCTCCAGACATTTCTGAAGTTTCACAACTTCCACTGCCTTTGCCATTTTTTTTTCTCTTCACAGACTTCATCCCTAAAGCCATTAGTGTGTTCCTAGAAATTATCTACTTGTTTGTGGTGTTTGTTGTGTTTTGGTTGTTGTTGTTTGTTTTCGTCATTAGAATCCACAGGCCAAAGCAAACAGCACTTCAGAAAAATGTTGCAAGACAACTCGGTTTTGAGCCAAGTGTCCCTGATAACTTCCCAGCACCTTCGCTGAAGCAGTTGGATGGTGTCACCGCTGGCAGAGGCAGGGACTGCTGAGTTTCCATAGAAATCCCAGCCGGTAAGATTTTATTGAACTAATTAGCGTAGTCCTGAGCAACATTGTGGGCTTTAATTTGTGGGGTTCCCACCAGTTTCTCCTGTTTGTGCTTGGCCCCCTGTGGAGAGGGTGGGCCTGGACCTTTTAGCGCGTGGACCCCTGGAGGCACCTGTCAAGGTCTGGAGATCTCCAAGGGGCCCACCTGAGGCCAAAAGCACCCCTGAAGCTCCCTGCCTGGGCTGGCCAGGACCAGGGCACGATTAATGCTGGGGGGGTGGGGCGGGGAGTGTTGTGCTGTTTTACAACAGTGCAAGGAGGCTGGCTGCAGGAGCGAGGACACGCTGGAGAATTGGACTTGGTGAGCAGAGGCGATGCACAGGGACCACTCTGACCTCTGTCCTGCCCACCTGGCTGCTTGCGGTTAAAGTGTCACCAGCGAAGGTAGCTGCGGCCTCTGCACAGCAGAGCTGGTGCATGCCTCGCCTCCAAGGGCACCCGGGGACAAGGTCGGAGCAGCAGGAGGGGAAGATTATTTTCATGGCAGCTCGTTAGGCAGATAGGGAAGAGGACACAGAGGAGGTCAGGCAAGAGGAGGATGTAGAAGCCAAGTAGAGGCAACCCGCCTCAGGCAGGCAGGTCCATGAGGAGACACAGAAGCTATGGGGCTCGTTAGTTAAGGGCCCAGCCTGTCAAAGGAGCCATCACTAATACTTGTGTTTTCTTAGACGTTGCATGAGCATGGGCGCCTTAGTTTGCCTGCAAGGCCACGTTTGACTTCAGGCACTGAGTTACAGGTGCGCTGGCATGGCAGCATGCAGCTCCCCCATGCCCCCTGTACCTAAGAGGTATTAGAGCATTAGGAGGCTGCTTCTGCTCTTTGGCTTGCCACCATTTTAGATGGGAAAGGTATGTCCCAGGTACCCGAGTTGAATATTATCACTCAACTGCCTCATTAGTATTCTGCAACTGGTTCAGTTAGGGTCAACATCAAAGGAAATGTGAAAGTCCAGCCCCGTGCATAAATAAAGTGTAAGACAATGTCATTTTCCTGTTTTCTGAAGAATCTAGGGATAAGGAAGGGAGTTCTGACAGACTCTGGGTTTGTTGGTTTTAATTCTTCCTTGTTTGGAAGTGCTTTAGGATGGGGCAGCCAGCTGCTGACACAGCTGTGTAGTGCCATGTCCCGTGCCTTCAACTCAACTGAAACTATTCACAGAGCAAGAACAGATGACAGAGTCTAATTGCTTTGTAACTAATCTAAGTAAGGAAGTATAATTATGATAGCTATCACTGGGGGATATTTCAAAGAGAATGCATGCTAGATACTGTGACTAAGCACTTAATTTTTTTCTGTCAAATTGCTTCCATCCCAGCAGCTAGCCCTACGTACATAATAGCTCTGTTGGCTTCAATGAGGTACTCCAGCTAAGGTCAATCGAGTACCTGCCCTGTCAGAGTGGGCCACAGGGCAGATGTGAGACACTGTGGTGTCACCTCATCCACACCTTTCCTCTCCTCCTGCAGGCTCCCAGCCCACAGGCTGCTTTTCAGCATTTTGCCTTGTATAGTTTTAAGGGTCAAGCTACATCTGATTTACCTCTTAAACTACTTGATCATTTCCCTGTTAAAATTCAGATATTTGTTCACACTCAAATAAAAATACATATCAATATTTTATAATTTCTGCAGTGTATCCCCAGGCACAAATTATATTGTAATATTAAATTGGCTAGCTTGTTTTAATAGTTCCCGGCTTTTGGTTTTACGTAACACTGCAGGTGTGAATCTAGTAGCAATACCATAGGTGTGAATTGTTATGTTAGCGTAATAGTTCGTACTTTATTGTACTTTATTGCTTAATTGGCTTCTTCCATAAGGTTTCTGCAGTTATTACTAGGAAATAATGCCAAGCTTTTCCAGGAAAAGAGTGATACAGGTTTACTAAGGTCAGTCTGATTTCAGTGCATGACTGGGTGTGGGAAGTGAATGAAAGATGTCATTAAGTGAATTAAGAGAGTGCTTATTGATTTTTTAATAAAAAGCAGAGCAAGCTCAAAGATGCTCCTTGTTATGCATAGGTATCTGTAGCTCCTAAGAGCCCTTTGGGAAAACAGCTGGATGAATTTTCTGGCAAAGGAAGCCCTCTCCCATATTTGGGGATTCCCAGGTGGTAGGTGCTTGCATACTCTGTGATCTCCTCTTCCCTCTTTGTCCTTCCCACTGCCTTCCTTCTGCCAGAAGACAAAGGAAGATCAAAGTTGTTTTTACAGCAACACATAGGCCCTGATGCCATGGCCACCGTAACCTAAGGGAGCATGCCCTTGAGCCACCCCACATCACCCGGTCCCAAAGCAGGGGGGATGCAGGCAGCCCTTTGCATCAGCACAAGGCCCCCCAGAACCCTGTGGGTCTTGCTGCTGTGCCAGCGAATTCAAAGGACAGGGAGAAGTCCCACAGGTCTGCCACTTGAACATCAAGATATCTGCTGTAAGCATGGAGACACCGTGGTGTGGGGACCAAGGGTGTATTTCAATGATTGGAATGAGTGAAAGCTGCTACTCCTGTGAGTCACTCAAATTCCCTCCACATAGTCTTGCAAAATGGCTTCTCCTCTCCCTTCTTCTCCTCAACAGTTTGCCTACTCACGCTCAAGTTCATCGTTTGCTTCTGTTCTTCATTTAAGTTCTGTTCTTCATTTGATGTCTGTCTGGAACTGCTGCCTTAGAGTAGGGGTATATATTTGCTTTCAGCTGGGTGAAATTTTTATGCCTAGCATCTTGTTTTGAGGAACAGTAGGGTAGCTGAGTACCCTACTTTCATCATATGTTCATCACGCAGAATAGGAAACTTTTGATTTGCCCTTCTTCTATTTTCCAAAAATATTAACGAAAAGCATGTCTGGGCAAGAGCTACAAAATATGGATGCAGAGGTAGATTTCAAAGGTGCAGCGTTTTGCGTGGGGTCCCCAAAACAGTGGGATATTATGTGTGATGAATTTTGCCATAACAGGAATCAAACTGAAAATCTTCACAGCTGAAAGCCCAATGCACACAGCATTAACTGTGGGGTTAACAGGACCTAGCAATGCAATGGATTGTCCTTTTGTACGGCTGAGGCACATAAAGTAAAGTACCTGTGTCTTCCTTTTTCTGGGTCTCACCAGGTCCAACCCCTGGAGAATGAGTAGCTTTGATCTGTGTTTTGCTGTCTGCCCAGGAACAGAAAACTTCCGTTACTGCAAATCCAGGCAAAGTGTGAAATGATCCTCTTTCTTATCTTAGAGGAAATGCAATGTGCTCCAACCCTGCTGACTCTGAAAGCCAGCCCTGCCCTGTTTTGGTCCATGTGAATTGTAAGGACTATTGGAAAAGCTCAACGAACCTCAACAGCATAATCCACCCAATGAATTTTGGAGTACGTTGGGAAGTAGTACTTTTTTTTTTTTTTTTTCTTTTTCTTTTCACCTAATGCAGCTCCGTGGAAACCCTTGTAGTTCTGCAGGTACATACTGAATTATGAAGGAGCCGGAGGCACTTAGAGAGCTGGAACATGATTAATAACTGTCAAATTATAGGTAACGCTTAAAATCCCTTAAATCTCTCCTCCTCTCCCTACCTTCCCATCTTTGTTATTAGGAACTAGGACATGAGCAGGTGGCTAACCTGTCATTCCTTGATGCAGTCTGTTTGTTTGTGGTTGGAGAAGATCTGAAGCCCTGGGCAAGGAGTTCAGAAACTTTAGGATGAAGTCTTGACCTGGAAGAAAAATGGAGTATCGGTGAGCTGCAGCTCCGAGGATCACATGAGGGAGTAGCTGGTATGTGCATGCCAACACAAGAGTCCTCAGACTCTTTCATCATGAGAACCACATCTTGACTTCCAGATAAACCACCTCCTTTTGTACTTGCAATTGCAAAATAGCTCTGTAGCAGCTCTAGCAATTGCTCAGAGAGAAATGAAATAGAAAAACATTTCATGCATCCTTAGTATAGCAGGTGTTTCTACAAAAAAGACTGCATTTTCATTTGGCCTTTTGCTGCATCTCTGCTCTGTGTCTGAACTGTTTCCTCTGCCAGGAGAAGAGTAGAGCCAGCCAACTTTTTGCAGACCTCTGACAGTGTGTTTAGGCTTGTCAATTTTAGGGTCGTTTTGTTGTATGCATTTCGGTATTTTTTTATTTTTTATTTTTAGATTGCACCGAGTAAATTGTACTTATTCTGCCGTCATGCAGTGTTTTGTAGAAAAATTTAAGAAGTAACATTTTTTCTCATTCCTGTTTGCCGTGGAGGCCTCAATCTTGTATTAAATTACAGGAGAAACCCAGAAAAAGTTAATCGAATGTTAAACAAAACGAATGAGGCTTGCACAGTGCCCCGAAGGTCATTAGACTCAAGGTCTGAGCGGCTGCCAAGGGGAGCGAGCTCCAACGCAGGAGCACTCATCTGAGAAATCCCCACTGCTGGACACGGAGGGGTCGAACCTCGGCGCTGGCTGCAGGCGCCTCCCAGCTGATCTCAGCTGCCATGGCTGGACATGGGGTAGGACCTCTTCCCTTCTCACACTCTAGTCCGATTTGCAGGTGGGCGGGGGGAAAGGACTGGCCTATTGCTCCAGCCACTTAGCTGTAGAGCTAGCAGGTAGCTCTAAAATCATAAAGACAGACTGTCGCTGGAATTTAGGTCTGATGAAAGGGCCCCTGAAGTTTGAAAGTGGCACAGAGTTGAGGGGTGCAGCAGGCAGCGCAGAGGGACCCCAGTGGTCAGCTATGGATCTTCTGAACTGCTCTCCATCCCACCCACATCTTTCTCTCCCCAAAACAGTGACTCTGCAGAGGATCTGCTGGTTTATTTTCCCCTTGAGTCCTGTCTCTTTGCAGCTTTGAGGTGGGAGTAAAACCACAGGGTATGGATGCAAGATGGAAACAGAGAGGCACATCATTGTCTGTTCAACTTCAAAGTGTCTTCCAATGCCTCTATTTGGGTTATAGAAGAGCTTAGACTAAATGGAGTCATTAAGTGAAAACTCTTATAAGCAAGGATGAAGATGCATCCAGGTACCTGTGCACTGTTACTCATGAATGTTAAGCCTATAGATCAAACTGATTCCTATAGATCAGTTTGTGTATCTGTAGGATGGTCTTGCTGTTTTATTCCTCATTCATGCCATAATTGCAGAAATCCTTTATGCCAGTGTAAACATTGATCTCACTGCATGTTGGAATTACATAGTATGTAAGATGGGGAGAGCTGGAATAACAAGAATGTGTATTTTCTGAAAAAGTAGAAGGTTTCTGAAGGAGGATTTTTCCCAGAGGGAGCTAAGTTTACAGATCTAACTCATTCAGGCCTTTCTGGTTCTGAGGCTGACACACACATGCACAAACACACATGGTCCAGTATCTATTTCATGGACACATTCTTCCCATCTCAGTGCGTAAAGGTCTTGAAAGCAATAGCTACTGGCAGTACCCCAATTCAACATAACTTATAGGTCCTTCCCAGTTACAAAATCACTAAGGACACATGCCCAAAGGAAAGCGTTGCTTAAACTACCTTGCCGTCAGAAGCAATGAAACAAGCTGTGTGTCCTTTTGGGCTTGATCTGTGGGTTCTTTGTTTTTTCAGTCTTGGTTTGCTGACTGCATCTCAAGAACTGTGTTGCTAGAGCAACCTCACTAGCATAACTCCTGCAAGTAATCCAATGGTATGCAGGAGTTTTTAGATATAATAATAAACTTGAATGGATCTTCATTATTTTCCAACTTTCATGGATTAATAGGCTGCAATTGGAAGAAAAAAAAGGACAGATCTGGCTCTCTGTAAACTATCTCTGACTCAGTGGATCTGCTTGGATTTAAGAGGGCATGTCCTACCTGTATACTTAAAACAGGTATTTTGGATCAGCATCAAGTGGCCTAACACTGCTGACTTACACATAGCATCTTCAGTTTACATCTTCTTAGTGTTTCAACCTGGTGTTACGTGTGTAGACATGTAATTACTGGAGTGACACTGCCTCCTTGCAGCTCAGTATTTGACCTTCTGCTTACTTGTGTGTGTTTGTAGTGTGAGTATAGAGATATGGAAGTACATCTGTGAACAGAAAGTATCTATGCTTTACTGTCTTTTCCTGTGTACCTAGGTGCGAAATCTTAGCTACAATAACTATCCAAGAAAGCTTTTTGATGCCAATAATCATCAGAGGAAAAAAATGCCCTTGTGGTTTCTACAGGGTAAGTACATCCTGAATCTCTAGGCTAACAGGAACAGTTCTTTACAGGTTGACATTCGTTTTCCAGGTCTAAATTTCAGTTAAGAGTTTGTTTGTTTTTACATTGGCATCCCTCCTAGCAATTGTTACACTGCCTGTTCATACTTCTCAGCCTAGAGGAGCCATGGCGAGGTTTTATCTTAGTGGTCTCTATCTCTATGGTCACCAAAACAGTTTAGGCATATTCTTTGAACAAAATTAATTATCGTCAGGTTATCTAGGAGTTTGACTCAGGCACTGTATTTCACTAATAAGCATCCATTTAAAGAGCTTGTATTTAAAAAGAATTGTTATCTAACGCTTACTGGCAGGTTATGAATCTTACATCCCTGTTGAGATTGCTTTCCTGTACATGCCTAATTACTGATGACACAGTAAGATATAAGCTGAAGAGCTATCTTGCAACCGAAAAAAAAAAAGCTTTAAGCCAAGTTCCCTTTGGCTCAAACAGAAGGAGGCTTCATTTTATTTCATTTAGTAAAGTCACCATGGAAGGATCCTCCTCCAAGTACTTGCAGCAGTATAAGGAGTGTGTACAAAACAAGTCCAGACATCAAACAGGGCAACTCCCAAAATGTCTCTGCATTTGTAAACATGCTTCACATCTGCTCAGCTTTGCAGTAAGCATGAAATCTAAAACTTGGGATATCTGTTCTATTCGTTTGAATGGATGCTAATTCAGACTGTGGTTTGACGAGATGGAGGCTGCAGCTGCAGCTGGCTTGAGAAAGTGTTTTAAGAAAAAAAACACCCTGAAGAATGAAAGATATTTTTATTTAAAAAAAGAAAAATAGAAAAGGAACAGTTGCCTGATTTGATTTACAGTGCAGCCCAATGAATAGTTGTAGGAGCAAATGCCTAAGCAGTGCACTGCAACGTAGGGAAGGGGGGAGAACAGGAAGCCGTAAGAGTAACTTTTAGCATTTTCTTGGGATCCAACAACAGTCTTTGATCGGAAGGATGCTCACTGATGATAAGAACATGGAGGGAAGGAGAAGAGCTTCTGTTTCACAGAGATACATGTCCTTTATGCCAGAGTATGTGTGAAAATGGCTGGGGAGCCTTTACTGAAGTTGTGTTTGACCACAACTATGGACTGGCCTGCTTCAGCAGGGTTACTTTCCCAAATAAAATCTTTCAGTGAGAATGTGAGCGTGACACTTTATATGTATGTAAAGGGCAAGGGCTTATTCCCAAGTTAGAAAGATAATATACTTCATCAGTGAAAGGCAGTTTTATACCAGCATAGGTACCTGCATAGCAGGGACAGTACTCTTAGAGACCACATAAATTAAAAATGTATATATAGTAGTATCCACCTATATTTGGTACATAATTATAACATATGGAGAGTGTGTGGAGAGCAGGCCTAAGACGTGTGCCTAAAGCAAGTGGCATGAGATGACCTTTGTCCATGGTAGGACACTAAATGAAACTGTTTTAAGCGTCAGTGCAATGTTGTAGGCACTACAATGTCTCCTGAATCCAGCTGCCGGAAGAAGTTTTTGCCCACAGTTGCTTATCACTGTCCTTTTTCTGCAAGTTACATTTCTAAGATTTACTGACGGAGCTGATTATCTGATCTACCTCATGCATTTCAGTCACAAATCTACCTGTACATCAGACCATCAGAAAGGGTGTCTGCCCATAGCCTGAGGCTTTTGGCTTGGGGGGAATCATACTGAGTACAGGAGTGAGCTGACCAAGACCAATCTAGACTTTGAAGAGTTTGGGCAGTCTGAAGTTAAAAGAAAAGGGTCTAACAGTTTTACAAGCTTGTATGCTATTTGATTCTGTAAATACAAGCACCATGAATCATGCTGTCACTGGACCACTTTCTTACATTAATTAGTCTAACTATTTTCTTTCTCTCCTCATGCCAATGTCTGGTCAGACTTCCAGCCTAGAGCACTCATTTCCATGGGAAATGCTCTTCTTTGTGTAAAGGATTTTTGTAGATGTAGAGACAGTAAATCTGTCACCAGTTAAATGTGTTAAGCACAATTTCAAGAGTGCTGCAACCTCCCAGAAAACCTTGGGCTTCAGGATGTAAATGTTAAATAACGTGTAGCAAATTCTGTGTGTATATGTTAGTGGGGGAGAAAGGGAAAAGTAATGCATCCTAACAGGTAAGTCAATGTCTGCTGCTCAAGGACTTGAAAATGGCTTGACTTTCTGTCTGTGACAAAACTGCACTTTATACATGCTCTGTGGCTTGTGTCACTTGGCCCTGTCCCAGCCTTAGATCTAGTGTGGCTGTATGTCAGCTATCCGGTGTGAGTTATTATTTATATGACAGCAGAATCCAGAAGATTAAGCTAGGACTGTACCCCATTGTGTTAGGCACCGTTCAAATACATACCTAACTCTGAAGATCTTATGCTCTAAAAAGACCAGCAAAAAGAGCAGGAAGGAAAAGGGAAAGAGAAAGAGAGGGAGAAATGAGAAAATACATCCAGGGTCACGCAGCATGGAAGCAAGGCAGCAGAGGCTCCTGGGTAGTGGCTGTTTTCATGCCTTCCCAGCAGCAAGTGCTGTGTCACTTAGTGCTGTAGAAGGTAACTTTTGGGTAAGATCTATGCGCAGGACTTTTCCCGCTGTGACTGTGACAATGTAAGAGCATTTCTCTTCCTGTATGACTGCTATATCCTACTGCCAGAGTTACTGTCCTAATGCCCTGGTCAGTGAAAAAAGGCACATGTGTCTGCATATTGGTCTTTCTAGGGCAAAGTCCAGCTTTCCAGGTCCAAACTGCTTGTGTTCAACAGGTCACTGGTATAGCTGTAAGTAATGCCCACAAGCCTGCACAGACCGCTTCAGGCTAAAAGATGCTGTGCGAAGGATACGACGTTGTTAATGCAGTCAGTTTTCCAAGGGAGCTGTGAGAGGTTATTTTTGTTTTTTGTTGTTTTCCTAACTCACAAAAATGTCAGATATTCTCCAGAGTACAATAGACCTCAGCCATGCCGCTCCTGCCTGTTTCTATTCATCTCCTTAATAGGAGTGAGGAAGCAGTGACATGGCAGCCCCCTGCAATATCACCATCCTTCCTGAATCTTGTGAGTGACGAGGCGGGTAGGAAATGATGGCAGAGTGCTGATGAGATTAGCACTTCTTGATCTTCACCGTGTAAGAAATCCCCAGGACTAACTCATCCTTCAAGATCCTCAGTGAGTAATAGGTGTTTTATCATTCTTTCAATTAGAAAGCATTTATCAGCAATCTTTGCTAACTCACTGCATGAATTGACCTGTCATTCACAGCCTCAGCCCTTGGAACTGGTAATTAAATTTAGCAATCTGTCTCAACAGCTCTGACTGAAATATGCAGTACGTTTCCATGTGGGCAGGCAGACACTTTGGGTTTTCCTTCCGAAAAGGAAAGGATTTCAGGAAAAGTGAATGAATGGTCCTGGATGCATAGGCGGACACAAGCCAGTACCTGCAATCATCAAATCCTTGCAAGCATCGTAGGGCATGGAGCAGCTCCACCAGGGCTAGGGTCTTTTCTTTGGGTTAGTTGACATAAGATAGCACCAGCACACAGAGCTCTCTAGCCAAACAGTACCTGTTTCATCTCAACACTTACCAAGCTGCCTGGCTTGGGGCTGTGAAGGAGAAACATGCCTCATTCTTGACCCCTTACTCAACTTCAGAGTTTCATATCCGTACCTAAACTCATGTCAAGCTATAACACCAGAGGACATGTTTTATTGGCAATGTAAACATTAAAAAGTCGGCCAGTCTCATGCAGAAGGAGCTTATTTAAGGAGTTAGACCCTATGGAAAAACATCCAAACACTGTGTGTTACCCTGAGATTTCCTGGGCTTGACCAGCCAATAATTTTACATGCATGAAGGTGGTGAACAGAGGTCTGTTCCCCTACAAAAGAGTAAAATGGCTGCATTTTTGAGTTTGCAGGGATACGGTTTTGCAAACTGCAATTCCAAATGGACTGAAAGTTTGTTTTTTGTGGTGGAGCTGTGCTGTGTTGGAAACAACTTCCTTACATCAAGATTACACTGTACTAACTTGAAGATAATGCTAGTAATATCACTGGTACTGCTGACATTGAGACTGCATCTCTCTTGTTATTTCTTGGCCTTTCTCTAAGGTGTCCAGGTATCATTTTCTTTTTAAGATGAGAGGAAATCTGAGGGTTGTTTGCACCCAGATGTTACTTCTAGTACAGGAACTTCTTTTCCCTTACTTGTCTAAATTTTTGGTTGACGCTAGTTGATATAGGCTGATTTTCAGTAGCTAACCCACTGCTTTTTTTAAGCAAACTTTGCTCTGAAAATACACATCTTAAAAAAACAACAACAACAACAACAAAAAAACAAACTAACCCTCTTCACAACTGCCAAGGGGCACCGAAATGCCAGCATCCCCACTACTCATTCCAGAATTAAGTTCAAGTTGCCTAGTTTGGGGTTTTGGAGGAAACACGCAATTTGCAGAGTTCACTGAACCTCACAGAGATTTGGTTTTGCATTTGTCTGGAACTGAAATATTCCTTAGCCCATTTTACCGCAAGAAATATCCTGAGAGGATTTTTCTTCTTTTTTCTCCTTTTGCTACAACAGCCTTGTCTCCATGCTGTCTTAAGGAGACAACCTACGATTTAAAGAAATAAAGACCTCCGTGAAAAGTACAGGCCGAACCTGATATTTAAGGGCCAGCTCCCCACAGTATTTATCTAGTTGCCTGAGCTGGTTGAACCACAGAAGAAAAAAAATTAAAAGCATTATCATGTGAGGGCTGGGAGGGTAACCTCTGTTAAAAAACAACAACAAAAACAAAACCGCCACCTGAAAACAATGGGAAGAGTGCCAAGGAGAGGAAAGGAAAAGGACTGTGATATTTCTGAGGTATAGCAAATAATAGCACTGGGAGGTAACACAGCTTCCAAAGTATGTGCTTCATGAGTGTAAAGCAGCAGACATACTTCCTCAGTTTTGGAGCTAGAGAAAGGACCCTGCCTAATATGATTTATTTAAGAAGTTTCCCTGTGTTTTAAGGGGGAAAAGTGGTCCTGGACAGGGAAAAAGGATGGAACTTGGACAGCAGAATATGTTTTGTTTTTTCTTTGAAGCTACCCAAAGGTTCCTTGCAGCTTCCTGCTCTCCAAAAATCATGTGTGCTAACTTCAGCCCAAAAAAAAAAAAAAAAAAAAAAGAGAAGGAAAGAAACCATTACAATTTAGTGCAAAGGCCACTTTTTTCTCACCAAGGCTCTAAGCAGGGACATAAATTATAGGGTATCTGTTTCAGACCCTTTTCAATATACTGCTCCTATAAGAGCTCCAGAGTAAAATAATCCTCTAGAGATCCGAGGCAGCATGTTATTAGCAGAAGCTCATAGGTTACTTTTACTGGTGTCTTGGGTACCTTTATGCTGAAGTGTTAGCATCAGCTTGAGAGCACATAATCTTTCTCCTGAGTCTAATTATATATTCACTGTGCGGGCAACAGAATATTCATATGTATTTAATTAGTAAAAAGATTATGTTTTAAACCCACAAAAGCAAGGCAGGAAGAAGTAAGGATGAAAACTCAAATAGCCCTTAAATTGCCCTTTTATCTCAATGTATCGCTTACTGCCTGGAAGCCCCCAAGCCCCAGTGTGAAAGATACTGTAAAAACATTTAAATATAAAGTCATAGTTGAATAAGCTACAGCCAGATTGAAAACCCAGACCTCTGTTGTGCTAATGATCAATTAAATTCTTCCTCATTTGCACATGCTTACACAGAGATGGAAACGTGTAGGGTTTGTGTCTACTCAGTACCTCAGTTGGGCAGCCTATAATGTTTGTGGTGTGAGCTAAAAATCTTCCATCATTTGTAAAAGCAGTTTGTTATCTGCTTTAGAAATTTTCTCATTTACATTTTCCCATTGCAGAATATTAGGTAAAGTTCTCAAGGATTTGCATTATAGTTCGGTTAATAGCTTAACCAGAGGTTTATATTAAAATATAAACTGTAAAGGCTGTACACTTGACAATATAATGCCATCGCCTTATCTTTTCAATTGAAGTGCCTTTTTTTTGGGGGGGGGGTGGTAAGTTTATTGGGTTTTGCAGGTGCTTTCTGAAATGCAGTGGTGACACAATTATATAAAGTTGTAGCAGTTAAGTTTTTACCACAGAGCCTGTGGCTAAAGAAGCAACCAGGGAACTGGGAAGATGGAGGCTCACTTTGTGTTTCTGCCAACTCACTTATTGTGTAGCCTTGGGTGAACTCTTTCAGCTGAAATCTTCAAGAGTGGACAACTTGCTGACTATTGACAGCCCCAAAGAAGACAGTAGATTTCCAGCCAGTCAATGTGCCCCCAAGTAACGCATCTTTAGGCTCACGGAGTGCCTGGTGCCCCAGCTGAAATCTGGGTCAGGCTGTCTTCATACAACTTTGGCTCTGCTTCTCCCTGGTCAATATAGATTGGAAAGGACTACTGGAAGGACAACTTCAAAGTAAGGCCATCTTCCATTAGATCAGGTCTTCCACTAGACAAGAGAGGCACCTACAGAAACAGGTTTTCCCAACGTATGGTCTGCAGTACCTGACTTGGTGCAAAGAGTACAAGACCAAAAGGAAAAATAAATAAATAAATAAATAAATAAAAGCTGAAAAAACAACTCCAAGAGTTAGAGGGAATGGTTTCCAGTGCAGTGGGGGGATTTGGTCTTGCCTTAACAAATTGCAGACAACTAAAATATGCCATTGCTTTTGAGGATTAATCAGCACAGTGGGAAAGGATGATAATGACTGCCCTTCACTGGGCCATGGCTGTCTTGACGCTGCTCTCACTGCCTAGTTTTTGGAAGCTGCATACTTTCCCCAGAAAAGGGTGTCAAAATAAATCTGCTCAGTATCCAAAACTTGAATATTCACAAAGGTTTTGTCGTGGAAAGACAGGACCTCAGTGAGAGCAGAGTAGGAAATAGAGGGCCTCTTTATGCTTAGCTCTTTCATACAATATAGCTATTGTTTGTTTGTTTGTTTTTCCACACATCTAGGCTGGAATCATTGGGCCATATGCAGAGAATGAATTGGGATACAGTGAATTTATTCCTTTAGCAGTTTTTAAAACCATCACATGCCTGTGTATACACAGTGTGTGGAATTTGTCATGTGAAGACTTCTGTTTTCTTTGAAATACCCTTATAAAAGATTTGAAAGGAATCTCAAAGAATGCAAGACATTGAGGGACTAACTGCAGATCTCTGCACAGAGCACAGGACCGGCAACTATGACTCCTGTGTTGTGGTCACTTATTCTTGCTATAGACACTTACTGTGGGAAGCATAGATGATAGTACCTGAATGGTCTCCTCCTAGCTCTGCAATAATTGCTGGGTGATTTTTTTATCAGCTCTGCAGACCTGGATCTTCAAAAGTATTTGGATACCTACTTTGTGTGGTGTGCTTTCTTTCTTTTTTTCTTCCTCTTTTCTTTTTTTTTTTCCCCCACTGATTTGTATAGTTTGGAGGATATGGTCATAGGACCTGATTCTAAAAGCTCTGAGTGCTGTGACTGCAGCAAAGCAGTGATTCCTGAGCTACTCTTAAATGAGCAGGCATAAGTTCCTCAAAACGTCTTTGCTGCGGCATTACGAAGCAGTGGATTTTACTTGTCTTTCTTCCATGGGAAAGGAGTGCACACTCAGGTTTGTGTTGCTGTGGCTAGACTGCTCTTCCATCTGAGATAGTTCATGAAAAGCTGGCTCAATTATCACAGCTCTCCACTAGAGACAAAACATCAGAGGTGCTGAGAGCAGCCAGAGGACTACTTATTACCTGTGGCCAGCCAAGCCCACACTCTCTTTTCAGCTTGTCCCATCTCCTGCACTCAGATGGGTTGAGGTTTGCTGCAGAAAGGTGTTTTAGAGTGTTTTGAGATCCCAGATTGCTCTGAGTCTGAAATACAGCAAGCCCTTGACTGCAGACTTGACCCATCTTTTGCACCACTGAGTTGCAACATGGAAATACCAGGTAATAGGAGTCCTGATGCAAGTAAATGACTGGCTGTGCTGATTCCTTAACAGAGAAAATCTGTTAAACCCAAACTTTCTTTTCACTTACCTCTATAGCTCTGCTCATTCAGACATGTAATTGGGGGCAGAGTTCATGTCAGTGGGGCTTCTGAGAAACACCTTGGTTAGCTCTTTTTTTTTTTTTTAACCTGAGGGGGATGAGTGGGAGTTTGCCCAGCTGTGGAAGGGGATATTCAAGGGGCTGGGACCTTCTGGCTTGTGGCATGGCCGGTCATATCCTGCCTGGTACTGGCTGGGTATTGAGGAGGAAGGTGTGAGACTGCCATTGCAATTGTAAGCACAACCTCTGGCCCTAAATGTGATTGAAAAGCTCTGGGAAAGGGAGGGTTAGCAGGAGGGTGTGCGCAACAGAGAAGTGTGGTTTTGGGAAGTTGGAGAAGGAATATACATCCTTTCTCTGTTTCTTTCTGTTTTCCCATCCTCAAAAACCATCAGTTTCAAGCATGCCTCTGGAACATCAGGGCTGAAGATTCAGGCTTTGTTTTCTTTCTTTTAAGAACAGGGGAAAAGAAAGGATCAAACCAGACTCTGGAGTGATTTCTTAAGGCTCTGGTTACATGGTCTGGCTTTCCAAAGCACTGAGCAAAATTGTCTTTGCAGCTCCAGAGGAATATGACCAGATGCACCTCCAGATTCACAGAACTGCAGGCTGAATTAACTGTAAACTTCTGGTCAGTCTGGGTACTTCCAAAGTTTATACCACTTATCAGGTACCTAAAGATGAAGGTTTTAGAGACACATTTTTTTTTTCCCAGCCACTAATCTCATGGGGAAAATTGCATTAATTTACATTGAGGGACTTAACATTTTAGTTTAAATGATGTGTTTGCATCACACTAGCAAAGCTGAAGTTAAACCAGTGCATCTTTCTCATAAAGATAACGTTTATGAGGGAAAAAAATGATAAAACACATAAATAAAGTCTGTGAACTGGGAGGACAGCATTAAAGGCGAAGTGCAACCTTGCAGCTTCCCGTAGCTGTCTTTCACTTCGCTTTTTGAGCCAGTCATGAGCACTGGAGCAGAGGGCAGCCAACTCTCACCACTTCACATCCTCCACAGGCAGCAGGAGTGCTGGTGGGACTTGGGGCAGTGAGTCTGCTGCTTGGTGGGCAAGGTGGACCAAGGGGCATCACGGTCCTCTGTAGCGTGAGGTGTGTCTCCCAGAGGCAGCCCTTTGTCCCTTGGCGGGAGGATGAGGTGAAGAAATAACTCACAGCCTGCTTCCCACACGGTAACCTCCAGGTCTTTACCTCTGTGCAAGGTTTTGCAACCCCTGCAGTGGGTAGAGAGATGGCTTTTGTGTTCCTGCTTGCTTTCCCACTCAGGCCAGCCTGATCCTTCACCAAAGTCCATTGCTCCAAACCATCTGCAACGTATATCTCTGTTGTGAATACAGTTCATGACTCTGACCCCAACATGGGGTTTGTGGACATCCACATCTGTGTGGAAGTGGAGGTTTTCCCACTTCCCACCCCATGGGTCTCATCTCAAGAGCCCTGACCAGAGCTGCTGGTGGGGAAGGGCAGTGCAGGTTGTGCTGTGCCTGCATCTGACCCCAAATCATGGGACGACATATCAGATCTGCTGTCAGGAGGCAGCAGATTTCATGGTTAGCTTGTGCTTGCTGACACAAAATGGGGAAAAAAAATGAATTGGGGAAGGTGGGTTTTGCCTTCTTCATCCTTATATTTCGTGCAGGTGTGAAGCTCCAAAGATGTAAAATTTAGCTAAAGCCATTGACTTCAGCTTTTTTCACACTGGAAACTTGGTCATCTTCCCAGAAACAGAATTTGGCTGAGAAGTCCACAGCTGACTATAGTCAGCATTTAGTCAGTAAGGAGGGTTGGGGCCGGGAGGAGCTACAGGATGGGCCCGGCCTGCGGCCAGCCATATCTTGCCATTCGAGTGAGAGTGGTGCCCAGTATTTTGGTTGGGCTGAGGACAAGGGCTTCCTATGGAGACCAGATGTGGCCAAGTCCACAGGGTTCGTTACCACCTCTGCTGGTGTGCTGAGGGACAAGAAAGGAGGCTCTCCCTGGAGGAGTCCTCAGAGTTGCAGCTGCAGAAATCCCAAAGCAAAACAGCAGGAAGCCGGCTGGGTAAACACAGAAGGCGCTTGGAAATAAATGCCCCACAGAGGCACAGGCAACCTTTCCAAAATTGGTTTAAAACAATTGGCCTCCACCTGGGTTAGGCCAGGGGGCGGCCATCGGGCTGCAGGGGCCTGCTGGTGTCCCACACAAGGCAGTCAATGGGGAGGAACAACACGGGGCCAGAACCAGGCCCTGCTGGAGGCCAAAACCCTCCAATCCTGGGGCCTGGAGCAAAGTTGAGGGCATTAAGCAAGACACAGGGCCTAGCCCAGCAGATGGATGGCTTGTGAAGGTGGTGGGGTGAGGACACGGCGGGGCTGTGCGACAGAGATGTCCCCTCACATGCATGCAACCCTGTGTGCGTCGGTGCTGTGGTGCTTTTAACATGCTAACATGTTTTACGATGCAGTGCGAGTGAAGCAAAATAGTGGCTCCTGGCTCCTTGTAACTTGTGTAAACTCCAGATGTGACAATCCTGCTGCTGGCAAAGGGAGCTGTTTATCCCTGTGCTTTCCTCGCATTGAATTAGCTCCCACTAGTAAGAGCCTGCTGAAAATGTGCCTACGTGCTACCAAATGGCTGCCTAATTGTGCCTCTGCCCCTTCCCGGAGCCACACATGAGAAGTGCAATCCAAATTCCTGGGCAAACCATGCAGGGCCCTGGAGAGCACTTTTTTGACCCCCCCCACCCCCCACCCCCCCTTCAGGAATTGAATGTCATTCCTGAAGGATAATGCAGGATTAGGGCAAGGGGAAAATGAGTGGCTTAAACAGCTCCAAACTGCAGCAGGGCTAAGCAAAACGTGTCCTTCTCCCCTCCCTTTGCAGACTTTTTTTTTTTTTAATTTTCTTTCTTGCAAGGGGAAGGAGGAAAGAGGGCCTCTGGGTTGTGAAATGGGCAGAAGAGGAACAACCGCAGTTCCCTGAAAGCCCCCAACCCCAGCAAGAGTGATGGGGCATGGGCATAGGAACAGGGCACGGTGATGGGGCATGGTGGCCGCAGCCGTGTGCGGCTCCCCTGCTGCCTCTCCCAGCACACAGGCACTGGTTGTGGGGGATTAGGGGGAACAGATGCACATAAGATGCTTATGGTCTTTTCCAGACACAAGGCCGCTTTCCAATCAGCTCAGAGGAAACAGGGTAATTAGATGGAGTCACAGGCAGGGAGCAGGGGGGAATTAGCTTGTTACCCAACCAGAGATTGCAAGCCCACCTCCTCCATTCCTCCACCCATTTTTCCCCTCCATTCCTCTCCTCACTCTCTCATTTCAAAGCTTTTTTTTTTTTCTTTCCTTTTCCAGGCGGCAGCTGATGCTGGCTGGCTGCTGCCAAACAGGTCTGGCCTCCGCAGCTGGGACTCTTTCCATAATTAAGCGGGGCGATGAATCAGCCATGTCCTTTAGAAAAGGTGACGTCTCCTGGATGTGCTGCTGGGATGCTCAGTACCCCTCCCCATGAGCGTGCATATTAAGGCAGCTTTGGCTGGAGTGCACTTCAGGCAAAAATCTGAATTGGGTCAGGCTGGTCCCAAAAAAGCCCCAGGAATTGGGGTTTCTGCCCCTACCCCTGGAGTGTAACCACTATAAACAGAGGCTGCCATTCCTGGGCTGCATCGTGCCTGGCAGCTCTGTGATGACGCAGGGGATTTTTCCTTTTTAATTTCTTTAAATTGTTGTTTGAGCATGCTTACACTTCCAGTGCATTGTTATCTTTGGAGAGATTTTGCTGGTTAAAGTTCTCCAAATGTGGAGAACTGTCCCGTCACCACTATTCAGAGGGCAGCTGTGACAAGGTAATTGTCCTCAGGCCCCACAGGCAGTGATCACATTTGTGATTAAGAAGCTCACTGCTGCATTTGTTACCAGCTCCCCCCACAAGCTCCTGCCTTGCTTGTTTAGCTTCTGAGGCCAGCCTATGCTGCTGTTTACTGGGAGAGCAGTGCTCTTCTCCAAGATGTTTTGTTTCAAAACCATCAGAATGTCCCAGGGCTTTTGAAAGGGGCTTTACTGTGTCACGAAAGGCAGTGTTCCCCATGGAAAGATTTTTTCCAAATGACAGGTCAGTTAGGCAGTAAACAGATGAGAGAGGATCACCATTATAGCTGTAATTGAGCAGAGAAAAGCTGACCCCAGCTCTAAGGCAAAGAAACCGGCCAGTGTCTGAACTTCTCCAAACGAATGTGCTGCTCCTTACTGGTGGTACCCTTGAGCACATCCTGTAGATAATTTTCTGAGATTGACATTAACCTCTTCTCGTATGTATGCACAGAGATCGAGTGTTGAAATCCACTCGAGAGCTGGATGGAAAATTTCTGACAATGGTTTGCTGTCAGGAAATGCTGGTTCAGCAAGAGGAAAAGATGTCAACTTCAACAGTAAAAAAAAAAAAAGGATCAGAAAGAAGCAGAAAAAATGATACCATTGAAGATAGTCTCCTGAGGGCTTTTTGAAGCAGTGTGGTTTATTTTTCAGTGCTGTGTTTTTATTGCTCAAGTTGACATGGCCAGAGCAGTGGCTGCATCATCTTCTTCCTGTGGCTTTGTTCAGTATGTGGCAGAGAAGAGCTTGTGTGCACCCAACACCTCCATACAATAAGGGAGACATTAACAGTGCAAATGGGGGGAAAGGAATTCTCTCCAGTGTCCCATCTTGTGTAGGAAAAGCACCGCTATAGAGCACAAAACTCCCTCAGAGATGTGCTTGGGCCGCTCCTGAAGCCCTCTTATCCCCATCTCCTGGCTATGTGAGATAGCCAACCACCTAGGAAAGCTGTCAGCACCCTCGTGCCTCAGCACACTGCTTGTTTATGTACCTCCAGTGCCTGAGGTCCAGTAATTCTAAAAATGGCATCTTTCCTGAACGTCCAAGCCCTTGCAGGAGGACAAAAATAAATACCCAGAACAGGAATAAGACATGGGTGAACTGAAAGGATAAACATGTGTTGCATGGCAAGTATGTGCAGCACTGCTTACTGCTCTGCATTTTTTCTCTGAGATTGCAAAGTAAACAGACAAAAAATATATGTTGAGGCAAAAACCTAAGCTAAACAGTATTCTAGTACAGTTCTGGAAACAGCCTACCAAAAAAATCCTCCCAAAGTACACAGCTTCACTACAGAGGATGGTTGTTTGGGTCAGGACCGTCCCAGTTAGCATTAAAACCAGACTTTAGTGCCTCATGCACTTTAGCACAAATATCATAAATAGATTATTACTGTGAGATAGCAATTAGAGTGATTGACCAGCCTAATTGCTCTTCTGGTGCAACACAAGCAGCACATCTCCCTCCAATACGGGGCCAGACGTGCAGCAAAGCCCCTTGGAGACATGGGGTGGTGAGAGGATCAGGGGGTGACGCCTGCAATTTGCATCGGGACATGGCACGTCCCAAAGAGGGTCAGGCTCGTGTTTGACGCTGGGTGGGTGCAGCAGCCTCAGTGCTTGTGCACAGCCACATGCCCACTTGTTGCCTGGAAGGAAACCTTGGATGTTTCTGAGGCTTCCTCTGGTATTTCTCCTGTTGGGGAGGTTTCTGTCTCAGTAGCGGTGCTTGTGCTTTATGCTCCTTTTTCAGCACTGCCCCCTAAGGTGGGGGATACAGGGAGGGAACATCACTTTTCTGCTAACAAGGATGTGGCCTGTAAGGTTGATTCCCCTCTGCTGGCATGCGGGGTGCTGGGACTGGCCTGCAATGTTTTCTGTCTCTCTCTGGAACATCTGAATTGAATACCGCAGTGCTGACATGCGACAGGTAGTTTTGTGGTGAACGTACTGGCAGAACCAATGTGTATTTCAGTGATACTAAGAGTTTTGTAGCTGTTACTCATTACCAGGACAAGGACCGCCTACACATTTCCCTATCAGTTTCTGCAGTAGCAGCACTTGTCTTGAAAACCTGCCCGCCCAGCTGCCTCCCCCAAGGCACTTGCCTGCTCTGTCCCCTATGTGGTTTCTCCAGGCCATGCTGCCCGTTAAGCTTTTCCCCAAGCTACAGAGGACAGACTGAATGTCTGGGAATGTGTGCACACCTCACATGACCTGAAACAGCTTTTTTTTTTTCTTTCTTTTTTTTTTTTTTTCTTTCCTCCTGTTGCTAGATCACTCAGGTGCTCTGGCTTTGACTCTCCCTTTCTTACTTCTGGCGTGTTTTTAGCTGGCAGTGTGGCCCCGGGGCAGCTTGACATCCACGTGTGCAGCACTCAGCACCAAGGCGCAGGCTGACCTGCTTGCAGGCTCCACGCACCGCTGCTCTAATGATGACAATGATTTTTCATGCAAGATACTGGAAGAAGGAAGTAGCTGTTTCCAGTAAGCCACGTATTAATCAGGAGCTGGATTTCTGGGGCCTTTTGCATGCTTGTGTTCCTCTCGGAGCTGCTCGCCGCTAACCAGGATGCTTTGAGGCTCTGAGCCTTTGTCAGACCTGCTGAGGTCTGGCATTTGTCAGTCACTTGGAAGATGAGAGCTTAAGTGGGAGCTTTTCCCTGTTGCCAAATGCTATCCGTATTTAGGGAGGCTTCTGGTCCTAGCCTCAGAAAAGCTGTCGTTTCTTGCTGCAGGGTGATGCTCCTGACAGCCATCAGGCAACAGAGGGGAGGCAGGGATGCCCAGGGCTCCCTGGTAATGCCTGGATTTCACCTCCCGCACATGATGCAGCTGTTTTGCAGCTTGAGCTTGCAAGCGCTGTTCAAAACTGAAGAGCATGGGAGAAGAGGAAGGAAAATTTAGTTTCTCCTCTCTGCTCCTCTGCCTGCGCTTGTCATGCTGCTGCTCTCCTCCTCCTGCCCTGCTCCCCAGCTTCTTGGCAGATTCGCCACCATTGCAAATGTACGTGACTAATCTGTTACTTGAGGAACGGGGAAGGCGTTTTCACAGGCTGGAATGACCCAGCCTGTCAGTAAGCTGATGGGATTCACCACTGGGAAAAGTTCTTTCAGAGGGCTGGTCCCCTCGTTAAATGACGGGAGAGAGATACTCATCGGAGGACGAGATGCTGCCGATGTGGCCTCTGCTTAGAGAGGCGGCCATCCTCCTCCCAGACCGGGAGGCTGCGGCAAGACGGTACATCCCCCCTCTCCCATCCCATGCACGTGGCTGCCTTTCCCTTATGGTGGCAGGCGTGCTCACTTGAGGAGGGAGCCCAGGGACAGTCGTTGAAAGTCTGGCCTTGAGATTACGGCAGGTCCTTGCTCGTTCCTCTCATTATCAGCTCACAGGGAGGCTGGAGGCTGCAGGGACCTGAATGCCCCAACCTGAACACAGCTGCAGCCGTCACCTCCATGGCCACGTCTTGCTCTGTTTCAGTGGTGCATCTTTAAGTGATTCAGGGGCTCGGGGCCAGAGGGCTCTCTGCCTTGCAGAGCTGATCCTGGTGGTTTGGGGTGATGTGCCAGGAGGCCTGTGAGGCAAATGTCATTTCATCATTGTTCTCCTGGGAGAGGTAGAGGCATCCAGCATGGGAACAACGGGGGTGGGGGGCAGGGGTTAATCAGGAGAAATGGGATAAATTAAAACAGGGAAACTGTAGGCAAAAAGCTGTATTGGGGAAAAACATATGTTTTATAATAAACATTACATGTTTAAATGCTTGCGAGCCAAGAATTATTTGCTGAAAAAATAAGTAAATTCCAGAGAATGACTAAATTATTGGATCAGCTCCTAACTAGGTACCAAGGAAAAGTGTTGGATCAGTCTGTCAGTGTGCATTACTAGCCCAGTTCTAGAAAATACACCTCAGGGAGCATCAGCTTTCCTGGCTTTCCACTGATCATAATGCCAAAGTGAAATCTCCTGACATGAAGGGCTTGTGCATTCACTAACTTACAGTGCCATCTAGCCCCATCTCAGACTTAAGACGTCTATGAGTGGTTGCTAATTTTGTTCCTGTAACTGGGAGGCTGAGTCACTTTAGCTTGAACCCACCTCTTCGGTCATGTGCTTGTGGATGGAAGTGTACTTTGGCATGTATCTGGTGGATATATTTGTAAAGAGTCACCCATGAGTCGCAAGTGTAAATGCCCGAGTGGGAGCCAGCCCAACCGGACACGTCGTGTGTGTGTTCATGGCTACTGTGTGTGAGGACGGCAGCTCAGTGTTGCTTAAGCCTGCCTGACACTTCCCATTGATATGACCTGACTTTTGATGGCTTAGAAATCTGACGGACTACAACTGCTTGAGCTGAAAGCTTCCTGTGATGCCTGCTTGCCTCAAGCTGTTTATGGAGACCTTCCCCCAAAGATGTGTTCTGTGTCACTCCCATGCATGAGCTATGGACCGACACGTGGCTTTGCCCATCCTGAAAAACCAAAAAGGCAAATGTGAAAGCGATAGTGTCGCTACCGTTCGCATTGCGACATGCGGCGGGGGAGAGGGCGGTAGCTCCGGTCGTGCCCCTGTGCAGTTTGTCTCCCCCATACCAGCTGCATCCTCCCCTGAGAGATGGGGCACACTGCGAGGTCAGTGAGTGTGGGGCAGGAAGGATGCTGTGGGCTCCCGGCACCAGGGTTCAGCTCGCCTGAGGCCTGGAAGACCCAAAGCTGCTGGGTCGGCTCATTGGGCATCCTCTTTTTGGCCACGAGGGCCCTGGAGGGCTCCAGGGGTGCTGCCAGGGGCTGTGGGTTTAGTGCAGTGCAGTGGGTTGGAGGCTTACACAGGCGTGAGCCTTTCTGCATAGCAAAAGACTAATGTGGGGAAGCTGACAGGACTGCCAAAGGTAGCCAAGTAAACTTCTGCTATAGAGGAAAAACCTTTAACCTAAGTGCGTGTGGACTGCCAGAGTGTTGTTTTGCACTTTCTCCTGTACATTTCCTTTCCTCCGTGTGCGTTAGCAGTAATGTCCATGGCCAGACTTGTGTTCACAGCCTGGAATGAAGCCGACTGCAATTACATCCTCGGGGAGTTGCTCAACGGGGGCTTTGTGGATGTGGGACATAGAGTTTGGTGGAGTCTGTCACTGCTGCACATGTGCTTTTGGACCTCCAAGTGCACTTACCCAGCCTTCAGCTTTGTGTGTGCTTGTGGGAACAGGGAGCAGAAGGCTCGGGAACAGGCTCAGCCTGCTGCACATCTGGAGGCAGTAACTTGAGTCAAAGTATATGCCTCCTGTAATTCAAAGATTTTTTTTCTCCTCCCCCCCCCCCCGCATTAGCAATTAGCGCAACAGCACTGAAATGCTTCCTTTTAAACGGCACCCACTCCATGCCCAGTGTACTCGGTGTGGGTCCAAGCTTTCTGTGAGTGTAGAGGAGTTTGGAGCTGGGTTTTGGGGTCAGGCCACTCTCTCGCTGTACTTCCTTTATCTCCCAAAGCAGCAAGCAGCACATGCTGTGGCAATGTAATCATTTAATCCAAGCTGGCGAAACCTGTTCTCCAGATGAACGACCAGCATATCGTTTGCTCTGTAGCTCTGCATGTGAATGCATTGTTTGTTGGGGTGGCAAGACGTCGCTGCCAGTTTTCCATCCTGTTTCCAGCAAAGCCCAGCCTCAGCCTGATGGTGAAGCTGCTTCCAGCTCCTTCCTTCTCCTTCTGTACCATGCTCGCTGCAGCCACTGTGGTCTGAGAGCTCTCCTTCCCTGGCTGCTCGCTGCGGATGCAGTGGGTGCAGAGGTAAGGTACCTGCCAGGCAAAATCAGCCCTCAGAGGAGTGCATCAGGCCGGTGGAGATCAGAACAGGAACGTGTTTGCCTGGGGAGGCAGGTGATACCTGAAAGGGTGCAGCCAAAACTAACAAAGGTGTGTTCGGAGAGATAGGGTTTGATCTTTAGCCCCTGATACAAAACTTACTTTGGCTGGGGAGGCTGCTGCGCCAAACCTGTCCATGAGGGCGTATCGCTGTTGCAGATTGCTGGGGGATGGATGTGACAGCAGTGCTTTGGAGGGGAACAATTGCTGTTGTAACTGCTGTGGGTTCGCAGGGCAGGAGAGAGGTGCTTCTTTTGTTTTAGGCCCCTAACATCCTCACTTCTGAGTGCCAGACACGAGGTGCTGGTGGCTCATTGCACACTGCGTGCTCACCTGTGTTTCCTGAGTGCCTTCCACTAAAACACTGTTCTCTCCCAAGTGTTCTCTTCCAGCATTTCTCTCCATGGGAAGCCTTTCCTGCTCTGCTACGGGAGGCTGCTAGCCCTTGTTTGCAGCTTCTCTGGTTTCAGCTTCCATCTTTCTTCCAGATTTTGTAATAGGAGTCGTCTGGACGGCCAAGGAACAGCTGACCACCTCAACACCCAGCCGATGGCACAGTGGAGGCACGTCATCTGTGAGGGGACTTCGCAGCCACTGTTCCTGCAAACAGCACCAGAAGATCTCCGTGTGAATATGCAGTGGTTTTGCTGCTGCCTGCTTTCTCTCTGGCTTAAGGAGGAAGCCTGAGCCTTGGGCTGAGGCTCTTTCAGAGCCAGTTTATGCCCCTTGGATTTCTCGTTCTTGCATTGCCTCTGAGGCAGGATGGAGAGCAGAAAGCTGCTTGCATTCAGACTGCATTCCAAATTTCTTCAAAACGACTTTTTCAAGAAAGGCACGTTTTCAGGGCCAGCACCGTGAGGCTGGCTCAGCCTCCAGACACACTTTCCAAATCTTGTTGCCCAGAATAGCATGTTCCAAAAACACACTGCAGCCCCCCTGCCGTAGCTGGCCCAGCCTTTCACCGTTTCTGTACAATGAGGCTTTCCCTTCAGCTCAGATGGCAGTGGTCTCATGCAGATGGCTGCAGAAGACCCCTTCGCAAGGGCAGTTCTCCTTCCAGGCTTGGTTGACTTGGCCTCATCTGAACCATGTGAGGCAAGGAGCTTTGAGGCCCCTTGCTCCAATCTTACAGTACCCCTGTTTGCCTCCTGTTTTGGTCTGTCTCTGATCAATAGCTGTAGCTGGTGTAGATAGCTTTTCATGGGCACATTTTATTGCTCATGGATGATGCCAAATTGATGGATGTGGACATATGAAGTAATCTGGGCAGTGGCTAAACGAGCTCCCCCATGGCTTTCTCAGCATGGCTGTTGTGGAGCAATCCCCTCTGTGGGTTATTTCAGTGCTCTGTCCAGCTTTGACCCATCAGCCAGGACTGAAAAATCTGTTCCCGCTGCCACAGTACTTAACACTGCTTTTACTGTTTTCAGACAATGCTTTGGAAACCCTCTCATCGATTTGAATGGGCTTGGGATCCAGCCTGGTGTTCTCACACATTGCAGAGTTCAGCTGATTTTTCTTGCTTGTATTTTCTTACACACCTTCAGGATCTGCCCCCCTGCTAAGGAGCAGCCCGTGGGGCGTTCGGAGGGCACAGGTCTGGGCATCGCCATATTGCCAGCACTGCGATGGGGGAGGCGAGTGCATGTGCACCGCTCAGGGCAGCGCGTGCTCAGGGGGTGGGAAGTTTGGAGGGATCATTAATATTTTATCTTCATTTTAGCACAGCTCAGATTTGTCAGCAAGACACCGCAGTCCTGAAACTTAAAGCCTGAGGCGGAGCTGGGAAGGAAATTGCAGAGCTCCTGGGTCTCTGTCTAGGGCTTTAGCAGTGGCTCCAGTCAAACACTCCCCCTTCCTAAAAGCAGAGAGATGTCAAAGTGCAGTGTTTGCATGTATTACATGAAGTCCACTCAGACCTGCCTTCTCATAACTTTTTTTTTTTTTTTCAAAGGTAACTAATAAGGAAGCGAGCAAATCTTGCTTGAAGTTTTTCTTCTTGCTGCCTCTGTGTCCCACCCCCAGGCTCCCCACGGCAGGTGTTGCAGAGGCAAAAGTCGGCGCCCCTGCAGACCAAGACGAGAAGCACCCAAAGTCACCTCTTTCTCCGCATGCAACCCAGAACCCGGAAACTCCCACATCTCACCCGGCTTGTAGCCCAGCTGTCTGAAACCACAGGCAGCAGGGGTGGATAGCAGCTGGCTGCTTGTTGCGCTGCAGTCTGGGCGATGGGGGAGATAGTAGGGAGGATCTCTTGGTGCAAGTACGAGCATGAATCCACTGAAGAAATATTAACTCTAGCTGCGAAAGAAGAGGAATATCAAGCAAGGAAGCGAGCACACACACACACAAGACTCAGACTCATGCAGTGCTGGAGGGTTTGGTTGTGTCTGAGTTTTTTCTCAGCATTCAGTCCTCCTGACACGGCTCCGCTGCTGGAGCAACAGCTGGGGTGGTGAGGAACAATGTGGCGCTGCCAGCTTGAGCCTTGCAGGGCGATAGGTGGGGATTTCCTTGAAGCCCTTGTGTCTCCCTGCTAGAGTGCTGAGATCACCTGGGAATCTTGGCTTTCGATGTAAGAAAAAGAGAAAAAAGCTAATTACAAAAAAAAAAAAGAAAGAGACTCGAGCACTCATGAGTGTACAGAGAAATTTAAAAATGGGAAATGCGTGTGACCTATAGCCAAATAATAACTGAAAGTGTGTTACAGATAACATCCTGGTCTTCAGCTTGAAAGTTGAATAGCAAATGCTTTTGGAACTCTTTAAAACCTTGCTTGACACTAGCAGTCTAGAGGAATATGAACTGGTGTATTGGTTAAACTGCTCAGGAATGGCCTGAATGCAGCAGCTGAAACAGCAGCAGTAGCATTCAAGTTGCCCTTTGGCACTCGAGGCTGCACAGGGCACGTGCTTCAGCTCCCCGTTGCCCAGGCGAGTGGAGGCCAGGCTGCGTTGGCCTGTGCTTGCTCTCAGCTCTGCCCCTGGATGGCAGCATTTCTACTGGTGCAGCAAGGAAAAATTGCCCTGGGAAAAAAAGCAGGGGCAGATGAGGCTTTTGGTTACTGCCAGGTTAATGTGTTGGAAGGCAGAGCGACCTGGCATGCCTGCTTGATGACCGGCAGTGCCGCAGCCCGTTGCAGATGGGAGGGGAGGCTCACTCACAGCTGCAGCCCTGTTGCATCTGCAGGGCAAAGAGCAGCGAAAATTTTGCTACTTTGGACACTAACTCATGGCAGCAGGTGAATTTAGCTGTGGCAAATGACACAGTTAGTGCTTCCTGCTCCTGGCTGCTCCTTTTAGCCAGAGGTTACTGCAGAGGTGGTAGTGGTGGCCAAAGAGTGTGCTGGTCCCTCATAGATTAACTCTAAGGCCTTAGGATGAGCTGCTGGTCCAATCCGTGAATATCTCTGTCTTGACATTTTTATTTTGAATGTTAGATCCTGCCCACAAAGATGAAGCCTTTTCTGGCATCAGTTTTCAGTACTGCTGCTGTTCTTTCTATCCTCTCTTCATTGCCTTGACCATGGGTAGAGGGGCAGGGTCTTTCAGTACTGCAGGTTCCCATCCTGTGTGTGAGCAGTGCTCTGCACAAAGCGGGCCATGAGGAACTGGAGAAGCTGCAGGTAAGCATCCGAGAAGTAATGCTGGCCTTCTCAGTGAGGCAGTGTGTTTTGCATGGTTAGGGCGGCAGAAACAGGACTCACGAGTGATGGAGCAAAATCAGCGATTACTATTTGGCAGGAGATGTTTAAACTTTGTCAAGCCAGGCAAGTATCTCCATTGTGGTCTCTGACTCACAATTCAAATATGCTGGGAACATTTGAGGGGGCTGGGTCAGTTCTTCAAGCAGTGGGAAAAACAAGGCTTTAATACATTGCTGCGTAGCTTTGGGTCTGTGCTCCACTGTTCTGCTTTTCTTTGAGGAAACTGGTGTGGCTGGTGGGGCGGAGAGGGAGGTGTTGTGAAACCACACACACATGCACACACACATGTGCCAGGCCTGATTTTGATCCCTTCTGACAACGTTTCGTACTCCTTCGGCTGCAGTGACGGAGCTGCAACGCTTGTGACCTACCCTCTCTGAGGTGAACTGAGGAGCAGGCTGTCTGTGTTTGCCACCACATCCCCACCTCTGCTGCAGCATCCTGGCTGAGCTGCTCCATGCAGAGGGGCTCATGATGGAGCACAAGAGCCGATAAAGCCCTGCGGCCACCCAGGGCATGCACCGATGCTCTTGCTGAAGGTGCTTTCTGCCGATACGGGGGGCAGGGCGGATAGGACCAGGCATCCTCCCCTAGATCCCATTGCAGAGTATGATGCTCCTGCCCACCAGCCCCTGCCCTGGTGGCTCCTCATTGTGTTCCCTGCTCGGGGATGCTCCCGGTGCCCTGAGCGTGGCTGGGAGAGGGGTGGCCGTGTGACAGAGCCGCCACTAGCTCTGCCATGTAGCTGGCTGCTGGGACGCGAGGCTCTGCTCGGCTCGCCTCACAGCCTGGCTTCCTGTGTGTTCTTCCCTGCTATGGTTTTGACCAGAAATTCCATTTTTGACCTGAAAAATCTTCCAGATGAAAATTTAATTAAAAAAGTGATGTATTCCCACAAGAAACTTCAGTGTCAGCAAATAAGCTTTTTTTTTTTTTTTTTTTTTTTATGAAAAGCCATTTTATTCACACACGAAAAATGACATCCGAACTGGCTCCCATTGAGCCCACTGTAGAGCATTATACTTGTAAAAGTTCTAGAGTTTTGTTTAATAAAAAATATTCACGATTCACAATTAGCATCCATTAGGCATACGGATCACAAAGAACTAGTACCACAAGGGAGGTTCTCCTATACTGGACATGGTCCGTCTGTGAGTCATTAAATCATGAACTGTGATCTGTAAATGTTGCAGACAGTAGAGAAGTAGGATGAAGGAGAAGTGGGAGCGTTAACCCAAAGAAGAGGAGTTTGTTCCTTTTGTGTCACAGATTACCTTGCTGATCACAGCCTTCAGCATCATGCCTTTCCACACAGCAAAGGTGACGGTGCTTTCCTCCATCTGATGTGACTTGTAAATATTTTCCTGATGCAGAGGTCTTTGCTGGCAGCTATTGTTGGTTGCACATTTACTTGGGATCGTCACATGCAGAGAATGACTGTTGGCTTGGGCAGAGCAGCTGCTCCGGGGCCAGATGAGACTCCTTGGGATTCAGTGCAATGTACAGAAAGCCTGCTGGTGGCAAGGCGCACGTCCACACAGTAGAAATCTTTGTAAAGCCATCGACAAAGGCCAAATAAAATAACCTGTAGGAAGTCAACAGGGGGAAGAAGCAGAGACAGGGTGTGTGTGTGTATTTATGTGAACAAAAGAATGATAAACTGTAAACTATGAAATATCTGCTCGCTCATTAATGCGTCTGCTTCTGACTAATGCTGGGGTGTTCCTGCTGCCCAGCAGCCAAAGTGCAAACAAGGGGACAGCTGTGACTTAGTGCCCAATATTTAAACACAGGGGGACAATTCAGGCCACACACACTCCTATGTAAATACGACTTCTGCAGAGTCATTTCAGACCGGACCTGGGGGCAGTCAGGGCAAAACTGGCCCTTACGTGGCCAGTGCAGGCATCGGGGGCCAGGCATTGCCTTCTGCTAGCCCTGGGAGCCCCTGCTTGCTCCTCAGGACTTGCGTGCACCTAGCTGTGGGCAGAGCTGGCTCCTGATGCTAATTGGACTTTTTTTCTAGCTCAGTAAGTACAATTTTGCATGTAAATGTGAGTGTGGAACAGATCTGGACTCGATTAGCTCCTGAGTCCTTGACAAAAAGCTGTAATTTTTTATCCAGATGATTTTTCTTTGTTTCCCTTTTATTTTCTCGGCACTTAAAAACCTAGGTTTTAATGAGCTCGTAAAATAAATAGGTGGGTGTCGATTACAGCGGTATACAAGGCGTGAGGGAAAGCCTTCCCTTCTCCTCAGCAGCAGTGAGCACTGCCCTGATGCAGGGTGCAGCTCCTCTCCCAGCGCCTGGGGGCCTGGTGGCAGCAGGGACACAATTTCTGAGACAAGGCTTAGCCTGGGTCTCCCGTCACAGATGTGACAGACCCGTGACACGTATCATTTTTCTTGGTAGGCAGTGAAATTGGTGCTGGTGTCGCTACCTGGGGCACAGGCTTGCTGGAGGAGGGGCAAGAGAAGGGAATATGAAAAAATGTTGTATTTATCAGGGTAATCTAGTCTAGGAGGACAAGTACTAAAACATTTTAATCACAATCATATGGCTATGTGTCACTGCAGGGCAGAATTCAGGCTGTTTGTATGCCTCAGTTGCACATTGCCACACTTCAACAAGTTTGAATTTATTTTAGGCATAACTTTAACTCTGATTTCCCTGGGTTTATGATGCCTGATCTGGAAATATGTGCAACCTCTCTATGATGTTCTTTCCTCTTAAATTAGGCTTTCCACTTTAAATCCATTTATTTCTGTTGGCTTGGTCGTAGCACAGGCTGTCATTTCCTGCCCTGTGGAGTTTGCAGTTTGGATGGACAGGACAGTGCATCAGAATAAAGGGATACAGTAGTAAAAGCAGTGATGGATAGCAAAAGCACCAAGCACTTTCAGGGCTGCTGTGTGTACAGCTCAGTTACTTCTTTAATTGTTCACACCTGGCCATTCACTACATAAATGCATGGCTGCCCTTCATGCACAGGTGCTTTTGTTTGGGGGGCAGGATGAGAAACTGAAATTTAGTGTCAGGTTGTGGAGATGCTGGGATGCCAGTCCTGAGTAAGGGCAATCTGAGCATGGATTTTTCCCATCGGCGAAATGTGTTGTGGTGGGAAGGGCTGGTGGCTTAGCAAGCTCTGGGGATGTCTTTAACATATTTTTTCAGGGGAAGGCTCTTCCTTGCTTGGAGAGAAGCAGCATTTTCCCTGGAGCTGCTCTGGATGTGACTTCTGCCTGTATCCATTGCCTCCTCCCCCAGACCCGAGCTCCTTCCTGCCTGGCTTCTTGCTGCGCAGCATCCAGAGACACGATGCATATGTTTTCTCTCTTGTATGTTTTCACCCCCTCTTTCCCTCACTTTTCCTTCCCATCCGCCCATGCCCTACCCCTTGACTAAAGCAAAATTGCCCCCCTTTTTTTTTTTTTTTGGCAGCAGGCCTTCCCAGGGGCCCAAGCTAACAGAAGCCTGAGCCCTGACTCTGTGCTGTGGCCAGAGCGGACCAGCTCCTTGCTGGCAGATACGCTGCCTTAAAGGAGAAGGGATGCTTTCTTTCTCCATCCCCGTTTGCTTCCTGGCTCCCACTGGGAGGAGACTGCTTGTCCTGGACCCAGGGCCACCTGGTCACCTCCCTAAGCTCCTCTCTTCCCTGCAGGCTTGTCCCTAGCTGTAGAGTTGGTCTCTGAGCCAAACCTCCTGTAGTTAATGCAAGCCTGGCTGTTGACTTCAGCAAGCTTCGGATGAGGCCTTTCCAGGACTTGCAGCTTTCCTCTGGCTCACTTGTTGGATGCCAAGTGATGAGGCTTCCAGGGCTGCTCCTGAGGGATGGCTCCAGCACATACATCTCGCTGTCAGGAAGCTTTTCCTGTTGCTCCGCCGAATTTTTCCCCTTTTCAAATGTCATCCCAGCACTCCTACTTTGCGTGCACTTTCTGCGCTTCTCGCTGTCTCCGAGCACACTGGTGCCTTTCTCCCTGCTGCCGGGGCCCTTCCGGTGCTTGCTGGCTGCCGCTCACTTTTCTTGCACTCGCCGTTGCTTAGCCAGGCTGGGCATGCTATCTTACAGCTCATTTCCCTTTATAAATCAAACCTCCCAGACAGTTTTTTTTTTTTTTTTTTTTGCCTACTCCCTGTGACAACGGAGTGATTTTTTGGGCGTCTGCCCCATGGTGCAGAGCATTTTTCCCTCCCGCTCAGGTTGATGAGGTTTTTGGGGCAAAGTCCTGCTTGTCCTTCTTCTGAAAGATTTCATGGCTGTGAGGCTGCCGCCTCTGGGCCGCGTTTGGTCTGGGTGGGCAATGGCCTCGCGTTCGTGGGGACGGAAGGGAAGGAGAGGCGGCCTCCACCTCAAGCTATGTGAAGCAGCTGAATATGCCTCATTTCTATATAAAGCCAGGCCAAACATGGTTCCTCCTGGGGGAAAAAGCAGCACCAGGATAAGTGGTGGCTCTGTCCTTCTCCTGCATCCAACCTCTTTGCTATGGTATCGAGCCAGGCTTTGCTGATGGCTGGGGAGAAGGTGCTATGCAAGAAACAGCAAAACTGAAACCCCTCCCGCTCATCCCCCCACACTTTTTGGGGTCCCGCTTCCATGCTGCGAGCAATCCATGTTTCACTGTGCAAGTGCGACCGTGCAGGTTGCCATGACAGCTCGGAGGAGAAACTGGGTCAGGCCTGCAGCCGCACGGAGGGGACGTGCCGCAGTGGCATGGTTGTCACCCCTGAGCCTGCAGAGCAGAGGCCTTCCAGTGCTCATGAGCTAGCTAGCTGCATCCCTTCCTTGTGTCCCGGAAGGAAACAAAGGAGTTGTTAGCCACGGAGTTAACCAAGTTGTGACTTGGTTGCCATTTTAAACTTTGTGTGCCTAAAAGTGTTGGTTGTAACCTGCACCACTGCCATGGCAACAGATATGTATATATACTTATGTATATATAAATATATATCAAATATATATATTTGAAAGTGCAAGGAGAACAACTTTCCTTGGCCATAAGTAACTTGTCAGAAGATGTGGAGTAAGAACAGTTAGGAAAAGAGTACTGAGGGGGTTGGTGATGCAAGGCCAGCTCAGGCCTAAAGGCCTAAATGCAGGATCCCTTTTAAGTTAAAGCAGAGAATGGAAGGTGCTTTGGCCAGTGATTTCCTTAAAAAATAGCGGTCTTCATGGGTTTAAGACCACGTTTAGAAGTGTGCCACTGTTTTGATACCGAAGTAGATTTTTGAAAAGAAAAATAGGCTGGAGTGCTCATTCTCCATCTGGAGAATGTGGTCACAAGCCTTTCAGGTGAGGATGGCTGAGCAGTGGAAAAGATGTCCTCTTTTCCAGCCATTTACCCTCCTCACCTTCCATATCTCCTTGTCCAGAGTATTACATTCATCTGTTAATTCCCCTTTTCTCCTCCTCCATGCCACTTTCTAGATAAATGACAGCAATGTCTAGGATCTGGGCACCCTCCTTGGAAATCAAGAGGTTCTGGTGAGGCACATTGACAGCCCCTGTGGCAGAAAACAAATTCACTGCTGTTTCTTTCCTTCTGCATCACAGGTAACAGTCTTTATTAAAGGCAACAGCAGACACCAGAGGCCTACTGCCTCGCGGGTCCTGTATTATCAGCAGCTTCACCACAGGAGAGTTTCAGGCTTAACTCTGTCTCTACTCTTGTGCTGAGTAGGCCACTGACAGGTACTAGTGTGACCTGTTTAACAGTGCATCTACACAATCCGTGGTTATTACTGTGTCAAAGATGCTGTGTATCTTTGTAGCTTCTTCTCTCACTACCTGGGAGATAGTAGACATGACATATCAACGCATACACCGATCTGCATTTGGTATACACACACATGCAGATCCAGTTCCAACCTCTGCTCCATAAAATTGGTGTTGATTTTAAGGATTTGCTGCTGCCTTTTACAGCCTCTTTCCTGCTACAGAGGTAAGCAGCAGCAGGCTGTTTGCCCTGTGGCATGGCACTCTGCATTGGGTGGCTGGAGGTACACTGAGCTTGTTGTCACCTGCTAATAGTGAGCCAGCCATTGGAAAGAGGCATCTCTCTTTCCAGATTGATAGCAAGAGTTGCGCTGCTAGGACAGTGTGCTGCTGGGACAGCAGTTTATCCAGGACAGTGAAATGATGACTCTTGGTTGGGCTTTCTGAGCTCTACCACTGCATGAGTAGTGGTTATGCATTTGGAAATCAAATTCAGCCTTGGTTAAATCTGCTGGCAGAGGGGGGTGCACTCAGGCTGGAGCAGGCATGGGGTCTCTCTCCATGGGGACGAATGGAGCACCCTAGAGGCATCAAAACATGCAAATCCTTCCTGCCAGCATCCTCATGGCCCAATTTTCCTTTCCGTCTTGGCCATTATCTCTTCTCCAAGTTCATCTGGAAGTATTTCTTTTAAATGTGCCTAGAGTCCCAGAAGGAAGCTTAATCACTTCAGCATCCTCCTCATGCACGGTGTACCTGGGGTGCCGGATGGCTGAATAACCTCTTATGCACTGAGAGCCATTAGCATTTGAATTAGTGACATGAGGATAACAGGCGATTATCCCATTTAACAGCTGTTGAGTGCTGTTAAAGGGACACTGTCAAGAAGTAGGAACAAAAGTGTGGTTGTTTTTTCTTTTCCAGTAAGGGCTTCCCTGACTTGTATGAATACTAACGCCCTCTCAAACATGGTGAAGCTTCCATGGGGACATCTTATAATTTGAAAACCTTGTCCCTGTGCAGAACTGGGAACCTACATGCAACCAGAATCTGCTAGCACGTGAGAGTGAGAAAGTGGAACTGTCCCCCAGCAGAAAGGGAAGTGGTCCGCTGTATTTGGGAGCTAGGCTAAGCCAGGAGTAAAGGGAAGCAGTCACAAGCAAGCTGCAAAAAGAAGTGATCGATTCTAGGGGCAGGAAGAACCAGGCACCAGTGACAGCCCCCACAGCAATACAAAGGATGAACAAAACTCTCCCTGAGGATTTGGCTACGTCTAGAGGAGAAGCACATCTTGAAAGTGTATGATCTGTCATATGCTGCCACATAAGAAAACCTTTCTGTATACAGAGAATTTTTTTCTAGAGGAGACGAGCAGTAATTATTACAGTTAATAGCCTAGGTGATACTGCAATACAGATAAGTCTCAGCCATGGTCATTGACTCCATATCTCTTGTGTTAAGCAGAAGTCAGGAAATTTGTCCTTGCCATCACAGGGAAGTGTTGTCCACACTCCCACATCAAAGACATTAAAACATAACTCTCCTCATCTTCCATCCAGTGTTTCAAACATGACTCATTTTGAGGCTCTGCCTTTTATTCTGAGCAGGCTGATGCTGCTGCACTTACAAAGGAATTCGCCCTCTGCCAGATCCCACTGTAATGCTCATGGCCAGCTCTTCAGCCTGTACTCGTTCAGGTGCTTTGCCAGTGCCTGACCACCTTTTTGAAAGCTGGCCCAGACTGCAAATGCTGAGATGGTTGTGGAAAATGGGCTTGCACTTCTCTCAGAAAACAGCATCTCTCAGAAAACAGAAGTAAAAGCCCAGGCTGAAGGTAAAGGGACATACCAACATGGGCAAAGTGAACAGTCTGTTTTGTTCCCATGTGACGCCTGTGGAAGGGCAGAAGTGCTGTGCTGGATTAAGGCAGCAGCAAGCAGCCTGTTTTGGGCAGTGCTGAGCACCCCAGAGCTTTCAGGCCAAGACAAAAAGCTTCATATCAGACACTTAAGGGTTTGGTTGCCTGCAGGGGGACCTTCCTAACCATCGTGCAGTGTCTGGTGCCATATTATGAAACCTGAGGGCTCATGTCTAACTGGCAAAGCTATGACTGTCCATCTGCATACGATGCCCCATGCTGGGTCCTAAGCCTGTGGCATGAGGTGTGTCTTGGGGCAGGTTGTCTGTGCAGTCTAAGAAAAACAGTTAAAGCTCGTGAAGTTTTCTCTGGGCCATAAGAAATGGACAGACAGAAATGTTTTACTAGCCTTTTCTGTACAGCAGGCTGTTTTGACCTCCTCTAGTCTTGAGTGTGTTCAGTCTTCTATAACAAGCCATGCGAGATGGCCTATGGTGTAAAAGATTTTTCCACAAGTCCTTTCCAACTCTTTCCACACCATTTTTGTCATCTCTCTTTGTAATCTCTTCTTTCTCTTGTAGCTAACATCCTCTGAGATGGGTGCAGTGGCAACACCTGAGCACAGGCAAGGCTGTAGAAACATTATAAAGATAAATAACATTCCTCCTATTAAGTCCTCCCTAATTATTTTTACCCTCTGTGGTGACCACTTACGGCCTAAACAATGGAAACATTATTTCCCTTACAAAGTAGTGGTAGTAGCAAAGATGGAGATGCCTGTTTTTAATATTGCTTGTTCCTAAGCAGACCTTTTCCATACCATCCTTACCACTTATCTAACCATTAAATCTGCGAATACATGCAAGTGGTATTTACTGTGTTGTTACATGTACCTAGAGGCAGATGGTGAGCTAGGACCAAAGCTCACATTTTTGTACCTTTATGCAACATCTTGGGAGCTGGATTAAATCTCTGCCTTAGTCGGGGCTTCACAGGGGCCTCTGCATGCATCCAGGACCTGGACTGAAAGATCCCAACCTTGCCAAGATCTAAGCCCATCTTAAACCGAACTTGCTACATGCCTTGAAATCTAAGCCCTCTCCTGTGCTCTCTCTCCTGACAGCACCAAGCATAACTCAGAAGTCACCATGGCTGAGATGTTGTCCCCATTGCCTCCAGCTGCTATCGGTCAGAAGGATCAGGAGGAGGAGCTGGCAAGCTCCCCAGAACTACTGCCGATCTCGACCATGTTATTTCAGGGTATTTTTCTTCATATATTATTAATAAAGGAATGTTGAAAACATTTCCTCCACCTCCCACCCCCTTGTAAGCTTTCCAAAGAGCCATGCCGAGGTTTTGAGACACCGCTGTGTGCATTGCTGGTGTCTCAGTCACCTGTGTGTCCTCCTTTTTTTTCCATACTAGCTGGCCTGGTTTGGCTGATATTGCAGCATCCCTTTGTGCTGTGCAGGGGCTGTACGGCGTGGGAAGCTGGGGGAGCCACAGGACCCAGCCCAGGGCAGAGGGGTGATTCCCTCCTTGCACCAGCGTGGCAAAAAGAGTGGGAAGAGCATCTCGCTGCCCTAGGGCTGGAGCCAAGCCTGTGGAAAAGCTCCCTGTGACCTCAAGGCATGTGAAGGGCTGTTGTTAATCACCGTAAGGCGATCAGTCTGGACCGTCCTGTGAGCAGGGCTCGCAGCAGGCTGTGTGGGACTCAGGTGACCCCGAGGACACCAGCAGCTGCCCATGCTGCCCTGACTCACCCGCACGCAGATCAGGGAGGAGAGGACGGTGGCAGTGGCTATCTCAGCAGGCTTCCCAAGCCAGGGCCTAGATGGCAAGCTGTTTGAGAGATGCCCGAGCCCACTTCACGTGGCCACACAGGGGGCTAATCCCACTCCTGTGGGCATCACTGCTGTGCTGCAGCCGTGGGCTGGGTGAGGTACCGCTGTCCCTCATGGTTTGTCCTCCTGGACATCACTGACACCACATGCACCCACTGCCTGTGGAGGTACACGTGCAAGATGGGTGCTGCCAGCAAAAGTGAAACCCACCTGTGGAGTTTCCTCGGGAGAGCCCTCCCCACTGACAAATTTGGGAGTGAAGCAGCACAGAAACCTACTCATGTTTCCTTGGGTAACACTCAGGCCTGGGGAAAATTTCCGAGGAGATCACCCTCAAACATGCACATGCAACCCTCATCCAAAGCTCTGCCCTTTTGCTTGCCACCCAAGAGCAGAGAGTTGTTAGACAGAAGGATTCATCCACTGGAATTTGATCTGTGCAGTGCAGTCGTCTTTTTCTGGCATAGTTACTGTAGGTCCTCTTCTCAGACAGAAGTGGATGCATGAAGTAGCTGATATCTGCTTTGGGATAAGATGAGCTGCACCTTCAGTACTTCAGTTTCTTGAGTGGGTCTGACATCCTCGTATGGCCAGGTGAATTCTTTCACCCCACAAAGTGACCTTTCTCATCTCCACAGCCTTCACTGCCAGCCCCCGTACTGCACCCACACTTATTTTCATCATCCTTTCTCTCCTTTTCTCAGTTTGTTTTCTGGAAGTCTCAGCTATGGCTCACTCCTTCCCATCCATGTGGTCCTTCTTTCTCCTGCATCATGCCTCGTGGTGTTCACTCTCTCCTCCTTGGACCTGGTGCTTCTCCATGATGCTGCTTTGCTGTATCCTTCTGCTTTTTTTCCTCCGTGCATCCTCCCCTTACCCCTCCTTCTTTCTTGGGGCAATGCCTTGCTGCCTCTTTGCTGAGCTTGGTCCTTTGGCAAGCACGCGCTTTCTCACCCCACACTATTTGCCCTATGCTCTGCTGGCACAGCACAGATGTGTGTGAGGTACCACTCACACACCCAGGTCTGTGATGTCCAGTGATGAGCTCAGCTGGGGAGCTCAGCTTGTTTTGTGCCTCTTTTCCCAGTCTGTGGCCATTGGGGTTGTTTGGCTGGGGATGGACCTGCTTTTAAAGCATCCCCTGTCCCTCAGTGCCCAGATGAGCCCTCTCTCTTCTGCTGCTTCAGACCCAGTGATGGGAACTGCTGGGGAGAGAATGACTTCAGGACATGATCTGTTTTCCCTCATGGCTGTGGAGATGCTATGTTTGTTGCTTCCTTCCCTGAGAAAACACAATTCCCCAGTGTGACAGCACTCCAACACTAGCTCGCTGCTACAGCAACAGCTGACAAACTCTTTCAGCTCTTGGGCTGCCATCTCAGTGCCTTCTGTAGCAAGATGCAACAAAACAAGGAGCCATAGAGATCAAGCGGAGATGTCTGGGGAAGATGCCAATGTTTGGAAAGAGGGTATTTCCCTAGACACAGCTGTCATTTCTCTCAGATTTGGTCAGGGTACCACTGGCAGCACAGATGCAGCACAGATGCAGAGTAAGCCTCAGGATAGTAAGTTCAAAAAAACCCACGTCCCTGCACATCTGCTCCTTTACCTCCATACCAGAAGGAATGGCGCCTGTTATTTCTCCCAGCCACGAGGGACGTGGTGAGAGCCTGCAGACAACCTCTGCATATCCAGTGAGCACGCTCTGGGCATTGGTCCTGTGCTTAGAGCACCAGGGTGCCAGCACAGCAGTACTCCTGGGGGCACAGCTCCAAGTTACCCTGATTTACAGCTGCCTGCTCACAGGCATCTGTGAGAGATGGGAGATAACACTCTGGCACAGGCATCTGTGAGACCGCAGCATGCCTTTGACCAAGGGGAGAGGGATGCAGCATCTCCTGCTGACTGAGAAAGCTCAGCTGGTTTTGCACATAGGAAGTTTCTTAAATGTGTTTCCTCCCACCCTCTGGCCTTTTGTTTTTCAGCCATACTTGTTGCTGGTGTTGGAAAGCTGAACTCCCTGAAAGTAAACTTCCTCTCCCACTATAAACTGACCCTCGCTGTCACTGGGGTGGCTGCAGCACAGGGAACGGGCTGCGTAGGTGCTCCCCTGTGCTTCCCATGCTGTGCCTGAGAGGCTGAGCTGTGGGATGGGTGCAGGGATGTGGGTCATGCAGGCAGCTGTGCAATGCAAGCCCAGCAATTCCTCCTCTTCCTCCCCTCTTCCCCCTGCGGGGAGGCGAAGGCAGTGGGCTGGCAGCAGGCACCAACACGCCTGTCCCTGGCGGATGCGCACTCACACGGCGCGGTGCTGCGGGCACCAAAGCCAGGCGCTCACCTGGGGAGCTTGAGCAAGATGTGGAGAGGTATGGTGCAACCAGGTCCTCTGCAACATCCCATGAACTGCTGAGCTTCCAGCTGTGCAGGAGGAACAGCTTCATGGAAACACACTCACAGCTCCTTCCCCATAATTCATTCTGTCGACCAAGTGGTTTCTGGGTCCTCCATTGCTCACTTTGATGTCAGCCTTTCCTCTATCTTTTTTTTTTTTTTTTTTTTTAGATGCATTTCTTTAGTGCCTATAGCTGACTTTCTGAGTCACTTCCCAAATTCTGATGCTTGTGCGTGACTGTATCCATCCCTGTAAAACCAGGTCAGGTACTTCAGCAGCAGCAGCCCGGGTGACATGCTGAAACACAAAGGGATGTGCTTCCTGTGCAGAGCAGGGTATGCCTCCCCCAGGGGCACTGCAGATGTTCTTCCAAAATGGCAGCAACCAGTTAGCTGGGGATTTTGTCCCACACATTTTGAGGGGGTGAGAGAAAACACCTTACCAGGAGCAGGGGCTCAGCCAGCTCTGTTCTCACTGTCCCTAACTTCCAGCATCAGGAGGAGTTCGGCCATGAGGGTCTGGGTGGTCCTATGCCACCCCATCGCTTGGGCTCTTCTTGCGCTGCGAGGGCGTTCTGCAGGGATGGAGTGATGCTCTCAAGAAATAAGGTTACTGTCTCACCACAACAGCCAGACACATGACTGCCTCAAAAAGTGCAAAGCACATTGTCTCCAAAGGTTTGTAAAGTGATGCCTCTGCTCCCTGCCATCAGGAGGGCCCATGCCGCATAGCCAGACATCTTGCAAAACACCCACCTACACAAACTGACAGTACAAATTTTTATTTTACTATTAAGGCATGAGAAAGGATGTGATTATGTCATCCCATCACTATGTGCCTGGGTGTCACCAGCCCAGCTGATCGATTGGTACCTTTGATCTGACATCTGGGTATACAGTTGCAGGCCATCCGGAGAGTTCCTGAATTTCCATCCTTTCCGCTTCATCTGAGAGAGCACAAAAGCTCCGTTAGCAGTGATGCTGGCAGAGCTAGGAGAGAAGGAGGTTTCTGGGCAAGTGCTTGTCTGTAATCCTAAACATGTCCCTGTAATCAGAGCCTCTGACTCAGAGCTGGGGGGACGCGGAGGGTCGACGTGGCCCACTCATCCACCGCAGTGAGTCACTATGCCCCAAAGAGAAAAGGATCCTTCAAGCCTCACCCTGATACCCGTGAGCGATGGCAACGGGACATGTTGCACAAAGTACACTAAATCACAGGCAATTCTGTTGTGCAATGCATTACAATAGCCAGTCCCTATAGCACCTCACTTAACAAATGGCAGGAGCTGAGTCTTATTAAACAGGGTTTTCTGAATCACCCACACAGACAACAGAGGCAGACAGAAGAATAAAGCAATACCCAGCTTGGAGTACCTTCTAGATCTCTGCAGGTTTGCACTTCTCTGTTCATGCTGTGCCTGTCTTGATATAGTGTTTTAAAATAAATTGGCTGAATTAGTTGGTAGCAAGTATGTGGTCCTCCCTGCTGCTGCCAGGGGACCACCAGACACCCCGCTCCCAGCTCTCAAACCAGCCCAGTGGCAAGCACCACTGTGAGAAGAAAACCTGAAACCAGGAACGTGCTGACGCCACCGATGTGTCCCATCTTCCCTGGAATTAAAAGTCAGGTGAATAAACTGCAAACCCTACGTTTTTGTAGGGGCTTAGAAAGTGGAAAATTGGCCACATGCATCTGTGAGTAGCTGGAGAGGAGAAGGCAGCGTGCAGGGCTGGGGGAGGCAGGAGGACAGGCAAAGCAGATCTGCTTTGGCAACTCTGGGAGCTCAAAGATTGCCTGCCAGGCAAGCTTATCAGTTTTCTTTGCATGAAAACTTAAGCCAGCTTGGCCTCAGCTAGGGGTGGGACAGCCTCAGGTTACGTGGCACCTGAATTTTGTCCAAAGAGGCCAAAGAGGCAGTTAACCTGGATGCTTTGCATCCTCCTCTGCAAACCTCAAGAGACTGGGGCTCTTTTGTGCAATTTTTGGTAATTCTGCTTGGGGGACCACACAGAAAAGGGCACAAGTTAGCTCTCCAAGCCCAGCTCCCCATGTGCAAGGCTGCGTCTGAGCTGAGATGCTGGCGTGGCACAGGGGCATGAGTAGGTATGTGCAAGCCACAGCCACCTGCGGTCTTGCTGTGAGCGCAAGGGAGCTTTCCAGCCTTTGCCGCATCTGGCTTGGATCCAGCTGCAAATGATCCGGGGATGCCCTTTCCAGCTGCGGACTGACACCGTGGCGGGCCGGGGAAGCTGGAGTCGCTGGGGGAGGGAAGGGGAGAGGAGGCACTAATAGCACAGTTGGGCTTAGAAGTGCAGGGAGGATCAGGCTGCTGCAAGCACTGGGGCCACCCGCCCTGCTGCAGGGAGCGTTTCCAGAGGCGCCTCCAGCTGCATGCACGGTGAGAAAAAAAAGCCGCAGCAGCAGCGTCAAGCTGCAGACGTGCAGAAGGGCTCATGCCAAGGCTGCACAGTCACAGGTGATCCTTCAGTCTGTACATTTTCCAGCGGAGCTGGCAGCCGCTTGTGCGGTGTGCATGCTTCGTTGGCTGTCCAAAGAAGGACCGGGGCGGGCGCTTATCCAGTCGAGGCGGTTTCGAGGAGTGAAGGCAGGAAGGAAAATTACCAACTTTGACACACGTTGCTCCCTGCAGGTCTCTCCTATTATAGCCTGGCAGGATGTCAAGGTGCACAGACACGACCCAGAGCCTAACACCCGGTGGCTGCTTCACCTCCTGTCCCACCCTTTTCACACAGGCAGGAGTGGCAAACCCACTTCTGGCATACCAGGAAATCCTGGTTCTTGCTGTTATCAAGCAGGGAGGGTGGCGTTAGACAGCCTCGAGCTGCCACCAGTAGGACCTGCAGGAGGGAGGGAGGGAGGGAGGGAGGGGGGAAGAGTTCCCTTGGAAAAGAGTGCTGCAGCGCCGGGCAGTGGTTTGCACACGCTGGAGTGAAACTTGGCATCTGGGAATGGAGGGAATGTGTTTGCCCCGTAGACGTGGCACTTGAATGAGAGATCAAACAGCATGGCCGTGGAAATCTTGAGCCATCTTGAAAGGCAGCTAGTTAGCACGGGGGATGTGTCTGCAGTCCTGGATGCAGGTTTCACTGTGTTGGCTGCCCGTCACTTTCTAATAACTATTATTTATATGACCCTGTATCTCTTTCCTCTGGCCAGCACACGAGAAGCCAGTCATGCACACACAGCCCCACCCGGGATTGGGATGCCCTCTTGCCAAGAAATGAAGATCCGAGGTTCACAAGCCTTATTCTCGGGAATATTTATCCACTCTAGTGTGCCAGGGAGAATGCAGTGTGGCATAGCAGCCGTCCAGAGTAGTGAGAAATATTTGTTCCTGGTAAAAATCTTCTTGCAGTATGTCTTAATTCGCAGCATATAGCCTGTCTTGAAGCAGATGAAGGTGTCTTTCCACAATGCCACTCATTAAGAACTGAGTCTTAAAGCGAGCACTTTTGTGGAAAGGCTGGGAGAAATACACACATGCATTAAAGAACATTAGGTGTATATTGGATCAACATTCTTCCTCTTCACAAGTTTCTGCCAAGGGCTTGACTTCTAAACAAAATATGCTAAAGCTTTCCTCCTTGCAAATTCTTTCTTCTGGGGCAAGTTCCCCTTTGCTCACTCCCATGCTGAGCTTTCAGTCATTGTTTTTGCAGTCTGCCAGCACAACCTTGAGAGAAAGGACTTTGGCTGAGAGCTGAGCACATGGTACCAGCTGTACTGATTTCTGCCTCCTGGTATGCAGCAGTGGACTTTTGCACTGTGCCTTCTTCACCTCCCCTTGTTAGGCTGAAACCTCTTGCCAAAGTTTCGTCTCTTCTGCTCAGCTAAATCGGCCCAGCTGCCAGAAGCAGCAGGTTTAGGCTCCTGCAGCCCTGCTGCCAGGGTGGGAGCTGCTGGCCGGACGCAGGCAGCCACGTGGGCTGAGGGACTGAAGGCACGGGAGGAATGCTGCCCTCCCAACAAACTTTGGGGGTGAGTGGGGGAAGCTGGAATGCAAGAGCAGACCAGAGAAGAGGAGGAAGCGAGAGGGAAAGGGAAATACCCTGTGATGGATGTGAAGGAGAGCAGAAGGGCAGTGTAAAATCACCCAGGCGATGGGCAGGGTTTGAAGAATAAGGACTATAAAAGATGAGGGAGTGTTACAAGTGCCTAACCCTCTGGGGAGCTGGTGACAAACTGGACTCTTTTCCCAGCATGTCTGATGGGAACTGTGTTTTGAAAAGAAATAAAAAGGGTATTTTAGTGACTGTCTTTACCATTGTGAAATAGTCAGGATCTTACACTATGCTTGCACTGCTCTGGATATTAAAAAAAAAAAGCACCATACTTAGCGTTTTGTCACATGTTTTGCTACCCTGTCCTTTTCTCCTTTCTGTACCTCTGGCAAGGAGAGAAGAAAGGCACAGCACTCTCCTCCTCCTTAGCAGGGCTTTACACTGACTGACCCCATCACCTGCGTAGTGAAGTGCTGTTACCTGGCAATTCTGATGCTCTTTAGCCTCAAACAAAGGTCCACATGAAACACAGGCTCTTTGTGTGAATAGAGGGAAATAAGGTGAAGAAATCATGTAATGCCAGAAGAGCAGCATGCCTGGAGAAAATGCTTGGAAGGGTGATGTGAGAAGGGAATGGTCCAGCCTCTTCAACAAACATTCGCAGGGCACTGGGACATGATCCGGAAAGTCCTCATTGTCCTCATGTCAGTGAGCTGTAAGGTTTCCATCCCGTCATGTGGCCTGCAGATACTAGTGACTACTGACTCCTTTCACCTGCTTCCCCTTTGCATGCCTTGGAAAGGGGTACAAAACTGTATTTGCACCTAGTCTCCTCTCTTGCTGTTGTTTTTCCTTCCAAAGTGTACCTAGCACGTCTATTTTCTCTGGTAGCTCAGTGTCGAAGTTTTATTTGTTACCCCAGGAGACTTGTAAGAATGAGGGTCAGCCTGACACGAGAGGAATACTGTACAGAGATATTTACAGCTGTGTGCTACTCTTGTGTTGAGACCAGCAGTAATTAGGATCCAGGCCAGTGCCTTCAGTGAATAATGGTCTTGGTTACTTGGAAATATCAGATGGCTTCATCTTTATGCAGTTGCTACGGGGAGAAAAAGTTAAGTAAACAAAGAAAAAGAATAAGAGGAGGGAGTGGTGTTGGCATAGTCAAGAAGGGCAGTCAAAATGAGAGCAAGAAAATGGAAAACAATACCCTGGGTCTTCTCTTGCAGCCCAGAAATTTTCTTCATGCATCCTGATGGTCAAAATCCTTCTCTGTGAACCCTTGTGGTTCCTGTCCCTCAGAAACCTTCCTTGGACGCCAGTTTCATTATTCAGGTGCCCCAGTGTTTCTAATATTGTTTCTGATGCCTGACTTGAGGTCTTCATTGTCATGCAGGCCTGGAACACCAGCATCCCTCACGTCCCATGGCCCCCTCAGCAGCTGGTGGTACTCAACAGCACATACCTGGGGGACAGCACATGGTGCTTCTTTTAAGTTGTCCCTCTTTTATTAGGTGTATCCTAACATATCGGGTATGTATTACCCGGTATAGTCCACCTGGCTTCCTCGGGGCATTTGAACCCTGAGATGGGAAGCTGAAAGCAAGATTATTTCTGGAGGTTTTCCAGAGCTGGTGCACTGCCCTTTGCCTATTGCATTATGCCTTCCCCTCCTTTAGATCAGGGAGAAAGGCTTTCAAATTCCTTGAAATATTTTGATTTTGTCTTTCCTCAGATAAATAAGATAACCTGAGGAAAGAGATTACGCAGTGTCAGTGTTACCGTGTGTCCACCTGTGGACACTGCTCTTGGCCACCTTTGCCAGACTGGCCTTGGAGCCCATGGCACAAGCAGTGGTCCAGGCAGGTCCCATGAGTCGGAGGCCTCCACCTGGATTTTTAGGCCCACCTCCCTTATCCTGCCATCTTGCCACCCTGCAGAACGCCTCTTGAAGAGCATCTGCAACGGATGAAACCCAAAGTGAGTACGGCGGCAGGACTTCTCCTCCTCGCTGCTGTTTTTCCCTGGGCTTAGCAGGGGTCACTTCCTCTCACCGCGTTCCTCGCTGTGGCCTGCACTTCCCTCTGGAGACGCAGCCTATAATGAGATCAAGATGGAGGGCAGCCTTGTAGTGGCCCCTCATCCTGCTTGAGCATCAGAGGAGGGCTGCCAGCGCACTCGACAGTGGGACCAGGTCTGGTTAGTCTTGCCTTCGAGCAACCATGGAGCCGTTCCTTCCAGGGCAGTGTACGCTTGCTGTGATGACACCAAAAAAGCCTTGGCTCCTTGCAGGCTGCTGGCACACACGGCTCACTAGAGCACTGGCAAGTTTTTAAGGTTTTGTCAGATGGGAACAGTGGTGGAGAAAAGAAAAGTGAAACCAGATGTTTTTCCTTACGGTTGCTTCATATTCATATGGGGGGGAGAGGAGGCCATAAAAATGTCATAACCCTTGATCCCTGAGGCTCAGCATTATACCCTGAAAAAGCCAGCGCCATAAATCCACACCTCCACCTCAGCAGCCCCGGGGTCCTGAAGGGGCAAGACTGTTGCGATGGCTGTGGGGAGAGCCTTTGCATTTGTCAGCATAAACAGAGGAAGAAGCCTTTTGGAAGTTAGCACCAATAGGCTGCTTTCATGAGATCAGTTATTTTTTCAGATTTCTCTGGGGATGCATCAGTGGAGAATCCTGAGGCTGACTGGCAGGCTTAGAAATTTGGGATGCGTCTGCACAGCAATCCATCTACCCTGCAGGCTGCGCTGAAGGAGCTGAGTTAACTTTATCCTCCCCAGCCTAGGTACCACGCTGTCCCTGGCACTGTCGGCACTCGGCCTGCGTACCACCAAACTGCAGGCAGTGGCTCTGGTCACAGGGACCGGCTGGCACCAAAGGAGAGCTGACAGGGAAAGTCTGACTCCAGTTGACTCTTTTTTTTTTTTTTTCTTTTTCTTTTTTAGTATGAGAGAGGCTGCTTGCTGTAGGCAGAAAATGAGGAGTGCCAGACAGCCTGCTGCAGGGAAATGTATGTGTGTGTGTGTGAGAGGGAGCGAGAGAGAGAGGAGGAGAGGAAATGAAAGTGGTGCACACACATGCCTCCAGCCAAACAAGGATTGAACAGAGAGCAACCAGGCCTTTTCTGCCCCATGCTGTGATAACTGGAAGTTTTTCTTGGTATTTCTTTTTCTTTTTTTCTTTTTCTTTTTTCCTTTTCCATGCCTGTTTTGTGCCTACATGCCAGGTGAGGCATTAAGGAAAGGCAATCCCCAATCTGAAGCAGATTGCGGGTGCTGTGGTGGGAGGTGACTTCAGCCCCCAACTCGGACTCTGAATCCCAATTTCCCAGCAAGGTGACTAAATTTAGTCCTGTTTTGGTGGGTAACCTGTGTTATATCCCATATGATGCTGTGCTGTGCAATGTGTACTTATAGTTACAGTGCTATACATACTGACGGGTAAAAAAGAACAGTATGGAGGGTGGGAATGTGTGTAGGTGGTGATGGAGCGGGCGGTGGGTTTAACTCAGAAGATTTCATTTTGGATCTCAATTTGGCCAAAGGCTTCTGTGGTTTCTGTGGTCAAATCATGTAAACTAGCTTTTAGTGTCTTCTGCCCTTTTGCAAAGCAAGCATGCTGCCTTCCTTAGTCTCCACAGGGTTCTGCAATTGCAAGCTCCCCAGGTAGTATGACAGAGTAATACAACAAATTGGTTAGAATAATTTTTAAAAGTATTTTCATATATGGGTTAGTCATCCCGTAAAGTAATTTTGTGGAATGAGTGCAGTTTTCTTTAACTTCGCAAAACGTTTTACTCATGAAATGACTGAAAGTTTGGACATTTTGTGACAAGAATCACAGATATTTTATCTCACTGCTTGATTTCTCTTCTCAGTTGCCACACAAAGTGACTGAAAGTTGGAGACATTCGCAAACTGCCTGGCATTGTCATCACACTACTTGTGTGAATGCTGGCACTCTGGGCATCCTGGTACACTGTGGCTATCAAAAATAGACTTCTGTGGGTGACTGTACTTCCAGCAATTTTATTTCAATTGGGATATTATTGGATAGATGCAATTCTTCCAGTCCTTCATCACTGACTGTGTTTTCTAGACCTCTGATTGATCTCATTTGTCTCTCCTGGACTCTTTCCGGTTGGTTGGTTTTGAAGCATTGCATCCAAAACTGGATGGCAGTCCAGCTTAGGCCCGGCTAGCCCAGGGTGGAGGTATTACTTCACTTGTCCTGAGGGATTTTCTCCTGTTTATACATCCAGCATGTTGTTTGCCTTTTTCATAATGGTGTTGCAGTGCTGGATGACATTCAGTGTATGACCCTGAGCCTGCTCTGCAGAACATGTACCTAGCCAGTGGCTTCTCCATAGAACCATAGTATCATTTAGGTTGGAAAAGACCTTCAAGATCATCAGGTCCAACCATCAACTTGATCTACCAAATCCCATCACTAAACCATGCCCCTTAGTGCCATATCCACCACTTCCCTGGGCAGCCTGTTCCAATGCTTGACCATCCTCTCCATGAAGAAATTATTCCCAATATCCAATCTAAACATTGCATCCTATATCTTGGGAACTTAGGTATTTCTTCCAGTGTATGGTACTGTGTTCTTGGGACATGTGAAACGCGTTGTCTTTTTCTGTGACCATTTCTTCAGTTTTCCTGGTGGTGAGGCTGGTAATCATAGAATCATAGAGTCATAGAATATCCCAAGTTGGAAGGGACCCATAAGGATCATCAAGTCCAACTCTTGGCACCGCACAGGTCTGCCCAAAGTTTAGACCATGTGACTAAGTGCGCAGTCCAATCGCTTTTTAAATTCAGACAGGCTTGGTGCAGTGACTGCTTCACTGTGGAGCCTGTTCCAGTGTGCGACCAATGGAAAGAAACTTTTATGAGGGATTCAGACAGATGTTTTTGGGGATTAATTTGGGGAGATTGGCTTGGATAATGGAGTTGCAGTGGGCCAGAGCTCTGCAAGACAGAGGCAGATGTTACGTGTGAGACTGAAATGTAAGGGCTGATGTTACAATACACTGTTAGCTCTGTCAAGGGATGGGTGTTGCTGACTGGCTTTAGAAGTAATTACAAAAGATTGCCTGGTTGTAGAAATGAACGTAAGAATAGTTTTACATCTCTCTTTGAGTTAGTGAGTTAGTAATAGCCAGAGGGTGAGGATTTCATGTGCATACCTACTACCTCCTGGCATTTTGCAAAATGACTGAAAACTTTAGCCAGTTTGCGAAATGACTGGTTTCACAATATGAGAACTTAACGTATGTGCTTTAAAAGGCTGCTGTAACTGAAATGGAGCCGTAACTCAACAGCGGGTCTGACTGTTCAGCAAGAGATGAAATTCTTCTGCAGAGACAAGAGGCTGCTCTCGCCTGTCAGGCAGTCTCCGGTCAGCCAGGGCAGAGCACATTGGCACCATTAGAAAGGAAAGACTGGCCTTTAGACTTCTGATAGCCTGGAAACTCCCCTCGTGCTTGACTTTTTTGCTGCTGTTAAGAGCCTCTTCCCCCACCCGCTCGTCCCTGCTCCTTTTGCTTCAGTTGAGCGCAGCAGAATTTCTCTGGGATTAAAACCCCCTCCTTTTGCCATGCAAGTGTTGGGAGAGGAGGGCGATTGCTGGGCAACTGATGAGCTGGGGTGAAACAGTGTTGAGAAAGAGAGCACAATGTTCCTTTCTTTTTATGGAAAGTGATATATTACTATAGGCCACAGTAATCCAAGGTCTGCTCTTAGCTACTTCACGATTAGTGAACAGGCCCCACTTGTGCTGTACCGACCATTTGTGCAGCTGTGGTAGACACGAGATGTCAATTAATCTTGATTTGTGCTGTAGGATTACTTCATATGAGAGGAAATGTATCGTTGAGTTTGGTTTCAGGGTAAGTAGATGGACATCACGCTATCTTTGCAGGGAACACATGGGCCTCTGCTGTGCAGCACAAGCTCTCGATCCTCACTGGAACTACCCTGGCTAATTCCCTCTCTTCTGGGGAGCCCCAGCTTGGTCTAAAAGATGGAGCAATCAGCACACAGAACAAAGTGTTTCGCAAACTTTGCCCAGTCTGTCCCTGTGTCACACCCATTTTAGGAAAAAAAAAAAAAAGGCTTTTGCTCAGCCATATAAATGGTTATATTTATTATTTGCATGGCAGCTCAAACTTTGTGATATACAGGGTAAACACAGAAACAGGTGAAGTCCTGGTTCTGCACCAGAGAGCACGAAGTCTGCATAGACAAAACAAGTAAAAAGACAAAAAAATATGTAGGAGAGCACACCCTCTGAGAACAGACAAGTGTTGTGTTTTTGTGTTCCTTCTACCACCATTCTGAATCAGAGAAAAATGAGTTTACCTTCAAAACCGCAAGGCTTAGAGCGATAAATAAACAGTAAACCACAAATGTGGCATTCTTCTTACTTGCTTCTTTTGCAAGATGATATTGGTGCAGAAGAGCAAAGCTCTTGTCTCTAAGGTGTGATGAAAAATACAAACTAATGGGACTTGGGACAAAAACATGAGACCTGCCAAACTGTTTCTCAGCTCAGTGCCCGTGTGTACTTGTTTTTTTCTTTATCCGAGATACCAACCAGCCCCTGCTGCACAAATCCACCCTCCCTAAGGACCAGACTGCTTTGCGATCAGAGCAGGGCAGCACATGCTGGCTGACCTAGCCAGTATGGGTCAAAGCAGGGGAGAGGGAATGGCATGGGCTTCAGCAAAAACTGCTCAGGGATCTGGAGAGCCGGGGCTGAAGTCCTTGCCACCGTGTGTACGCAGCGACTGCTCCCTGCCTGACCTCGCTAGGCTGCAGCTAGCTCAAGTATGCCAGCCATGCTGATTGTAACATGGAGATCACTGTACACGAGCCAGAGGAGAAAATAGCTGGGCAGATGGTGCTATATTAAGGCGAGTGTCTCAGAATTGTCTGCTGGGACGCGCTGGGGGCAAGGGCCTATCTTGGCCTCACTTGCTCTCTGCTCTCTCCGGCACCTCCTCCTTTTCTGCTGTTTTCTTTCTTCCTGATGGATCCTCCCTTGCTGAAGGCCCTGGGGCTGCTACCTCCGCCTGGAATTTGGAGGAAGATGACACCTGGTTGTACAACACCTGCGCCCCACCTGTGTTCAAGCAAGCCAAAGGCCCCCCTCATTCCCACACCCCTGGTCCAGCTCTCTGCTCCACCACGGGTCTCAGGGCAGGACCGAGGCAGCAGTTTTCTGCAGGGATGGGCTGGCACGGGCAAGGGAGGGCCTCCTAATCTTCCTCGTCAGCAATCAGCTTTCTTCTCTCCAGTCATCGTGGGGGAAGGACTTGCAGCAGCATGTTGTTCTTCTTCCTCTCCCAGCCTCAGCTCCCCTCCTTCCCCACCCTCCCCACTCAGCACCAGCCTTGCTCCTCTTCCCTGCCAGCTGAAGGTGCCTCCCTCCCAGCTCTCCCTGCTGGTTCCCAGCTCAGCTCCAGCGAGCAGGGCAGCAGGCAAGGGTGGGAGGGGAGGACAGTGACAAGACACAGCTGCTGGCCTCTCCTCAGCAGCTCTGAGAGTGGCCCCTAGTGACCAGAAGCGGGGTGGGCTGGGCATGGACTACCGCATGGCATCCTCTCAGCAGGTCAGTGTGCACTCCCTCAGGGTTGCCTTCTGCAAACAAACAAGACCCATCCAGCACCGAAAACAAATGGAAGAGAAATGCTTCGGTTGATGCAACTGAAGGGCCTGAAGATTTGTGGCTTTACGTTATTACCTTTAAGCTTTTTCGGTGTCACTAAGATCATTTCCTAGGGCAGGGAGGTCTCGAGGAAGCTCGTTGAAGTTCCTTTCCCATCTCTTTCCCATCTCTGCTGCAGTACAGGGTCCATACATCGCAGGGCTTCTCCAGCCCTTTGAAACATCCTAGTGGATATTAAAAAAGAAAGCAGCTGAAAACATGTGGAACAGTCATCCTCCTTTATCAGTGCAGGCATCTGGTGTTTGGGGGGCTTGGAAAGGAATGGAGCCGTCTGGACAGATGTGATATGAGCTCCAGCATGATGTATTTGGGCTGTGGCTGGGACCCAAAACTGGTCACCACAGAGAACTGGAGCACAAAGAAGCCCAGGAGCTGCTATAAGTAACGGTATTTACATGTTCAGGATCTAGCACGTATGGAGAGAAAACTGGCTCCTTTCACCAGAGTGAAGGGATCAAAGATGGCAATGCTGGGAGTGATCATGGTGGGTGTCAGAGGGGCTACTGAAGATAAAGAAGCACAGCAGCAATGCTGGAACAGTGACACAGGCACACAGGGGCACTGCAAAAGGGATGTGGGACAGTGGCCATCATTTTCTCTTTATAGCACACATCTTACTTCACTCTACCATTGTAAGAATAATTTTACCATCTGTGAACAGTTTTCATGACACTCCTTTTCCACACAGCCCTTCCACAATTATTTTTTCCATATTAAATTTGACAGTTTTTAAACGTAAGATTGTCACAGAAAAAAGAATTTTTATTTTATTTTATTTTATTTTATTTTATTTTATTTTATTTTATTTTATTTTTATTTTATTTTTTTCTGGCTCTTGAACATTTAAAAATCTTCTCCACAGCATTGCTCCCAAATAATTTTTGTAGTTGTTTAACTATGATGCTTCTGGGTTTATCTCGTGCTTCATTACCATTGTGAGCAAGTGATATTTTGCCCCAGCGTGTCGTGGTAGGAAAGAGCCACGTGAAATCCCTGGCTGCCTGATGCAAAGTATCTGTGCTTGAGACAGGGAAATACTAATTCTGTTGTAAAAAGCAATGTGACATGCCATCTGCACAATGCTGGGCAGTTATGGTCATTCACGTTCAAAAAAGATTGATTCACACTGGAACAGGTGCAAAGAAAGGCTGCGGGAGGATTAGGGCACTGGAGAGCTGGTGTTATAAAAGTAGATGGAAAGAGCTTGGCTTATTCAGCCCAGCACCATGAAGGCTGAGAGAGGGATATGATCGCTCTCTATAAATACATCCTGGAGGTTAACGCTAAGGAAAAAGAGGAGCTATTTAAGTTAAAGGACAATGCTGACACAAAAGCAAGCAGGCATAATAGACTTGTCCTCCATAAATCATGGGATCACAGAATGGTTTGGGCTGGAAGGGACCCACAGAGATCACCTAGTCCAACTCGCCTGCTACAGGCAGGGTCATCTTCCACCAGACCAGGTTGCTCAAAGCCCTGTCCAAACCAATTTTGAATGTTTCCAATGTTGGGGCATCCACAACTTCTCTGTGTGATCTGCTCCAGCCCCTCACCAGGGCCTGCATGGCCTGTGGGACAGGCGGGGCCCTGCCCGCCAGCCATGTTGTCTCCTCCTGCGCCCTCCTGTGGAGGATGGCTGGGTGCCTGCCAGGCGTGAGCTGCTCTCCTCACAGGGCTTTCACCAGCCCATCGGCTGCAGCCATCGCAGCCTCAGTTCTGCCTGGAGAGGGAAGAAAACCCACGTGTGAGTGGCCAGCTTTGTTTCGTGGCTGGAGGAGGAGAGGTTTCCCTTTGGACACGGGACCAGCGGCACTGTGGGCAGCAGTGTGTGGCCTTGGCTGGCCAGCCGGCATGTCCCCAGGAAACTGTGCACATTTTGTCCCTGGCACAAAGCATGGCTGGCCTCTGGATTCAGCCCCGAGAATATCCCTCTGGGCGTGTGTCACTTGAAATCACTTGCATCGTGTTGTGAGTTGAGGCTCTAACTTCTCCTCAGATCTCGCTGCCTAAAAATGCTGGCAGTGTGAGCCTAAGTTGCTCTCGGTGATGGGAGCAGAGTTGCTGGTGGCTTGCCAGTCCCGTTTTATTTCCACCCTGGGTCATACGCTCACAGCGTGAGGAGACTTCACCTCCGGACCAGCAGGATGGAGAGGCACTGCCTGTCCTGCACCAGCATGAGGCTTTGTCTCCTGCTGAAGTGCTCAGCAGAGGCAGGAGCAGCCGAGCTGCCTTTTCCCCTAAGGAAAACGCTGCCTCTTGCTTTTGGGACGCTGTGCCAGTGCAGGGCTTTGGGCACATGGCTGCTCTGTGGTCAGGCAGTTGACCTGAGGACCAGGTTGTGCAGAGCCATGAGGACCACGTCGAGGTGGCAGGGTTGGCTTTCATGGCTCCGCACTGCAGTCACAAGTATCCTAGCTCGTATGTTTCAGGGTCTTTTTTCCCCTCCTTTTCTATTTTCATTACATGAGGCTGAGGGCAAGCCATGGAATGCATATTTCACAAAGGACTTCCATTCAGCTGTTAAGTCAGGAAGTTTGCCAGAAATGTAATTCTTTCATATATCTCCAGGATAAAAGCTGGGCAGGATGGAGGATGGCTCATTCAGGATGAGACATTACAACACTTTTCTTCCTGGCATAAGACGGTATGTGGCTGTACTTACTGCCTGTGCGTAGGTGCTTGGCTAACAGTGCTTCTTTAAGGGGAGATTTAATATAGTTTTTTTTTTTTTTTAATACCTCTTCTCTTGCTTTGCCCAATGAGTTTAGCTTTTTGGGACATCCTGTATCAGAAAGGGACACTTTTCTGTATGCGTTAGATACCTGCTGCCCTCTTATGGCTGACTGTCCCTATGAGCACTGTGACAGCATGGTTTTTGTGCATTCAGTGAAACAAACCGGCTTAGCTCAGAGCTCTTTTCTAGCAATTTCATAGCATGGGACAAATCTCTGTAGAGAGAGTCTGGACAGATCTCTTCATCACTCCTGGTGGTACAACATGTCTCTTCCTTTTCCCCTCACTCACTTCAAAATTCTTCCTTAGCACCACTTGCTTCTGCCACATCTCATCCTGCTTAAATCCTGTTAGGAAAGTACTTGCCTTTCCTAATTTCTTTAACTGTTCAGAGGATGAACAAAGAAAGAAAACAACAGTGCGTCCATTGAACTCCATCAGCTTTCTGCAGACCACAAGAGACCTCCAGAACATTGTCGGGGAGACACTGGATTTACCAAATACTTGGAGAGAATGCAGACAGCTGTATTTGTGAAAGGCTTTACTGTGGTAACAGAGACATGTAGTGTCAACTTCTGCTAGTTTATTACCAGAGGTGTAATAATGTCTGTTCTGTTCTGAGAAAGCTATCGGTGCCCTGCCTGCCTTGTTGACTTAGAGGGATTATGTTTCTCACTGAGTGGAGACCATGCGGTTCACTGCTGAACTGCTTGCTGCTGCTTATCTATGGGCAAGGTACAGCCTGCTGATCCCTCAAGAGCATTTCCTCAAACAGCATGGGCTCTCTGGAAAGCCTGGTGCTCATCACGTGTTGTGAAGTTCCTGTGGTTTTCTCCATGAAAAGAAAATCTTAAAGATTGTCTGGAGGTACACTGCTGTATTGCAGCAGCAGAAGGGAAGAAGTAAGATATCTGGAAGGAATTTTGCAGATGAGTTAATGATCAGCGGAGCATGAAGAATGGTACCAACACAGCCTGCATCTCTTTGCCAAGGAATCTAGCATCCTACTGAGGACTGGAGGCCATAAGCGACAGGGGAAAATGAAAGATGAATTGCAGTTAGGCAGACAAACAAGCAGTACTGGAGGAAAGTTCCAGCAGCTGGAGCTGAACTTCATTCACAGTTTTCTCACTCTTTTGACTTAACTGCTTTTGCTAATTTTGATAACAATCTCAATGAGAACGCGGGATCACGACCGTTGTTGTTTCATCATAGTTAGCCAAACTTGGTGAGAGTTTAATGAAAACAGCAAGGCTGCACTCTTTGATGTTCCCTCTTCTATCTAGCTCTGGAAAGAACAGTTTTAGAGCTCTATTTTTAAAATGTATTTTAAATCTGGGTTTGTACATTGTGGAAGGTAGGGGTGAAAGTCTGGCTTCATTCAGATCAGTGGGAGTTTTTCCATGATTTGCATGGGCCAGAATTTCATCCTTGTTTATGTAGTTTTGCAGCCAGGCTGAAGAGCTATTAAGATGCCTGGGCCAGAAAAAGAAATCTTGAATCTCAACATTTTTTTCGCTATTGCAAACAGTTGGGGTAAAAATGCTGGGAAAGTCCCAAGGAAATTGAACTGGTATAGAAGTCATGTGTTTAGCTGGCTGTGTTTTAGATGCTTTTTCATGTTCTCCATCTTCTTTCTCACTGCCTGAACTGAGAATGATTTGCTGCAGATCAACCCGATCTGCAGAAAGCTGCAATCCTGATGCGGAGCCATCTGCATTGCCTTCAATGGCAGGGGAATGCTGGGTAGCTTTTTAAGATCAGATAATAGCTGGGTGCAAGACAACCTGAAGTCTGAACATACTTAGTAAGCAATGTTCCTGACTAATGTAGGCAGTAGTTGGTTTAATAGCAATCCACATCTGGTAGCCAAGGCGCTATGGGATGTGCTTGGATCAGGTTTGGGCATGCACCAGGTGAAAAACTGCTCTGTTAGGCGAGTTGCTTTTTGTAAGCTGCCATTACAGGTCAGTGCAACACTGAGCCATGTGTGAGGTTTTCTAGGTCACACTCTTGTAACTGTGAATTGGCACCCATGGGGTTTTCAGGTGGTCTTTCTATATCTAGTAGCACTCATCAGCTTCTACATTCCCCAGTCTGTTTCTGCACAGCCAAGAGCATGTGCAGCTGTTCATTTCATTTGACAAATCCCGCACCTCATATTCCAGGATAAGTCAACATACTTAAAGTTTCTGTTTTGGGTAGAACAGTGAAACCAGTAAGTGGCAGTGTAGCTTTTACCCCAGTAGTTGTACTGATTTTAAAAATGGTTACAGCTATGCAGCTTCATTCCCTAAAACATCCCTGAGGATGCAATGTGCCAGACAAACTAATCTGAGCGTCCGCAGAAGTCTGTGACACTTGAAAGTGGTTGTGTGATTTTAAATTGATTCAGTTTAATTGTGTATCAACCAAGCATGTTCTGTAGGGAAAGTTACACTGGTACCACGAAGGCTGTACTGCATTATTAGAGCAGGCATCTCTTAAGGTAGAGGTTTGAGCTAAAAATAAGCCACTCAGTCCAAGTGGCCACATAAGGTTGTGCTATGCTACTTAGCTTATCTGGTAGCAGTGACTTCAGAGGAACTACGCTGAAGAATGCAAGAAGAAAATTTGGTCCCAGGCTCTGATCTCAGAAGCTCACATAGGCCCCAGAAGTGTATAAAGCAAGCATTTATGCTTGTTTGGTGCAGCACTTTATCTTCTTTGCACAGAATATGCCTCAGAAGAATGAGAATCTGGTCAAGTACAGACTAATCCTGGACCTGAACATGATGGCTGAAGAGTTGCTGGACTGGATCCTACAGGCCTTGTTAAATAAATAAATAAATAAATAAATAAAAAAGGAAAAAAAAAAAAGGACAAACCCAACAGTCCTGCTGACACAGGTTGGATTTTTGCTTGAGGGAGACCTACAAGGTCTGACACTTGGTGAATGAAAAGTGAAATAGTTGGGGTAAGTTTCCCATTTTCTTAAAATAAACATGCCAACACTCCCATCAAAAACAATGCTCTGAACAGAACCAGTTTGTCTTCGTCTCTTAGTCAGGACCCACCAGAGCGAATTCTGTTGAATCTTGCCAAGATGCTGGTGGCTGCAATAAATTGGATATAAACAGGGCAAAGGGACAGCCCACGGGACATCCCTTGCCCCTACCAGTGGAAAGGGATGGGTGAGATTTCCCTGCTGTTCAGCTGCTGGTTAACAGAAGAAGCTGTTTTCTATTTGGGCTTGCACTGGTTGAGCAGCTCCGTCTGCAGCTGTATCGTGTTACACACTGTTATGCAACCCCATCCTCTCTTGCAAACAATGACAGGAGCAACCTAAATCATGAAACATAAAGACTATAATTAAAGAGGGGAAAGTGCTTATTTTGCATTCGGATACCCACAGCCAATTCAGATTAGCTGAACTAGCAAATCTCTTGGCACAGGCTTAATGAGGATAACATTTGCACTGGACTAAATGATGGTTGTTTTACCCCACTGTCGGCCAAGACAGTAGTGTAACCTGACTAATGCTGTCATGGCTTGGACAGTTCTCTCTCTTCTTGACAGACAGTGAGATTTACACCAGGAACAGGAGCCTTAAAGTCAAAGGCTCTGCCTCAGATTTCACGACCGCTAACACCCAGGGGAGCCCTGGTCCAGGATGATGCTTCAGGTCCATTTCTTATGAAGGGATGTTTGCAGGTCCACAGATCTGACAGCATCAGCTAAGACTTGGAGCAGTAACTCCATGCTGGGTGTACCCCTGCACACTGGTTGGGAAGTTTGTGCATCCATACAGCTTGTTGCTGCATTTGGCTGTGAAAAGTGGAAGCCCCCAGCCAGGAATTCTGAATTTGAAGAGCGTGTGACTGTGCAACCCCCCTAAAGCTTCACAAAGGAAAATGTTCTTGAGTCCCGTACCTCCTCCCTCCAACCTCTTATAGAAGAAAAAAGTCATAGATTTTAAGATCTGATATTTTAGATTTTTCTTGCTGGAGGTCTTCCTTGGGGAATCTAGATTAGTAGCTTACTCAGGCATTAATGGAACAGCAGCTGTTTAATGTTAAACAAAGAGAGATTTTTGTCCAACTGATTGCTAGATATTTGAGTTAAATAAGAATTAATTAAGAATAAAGGCCCCGCTTCCCTTTTTGCGTGCAGTTTTCACCCTTGTGAGCAACTCCATGGGACTCATTTGAGTTTTCTGATTTGTGCGACAGTAATTTGGACTCCATAAATTCTGAGTAATATGAAAAAAAAAAAGTAAATGTTATTATATAGCAGCCTTGGTGGCACATGAAACTATATACCTGTGGAATCTTCAGTTGACCCCAAGGATATCCAGTGGGGGGGAAAACAGCCTAAGTGTAAAATGTGGGGAAGATGATTCAGCACAATTTTGATACTGGTAGCTCCACCCATCTGTTTTAATCATACATCTTCCCCTTTTCCTGCTGTAATCGTTTTCTACATGTAGTTAGAATTATTTTACAGATCACTGAATGCCAGAAATGATGCAAGTTACACTGTCCCAGTATCAGTGACACCCACATCTTGCTAATTTATATTGGATATGAAGATAATTACCCGTGACTTTAGGCAAGTAGGACAGCAGTTTAGTTTATGGAGAGTTCTGCAAAATACTGATGATAAAACACTGCAGCATCTGTACCGCTGGTTGCAAAGTGAATACTTTCTTGTCCCACTTGCCTTGCATTATCCCTTGCCACAGCCATCCCATCACAGCCAAAAGCTTATCTATCTGAACGGTCAGGCAGCTCCTCAAATAGGAAGACGTTGCACGATATTGAATAACAGCTCTGTTTCTACATACGCATGCATTTTTCACAGTTAATCCCTCATTCCTTTTCCTCACTCTCTGAGAGGAAACGTTCAGGCATCTTAGCCTTGAAAACAGCTCTTTGCTGCCCAGACAATTAGCTAGATTTGAGATGCAACAGGTTATCCGCAGAGGCATCATTAGGGCTGGGGGCTGTGTATAAGAGGGCGCAGTATCACATTTTGCTGACTGCAGTATCAGTCAGACACGAGATACTGCTTGTGCCAACACAGCGAGCTAATTCTCCGTCCCAGACGTACCTACAGCCCAGCTTTCCCTCCAGGCCCCACAGCCACCTCCCCCTGGGTTTTGGGCCCCCCATTTCTGTGCACATCCTGGGACAAGAACCACAGCAAACCTGGACCAGCCTAGTCCTGCTCCTGCTCAGCTTTGCCATCGGCTTTGGGTGGGAACCATGATGATTTTACATGCTAACATGCCCTTAATTGCATCTGCTTTTAGATGCCTCCTCCCCCTGGCTTGGCTGAGTTCAGAGCACTGAGTTCATCCTGTGCCTGAATGTATAGCAGGTGACTGGTTTTACGTGCTGGTAGAGATGAGGCATAATTTCAAGGCTACAGGGCACAACTGAACATGGGCAGGCGGTTTGACTGGGGAGGCAGGGGGGATTTGCAAAGCGGAGCTAATGGGGTTAACCCAGCACTCCCTTGCCTTTAGGGCTGTCCTGGCTTGCTCACCTGCTTTTAGTCAAGTGATGAAGAAGCAGCTGGTGCAAATCACCATTTTCATTACCGTTACATTTGGCCCTGGTGGAGGCAAGAAGCAAATTCTGAGTTGGGGGTCAGGGGTAGCTTTTGCTCCTCCCTTTAGAAAGGGGGGAAGTGGAAGACAGGATGGCTGGAAATGCTGTTCCTAGTGCAGGTTCCTCCTCTCTCTCTCATGGAGAGACAAGCTCACATACTGTTTGTCTTCAGGAGCTTCTTCTATCCTCTTGTTGCTTTTCTCAACCTGAGGGTACTATTTCTAGATAAATTTGTAAAAAAGTATGTTGTTTGCTTTTAATTCTATGACTATGGGCTTAAGTTCAAAGACAACTGCTTTTTTTTTTTTTTTCCCCTTCCAAAAAAACACAAGAAAGGCTGCTCAGAAATATTCAGAGCTAAGCTGATGGTCAGAATGAGAGAATGTGGTTCTCTGTGATGCTGCAAGGAGGGCAGGGAGCAGCAGTTGCCTATGGAGCACCAGAGAAACTGAGGGTGTTGTGTTTGTTGTTTTTCTTCTTTGCTAGTTGCTGGTGTCTCCACTGCAACAGTCCTGGGGAAGGTATTTCTATGGATCACAGTGCCTTGCTGCATGGAGGAGCGGTTGTGTATTTGATATGTCTTCAGAAGTCATGTATTTACAAAGTCAGATGCTGACATCAAACGCTTAGTAACTTAAGAAGATGGAATTGTATGTTATGCTGGTGTATCCTTCTCTTTTCCTCCATGTCTTCCCTTCCTCTAGATTACAAGTCTGTTTTCTACTTTAACTCTCTACTGCCAAAAGTCATTTAAAGTAGGTTGTTCTCTTTTTCAGCTTTCTTTGACTCCAGTCAAAGAGTTAATCTATTCTACATATGTTAAATACAAAGGTTCTCTTCTGGCTCAAGTGCTGCTTTGCAAAAGTCTGTCCTTCCCTCCCTTCTCCCTCCTCCTCTTTTTTTTTTGAATCAAATTTATGGTTGCCTCTCCACAGAGCATGACAGTTTCTTTTACTATTATTTTAAGTAAAAAATATAACTGCCGTGGTGTCCCACTTCCTGGATGACATTGGCAATCTTATGTGTGGCTACTGACATTTCAAGAGAACCATCTTGTATGGGCAGGCTGTGTTTGGCTAAATTTAGCAAGCCACGGATCAAGTGGCAAGTATGTTCCACCCTGGAACCTATTTTAGGTAGGGACTCGGCATAGGCACCAAGAGGTTAAAAAGTTGTGTGGGGGAGGAGGGAAAAAAAAAAAAGACAAGAAGCAAAATATTTTGCAAGAATTGTTGCTATGTTCTAAGCTTCAGCTTGCGAACGCTGAGGCTCTGAATCACGTTCACTGGGGAAACAGCTGCAGCTGTTTAAGATGCTACTGCTCCTCAGCTGTCTGTTACCTTCTTTTTGCAGGCTGGGGCCTTAGCATGAACCTTCCTCAGCAGCTTAGGCTCAATGGACTGGATTCTAACCTGAAGTAAATAAGAAACAGGCACGGGCCCCTTTCCCCAGCGTTATGTGGGAGGGCAGCATCCCCTCCCAGGAGGGCTGGGGTGGGCATGGACATTGCAGGCAGCCACAGCAAGTTTCTGTAATGGGTCTGGAAAACTGCATCTATGTGCGCTCAGAGCCTGAGAGTCCTGACTGTGCTCTGGTGTCCCAGATACTGAAATATGCTTCTACAGTTCAGCTGTGACTGGGTTAGTTAAAATTGTTTTGGAAAATTGACTTGGCTAAATCACAGAGAAACCATGGTGTGGACACGCTGGTCTGTAATTAATTGATGAGCGCTAACCAGATAAAAACCGGTTGTCAGCTCGCGTTAAGTGCATTCATATGGGCTTGTGCGTGTTTAGCCAAGCAGTTCAAACCCTGTTTTTATTCGAGTGCTTCTAGACCCAGTTTACTCCCTCCTGCGAAAGTGTACATTTTCTAAAAGAAGGTGTGAGGCTCTCCCAATGCAGAGGTGCACAGCTGTGTACCCATCCTCTCCCTGCTGCCAGGGCTGCCCAGAGATGGGAGATGCAGAGCAGACTGCTTCCCTGGGAGCCTTGCCAGCAACTGACTCAAGGCAAAGTATCTTGGGGACTGGCTGTAATGGATAAGAGCCGCACCCGGGCTGGTTAAATAGCACACCTGGTGCCGTCTGCTCCGGCAGCAATTGGGAAAGATGCTTGGTGTTTCCTGGCATAGCCCCCTGACAGTGTGCCCGCGGCTCAGCTGCAAGCAGTCCTACGAGCTTGCACAGCTTCGAGGTCTCGTGTTGCCCCAGCCTGCATGGGTGGGGAGCTGGCACGGTCCCTCTCCTTCCCTGCTGGAGAAGGGAGATGGGTGAAACTCGGCTGGGGGCAGCTGAGTCACTTGCTCCTGGGGCAGCTTGCTGCTTCTCACTTCAGGATCCAGACAGATGTGAGCAATGGGAAGGGACAGCTGCCTTCTGGAGGGGATGCTGGGCTGGGAATGCAGAAGTGTAAGAAATTCCCTGCTGTGTTACTGGCCTCAGTTTCCCTTGGAAACAAAGTAGGGCTAATAATTACTCTATCACAAAGTTCCAGGTCTGGAATATTGAATGTTACTTAAGGGAGTATTCGTGGGACTATCATTTGTTTTGTGGTTTTATTACCAGCAATAGCACTTACTAAAATGGAAACAATCTGGGAATCTAGCAGACTTCTCATCACATAGTTTGCTTTCTTTCACGGAGCTCCAGTCTATTGATAAACTAGTTCAGGGTCTTCTATGCCAGCTGTTAGTGCAGTGTGAAAATAAGCACTGTGAAGATTTTAAAGTGTTTTGGTATCACAGTCACAGGAAAAAGAAGAGGGTGTTCCCCACTTTTTTGTTACGATGCACTAAACAGGCCCTTATTACTAAATGTTAGCACACGGATTTTGACCAGCATCAAAAAAGGCATCCTGGCAATGGGGAAACTGGTGCAGTAAGTCATTCTGGTGCCCAGTGTTTAGGAGAGATGCTTTTCTAAGCATTCAGTACTCTTATTTGTCACAAGAAGCATGACAGCGCTCAGCCCTAAAAAAAAAAAAAAAAAAAAAAAAACCTTTTAATTCTCTACAAAAACAGAAGGCTGTGTTTAGCCATATTCATAATCGTAAAGTTGGGGGGAGGAGGGGAAATAGCCCTGGAAGGAAGTGTGCTTCTTCTTCCTGCTCCTGTCTCCCATCCTCCCCATGGGGGGGGTGGGGGGGAAGGAAGCCTAGGTATTCTTCCCAAACCTCTCAGAAAAAGAGCAGAAAACCAATTTGATAACGATTTTAATGCTGCTTGTAAAAGCTAAGCAAAAGATGGCAGAATTCAACTCCTGAAAACGTCACCTTGGCCTTATCTAGGAAGACCCAGCTAGGAGTACAATCTTCAGATCAGACTCATTTTCCCCCATTTTCATTTCTATGAATGTGAGCTGAAGAAGTAGGGGCTGTTTCAGGCTCTGCTTGCAGGACTCAGCAGTGTTAAAGAGAGAGCAATACTTCAAGGCTGCTTGGAAAGAGAAGGAATTTAATTCCCGCCTTAATCAGTGAAATGGGCTCTTTCCTATTGATTTTGGTGAGTGCTGCAGCAGATGCTAATAAACTGGAGTGGAATTGCAAATCGACTAAACCTTGCTGAGACAGGTGGTAGAGAGGGGATCTGCTGCCCATTTATGATGTGAATAAGGAAAAGGTCTCCAATGGAAATCAAGAGGTGCAAATACTTGAGCCCCAGGTCCAACAACACGCTCCTGACAGGCGGCATGGGCTTCTGCTGGCTATTGACTTTTCAAATATGCAAGGGCTGAGAAGAGTCAGTGAAATTATAGTGCACTTTTAATGATGGAGGAAGGCTGTCCTAATGTTTAATTGCTGCTGAACACACAAACTCTCCTTTTGCCTCTCTTCTTTGTTCCTGACTCTGAAACAAACCAGAGGGAACCAAAAATTAACCCTGTGCCTCTCACACCCCCAACAGTAATATTTTTTTTTCCTCTAGCAGGATCAGCTTGCTCAACCTGCTTGCTTTGGGATGGCAGGGGTGGTTGTGCTGGCCTGAGGGAGAAGCACAGCTGTGGATGGGGCTTGTGAGAAGGTAAGAGGCACCACTCTAAGTGTGATTCTCAGGAAAAAGTCTGCTGAACCTTGTGTTGGCAGCTGAAGCCGTTAATGAACAGGCTATGCATCTGCTGTGAGGTATAGGCAGCTACATTAATGTGTGGTGTTGACAAGTTTGCTGGCACACCGTCTTGTTAATGGAGGTGGCTGGGGTGCAGGTACCTGCCATGGTCAGCTCTACCCTCTGCAGGGGAGGTCACCAAAGCTGGCAGCACCCTTGAGTCCTGCAGCAGGAGTAGCCAGGGCTGCTGTCAAGGTCTGAAGAGGCTTTCAAATGGAGTATGAGCTTCAAAACGGGACATGAGAATGTGAGCAAATACATTGCTTTGCATTGTTTGATCTTTGTGCTCACGGGGGGGGGGTGGGGGTGGGGGGGTGCTGTGGGAAGGAATTTATGCATTCTTTGTGAGGGATGGAGGGAACACCTTATTCAGCTACCAAAACGGCTTGTAACGGAAACTTGCCGCTCCCTACATTTTTGGCTGGCTGCTGAGGTCAGATGGGATAACAGCAGTGCTGTGTTGGAGTTAGCATTTGTCCTAGTTACTGAGGAGAGAGCTCTGTCTTCTTGACATAGGTTGAAATCGTCTCCCTCTATGGACACATGATATCTAAGTCATTAGTGTGTGAGGAGATATTTATCACTGAAATGTTAAAGTGTAGGAAGGTGGCTTTGGTACAAATCAAGAGGATTGTTTAACTGGAAGCTTTCTATTTTCATGCCACTTGCATTGTGTTGATGTGTGAGCCTAGATACACCAACAAGCAAAGGCCCAGCAGGACAGTTCATAAAGCTCATAGCTTGGTCATTGCTTTGTGTTTCTTCTTTTCCTTTGGAGGGACTTTCAGAGCCAGCCACTCCTACCCTGAAGGTGATGGAAGAGGCAGTGCCTGGGGCACATTTTTTGTTTCATGATGGCCTTTCTGGTAACAGAGTCCAGGTGTGAGCCCTTGTTATGGGAGAGGAGGAGCTGCAAGGTCCTTAAGGAAACTGCTAATTGGGCTGGTTGCCAGACAAGCAGTGCTTGTGGGTAGCTCCTCTACTAAATTCAAGGAACTCGCAGAAAATGGCTTGCTCATGAGCCATTGCTCATAGCCCAGGACCCCTTTCCTGGTAGCCTTGTTGGGAAGCAGGGTAGGTGCAGGCTAGCATGCATGCATGCAGCACAGGTAACGTTTCTGAGAGGTGTCGAGCAAATTGCATGTACACAAGTTAATTCTTCCACCTCGGCATGCTGTGTTATGTTCAGGGAGGATCAGATGTGTAGTCCTTGCATATGGTGAGAAGAACTTGTGGCCTGTCTGGCTAGAAATTTGGACGCCACTGTCCTGGAGCACATAGTTTGCAAAGCCTCATTTGCTGGTAGTTTCTGCAACTGTGGTAGAGAAGGGCCAAGTTTCAGGGAGAAAAAAATGGCCATGAGAACTTTTAAATCACTAAAAAAAGACACAGGCACTGCAATCTTTGCTATGACTCATCTGGGCTGTTATTTGAAAGAGACAGTCTGATGAGCAGTTGTAGACCTCCTTGCTCAAGGGGAGCAGTACTCATTTGTGAACTCACTGAAGTCCTGAAAGCAGAATTGGTGTAGGTGAGTGGTTCCCATGCTGAGCCTCTGACCACTGATTTCCCTCTAACCACTGCCAGATGCAGCTTAGGGAGAGCTAGCAGGTCATGGCTGGCTAGTTTCTTTCCACCTGTTGCTTCCACTGCTACTGAGCAAGTCTAAGAAGTTAAAATCCGGCAGATGTTTCCTCGTGGTTATCTTTCTCCCGCAAACAACTAATGAAATAGTTGCAAGAGTATCAGTGATTCCTGGATGATAGGTTTTTGAGCTGCAGTGAGTGTTGCAAAGGGGCTGGGGAGGGTCTACAAGGAAAGCTGTTGCCTTCATTACTGATGTGAGTGGAGATAACTTCAGGATGTTTCAGCCAAGTTTTTTTCCACTTTGTACTTTATTCCAAATTCACTGAGAGTCAAAGCACTGCTGTGAACTGCAGTAGCTTGTTCAGTCACCTCCACAAGCCATGTTCCTGTGGGGCCCTGCTGGGACATGAAAGTGCCAACAGGAGTTTTGTTAAGTCTTGCAGCGCTGCTACCTCCTCCCTGGAGATTATGGACCCGTCGGGTCCCAGCAGGAGTGAGTATGTCCCCCCAGCTCAGCAAGTCTTGGTGCAAACTGCTGAGGGAAGGTAGGTTTGTGCCATTTCCCTGCCTGGGATCCTGAGTGGCTGGCACAGGGCAGGTGAGCTGCTGTGGAGGACTGTGGCTGTCCCTGTCCATGACTGCTGTTTGCTCAGGGAGCAGGAGTCGGGGCGCTGAGCTGCGATAACGCCTCCCTCGTGATAAAGCGCTCTTGTTGTTTGCCTGCTCGGTCAGAGCCAGGTAGGTGTTCTGCCTCACAGTGCATTGAGGGTGTAGGCTGTTCAAAATAAATTAATTAAAAGGGACTTTGAATGGGCTGGGGCCAGGTGCCAAAGGGTTAAAACAGAACAGTTCCGGTAGTTGCTGGAGGCAGAAAGTTGTATAACATCACCTTATACAGAGTAAACATCTCTATCTTAGCCAGTCCTTTACAATTCTGATGTGAGAGAGAAACACTCATGCAATCATAAAGCCATCGTCTGTTTTAAGGAGTCTTTATTCTTAATTCAGCCGAGCTTTTTGCGATGGTCTTTCGCCGTCCTCAAGGCAGGAAAGAAAAAAAAAAAAGACTGGGCAGGAGGTGGGAGGGAAAACAGACGACTTGTGGCAAGCCTCAGTAGTTTAACAGTGCCACCTCCTGGATGGCCGTGAGAGGCGGGGATGTCCCTTGCCCGGCGACAGGCTTTGCACTGACGTGTCCCACCCCGAGGAGTTACCAGCAGAAAACACCGGGTCCCACACAGCGACTCGGGGCTCCTGCAGCATCTTGCTAAGTGCTGAGCAGCGTGGGGCTGCAGGGGGAAAATCAGCTGCAGCTTATACCTAGGTGGCACAGCAGCCAGAGACAGTCTTTGGAGTACAAAGGGGACTGGCCAAGGCAGGATACTTCCACTTCATGCAAAAAGATCCACAAGACTTCAGTATTTTTTCATCTGCGGGGGTTCTGCCCTGATCTCACCTCCCTCCAAGGGATGGAGGGCTCGGATTGTAAAACATTTTGTTTCATGGGGAGGGCAACAGGGGAGGTCCTCTTTGGGAAGGTCAGAACAGTTTTTCTGATACCGATATTTAAACATTTATGATTATCAAAAAGTGATAATTAAATATACTAGGTAGGAAGCTATTTTAAAATGAAAAGCCTGTTCCTATAACGCTGGTCCAGGAAGTTTTGACATTAAAGTATTTCAGGCTTTTTGTTAATTTCTCATGAAGGAGGTGACCCTCTGGATTTTTTCAGCATAGCATTGTTTTCTAATATGCTCTTCCCAACAAGCTATAGGGACAGGTTCGGCTCACAACTGAGGAAAAGGTGTAAGGGTTTACTGGTGTGAAGGGGTTACCTGCAACCTTGTCCTTTAGGCTCCTAACTTCCCTATTAACACCAATTAATCCAGGGCCTGTGCTCAGTGCTGCTATGAATTCATCCTGAGCCAGAATGGTGTTAGGGCAGTGTGGCCCCTCCTTGAAGGGGCGTCAGCTCACCTGTGTCTCCCACTGAGGAGATGGGGTTTGGGGCAGTGAGGAAGAGGCCATCCCTGGTAAGCCAGCAGGACGTGGCTCCATCTCCGGAGGAAACCTCTGTCTGGGAGCTTTGCTCTGCCATGGATGCTGTGTTTGTGAGCAGCCAAGGCAGATGTTCAGGCCCAGGGTGGATTTTCTGGGGTACACCAGCTGCTTCAGCATGCTCCCAAGAGCACCTAGAGATGGTTAGGACCTTATGGGTCCTAACCTATCTTCCCTCTTGAAAGAGACAGTTTATCTTTGCAGAGGCTCTCACTTATGCAATATAGCAGAGCATGTGTCTGATTTTTCCCTCTGTTGTACCACTTTGGCAGTGTTCCCTCCCTTCCTCCTCACTTTTGTCCATCCTACAGTGTTTTCTGTGGGTGCAGTCACTATGTAGGAAGCAGGAATGAGCAACCTGGAGTGACAGAAACTTCTTGAAATTACTTTGTCAGAAAAGCCTGGTAGTATGATAGAGTCTCCTGAATGGCACTTCAGCCTGCAGCGGGGTGATACGGAAACCTCAGCAGTGCTTTAATCGTAAGGAATGCTGCATCTGGGACTTTGACCCTTCAGCTGCGCGGAAGGATTTGTGGTAGGAAGCAGGCCAGGGAACTAACTGAGCCTAAAATAAGCAAATAAAACCACAGCACAGCTCTTGTGCGTTGACAGGACCAGGAGCTCCTTCAGCCAGTTCTGCTGCTGAAGGACTCATAGCAGCAGAATACAACTGAAGTGTTGGACTTCATTCAAATTAGATTGAGTCTTCCTACCAGCCCTTTCTGCTGTGTGACCACCAGTCTGTTTCTAGGAGGCCTCTCCACTTATTTCATCTTTTAGACAGCAAACTGCTGTCCAGACAAACTGCTTTGCTTGGTCTGGCTGCTTCATTTTAGATTGAGCAGAAGATGTTTCACACCTTAATATTCTTCTGTTGTTAGCTCTGTCTCATCAGTGTTTGGGGTTTCATTTTAAGTAGGAGGTTAAAAAAAAAAACAAAACAAAAAACAAACAGAACCAGGCAGAAGCAACACAGAAAATCTGCAGAGAATATGCTTCATAATCCTGATGGAAATCTCAGTTGTGTGAAGGTCTGCCTGAAGAGATTATGATTGCAGTCAAGCCAATGCAGAAAAATTTCCCTGAACTGCCTCACAGATGGACTGGAGGACTGGACGTGATGTGTTGTGCCTTTGTGTGTGTGCGCGCCACAGAGTATTCAGGTGTGATTTAAAGTCTGAGGTACTTCAGAGTCTACTTGAATTAAAGCTTCTTATCTTGGTGGTTTCGGGGATTTGCATCCATTTTGCTCTTTCTTGCTGACCAGCAAATGCCAGTGTCAGAGCGGTTTGCTATTCAGACAAGATTATGAGAGACTTGTGTGAGCAAGCAGCAGTGGTGTGGAGTAGAAAAACTCTGCAGTGTTGTTTCCTTGCCACGTTCTGCAACTGCAGAAGCAAAACTCATCTTAGCAGTGGCTTCAGGCCTGCTTGTTTGTTTGTACTCATCATCCAGAAGGTAACAATGTGTTTATAAACATGTCTTCTGTTGTGTGTTCACCTTTAGAGGTGTTGATGAAAGAATTAGGGATGGAAAATATTGTGTATTCCTGATCTGGATCTACAGTTCCCTAACATCCAGGGAGAACAAACCAAGCTATGAATAATAAATACAAGCTCTGGGGCAAAACTATTTTCCATTCATAAAATTCAGTGAAGGCTGAGTAGTAATTTCTAAACATGTTGAAAAGCAACAAGAACTCCATCTTGGGACCAGAAAGCTTCTGATGGCTTCTTCAGCTTTTGCTATGCCACTGTTAATAGGTAAATTGGTCTCCAGCTGACTGATGCAGCTTGGTTTAGTTCCCAGCCTGAGTAGTTTGAACTTGAAAAAATAAGGGAAAAACAAAACCCTTTTTTCCTTCTTTGATTTTTCTCTTGGCTTTCAGAATGGGAAACCCAAATGGGTTAGCGGGAGCATAATTTGAATAAATAAAGTAGGGAGAACAGATGAAAGTTGTAGCATTGTGTTCTGGGCTGAATTAAAAGCTATTGCGCAGACTCTGACATTTCTGAGATGATGGGGTGGTGATTGGCATCTTGTGATCTGACATTGGTCCTGCAGTTATCCAAGGGGTTCTCTGGGGCAACAGGCAGAGCGCTCCTTGGAGTGAGGTAAAGCACCATCATTTGATTTGGGTATTTCAGTAAAGGGTATCTTGAGCATTCAGTAGGAAAACCTGATTATGACTTGCTCTCCTCCTGCCCTGGAACAGCCTGTTGCTTTTCTGTTTGTCAAGTGGCTAAAGGAGGTGAAGTTTTGCAAGGGACAAGAAAGCACCCTGGATCAAAGTATCTCATTTTTCAAGGTAAGGCTGCATCAAACTGTGGAGAAACAAATCAGCATGGTGAAGAACAATCTGTGCATTTTATCACTCTGACCTCAGCTGTAAAACCTGCCATAAGAAAGCTAATAAAATGGGAGCCACACAAGCAAACAGAGGGCATGGGATTATCAGCAAACATTTATTTTGGCTCTGGTGGAGCCACTCTCCTGATCAAAGCGGCTGGAGTTTGAACCTCCTAAGTTGTTCCCTGCATGGTTTGGGAGTGCCTTGCTCCTGCACTGATGGCATCAGTATGCTCTGTGCAGCTGAGTGGAAGAGGGAAGATATGGTAGGGAGAACGAAACTGCATGTGAGGCTGTTGTACTGCAGTGTGAGACAACAGTAGCTCATTTTAGCTTTGCCAGCTGCTGCCTGGGTTAGGAAAACAACCTAAGGCTTATTGTATAACTAGATAGTACAGGCATTATCATAGGGCCAATAGGGGATGCTTTACCATCTTGCAGGCTCATTCCTGGCAGACTGAGAAGCTCTGGAACCCCTATCATCAAAATACCCCGCTGGCAGAAATCCCACAGAGCCTCAGGCAGGGCTCTTTGAGAGCCTCTTCTTCTGTCCGATCTCTTTGTTCAGGCTTTGCCCCAACTGGAGATGCTTGAATCCCTCTTAGCAATTTGTCTCCTGGCTGATGCTAACTGCTCCTTTGTGATCCTTTCAGGCTCCTTGGTCGGAGTCCTGTGTCCATGGAGGCGGGGGGTTCTCAGTGGGTGAACGTGGTGCTCAGTCTCACTTATTGGGGAAATATTTAATGAGCTTCTGGGAGCAGCTGACATGGATGAAAAACACTGTAATGGTATGGAAACAGAGGGAGGAGAAAGTTTTAAGGCCTCACAAGCAGGATCTTTCTATGCAAATATTTTGCTTCACTGTATAGGTTTAAGAGCAGAACAAAGGCAGCTTTATTTCTGACTTTTGTTGCTGTTTGTTTTCTCACTATTTTTATTCCTTCTGTATCTTTTTCCTTGCATGCTGTTGGGGAAATTGTTGTAGACACTGATGTGCTTGAAATCAGGTCTAGTTTAAGGCCAGCTCCTCATATGTTTAAATCAGAGAGTGCTGAGAGACAAATGGGGGAGCTGGGCTGAGAATATCTGCTAATGTGATGGCTTTTCTCAATGGGCCAGGGCAGCCCTGGAGAACCATGTAGTCCCTGTCCCAAAGAAGAGAGCAGGGGAGTGCTAAGGGAAGAGTTAACCCTGTAAGTGTTAGTCTGTAGAGGATTGCCTCATAATACACATTTATACAATTCTTATTTTTAAATGGCTCTGTGTTACCTAGCCAGAGCTAGGTCAGGGTAATAATATTCCGGGGGGCCTTCTTGGAGGTGTGGGTATTGGGGGGGAATACTACAGCAATCTGAAAGGCTGGCAGAGCATAGAGGGAAACCTCTTTGTCCCAGGGGACTGCATGTGACTTTCTGTCCTCTTATCTTCCACAGCCAGCTCTCGTCATGTGAGGAAGATGCTGCATCCATCATATGAGGTTTTCCTGTTCAAGGCTGGTCGAACACTGACACATGCCCCAAGTCTGGCAGAGGGCTTTTCTGGAGGGGAATCCCATCCTACTGCTGTGCAGGAAGGGGGGTTTCTGCAGTGTACAGCCACGTAATGAGACTGGGGGGGCGAGAGCTAGAGTTATGGGTAGACCTTTCCGCTCATCTACGGGTATGCTGTCTTAGAGTGCTGGGTGCTCGATTCATGTCTGACAACCTTGAACTTTGCTTGCTACGATGCTCTGGCAAGTATGAGCATGGCTGAAGTCTCTGACAAGGCTGTGCATGACTTGTGGAAACACTGGTAGCTGTTTCATCTAGGCTTTAGCTGATTACTGAATATACTTGTGGCATGCTGACATTGTGTTTGCCCGAGCCCTGTGGGAGCTCCTGGGGCCCAGGATCCTGTCCTATCCCTCTCACTGAAGCATTTGTCAGTTCTGGGAGGAAGGCTAATTCAGAAGAATACACTAAAAGACAGGTCCATATTCCAGGCAGATCCTTTGTCATAGTTCATTGAATGAGAATAAAGATAGCTTTGTGCTTTACCTTCCTTGTGTCCTCAAGGAGAGCCGGCTAGAAGTACTCAGGTGCTTGTTTCTGCAAAACTCATTTGCCTTCTTGCTTGGGCTGCAAACCCCTGGAGGATATTCATCTCACCCTTGCACAGCTGAGCTATATTCAGAGTCTGGATGTTGCTGCAGTGCCCTTATTAAGCTTTTTGAGGCTATTTCAGAAAAGGTAACTGCAGTGACTGTCAAGTGTGTTTGAATGCAGGTGTGACTACAGCACAGGCCTGCTGGGACAGCAAGGAGTTCATTAGCTGTTCTGGGATCAAGGAAGATGAGCACTGTTTTTTTTGTTGCTTGACCATGCACAATGGTTGCTGATGAGAAACAGGAATTCAAGGAAGAAGCTGAGGCTGGAGGGGCAAACATTGTTCAGCTGGTGCCAGAAGTGAGGCTCTGTAATAGGTTTGAGTAATTCAGGCAGCAAAGGGTCAGTGATGGAAGATCTCAAGGGCAGAAGTCTGCTTCCAACTTGAAATTACCAGTTTCTGGGCAGCTGAGATCTCCTGCTTCTGCTGCAGTTGCTCCAGGGGAGCACCATTTGGAGGCAAAAGCTGGCTTGTTTGCTGTGTTTGGCTAGGCTTGCTCCGGAGTGTACAGAACATGGCAAATTTGACTAAGAGGAACTTGGCTATTATGGGATCGATTCTTTTCTTTTTTTTTTTTTTTAAAGTATAAATGTTTAAACTAGTGCAGGTTTGTTTTCCATCTGGTGAGTCTTTCATCAGATAAAAGACCAAGAGGCTCGGTGGCTGGCATTTGGGTTTTACTCACACTTTTGTTCTGGAGTTACAGTAGAAAGGAGCTGAGCAAGCAGACTCTTGTGCGAGTACTACTGCTAAATGCAGCTTTGTTCGTTTCATCTTAAGGTCTGTCTCTTCTGATATGGGAATGGGGAGAGGTGAACCTAAACTACTGAGGTGAAGAGAAACTGAGCTTGTATCTGTATTGTGGTACAGTTTTATTAGTTATGAAAACCTAAAACATAGCAATGGTGGTGACTTGAACAAACTGCTTCTAAAGCAGCATCACTGTATTAGAGTTGAATCCTGATCTGCGAAGTGGTGGCCAAAGCTGTGATGAGAACTTCCAGCATTTTTTCCCCTCACCAAAATGGGCTGAAACCGCAGTATGTTGTGCTCTCTTATCCCATATTGTGGTGCTTGCTGGTTCATGCTCAGCAGAGGTAAGCCTGCCTAACACAAGTTAGGCCTCAAGGACTTGCTCACCTTTAGGATGGCAGGTGAGAGTTTCACTGTGCAGGAGGGAAGAAAGGGACTATCCCTTGCCTGGCAGCTGTTGGCTGCTCTGCAGTGTTGGTCATCTGTGCGGCAGGGATGCTCTTGCTGCTCAGGAATTTGTTTGTGCCGCAAGTGTGTGGGTGTGTAGGACAGAAACCATGTGTGTCAGAGCTCCTGTGTGGCCAGCTGTGAGCCACAGCCCCTGCTGCCCTTGGCGAACCATGCCAAGGTGAGGCATGTAGCACCATGCTCATTACCTCATGAACCTGTGCTCAGCTCCAGCACCCTCCTGTGGCTCTGATTCATGTCCCTGCCTCTCAAAATGAACATTCAAACCCACTCCTGATCCTTCTCCTACTCTTCCAGTCCCCCAAACAGGTTTCCAGGCCCACAATCTCCAACCCAAGCTCCTGAGCCCAGGTGTTTTCCCTATGCTTGGCTATCTACCTACCTATCAGCTATGCCAGCTGCAAAGGCTCCTGGAATGAGAAGTTTGGGGGTGTGCTGCAGCTGGTAGCATAAGTTGTGTTTACTTCTCATATTGCTCTTTTCTCAAAGCAAAGGGCAGTCTGTCCTCTGCTGACATGGAATGTGTATCAGCGTAACTCATGTTTCATATTAAAAAAAATAAAATAAAGGAACATGCTCATTCAAATTATTTCCTTCAATATTCCCCCTTGGTTGCTTTTTCCCTCCCAAGTTTGTGTACTTTTTTCCCTTTTAAGTTTCAGAATGATACCGGAATCATGAGGAAAAGATTTCTTTTATTACAAATTCATCAAGAAGCAAGACAAGCACATAGATTAGAAATAGAACAATTTGCATATTACAAAAACATTAATGAACAAACAAATTCAGGTAGAGTCCTGAAGCCTGAAGTAATATCAATACTGTGACTGGACACGGAGTGCTGAAAAGAGGCATGTTCATCATGTTTTTGTTCCATGGTTATAACAAAATCTATACAACCAGAGGCTCCAGACAGGCCTCAGGGAAGATTGAAAGCTTTGAGGGGTGTAACTACATAATACATATGAAAATCTTCTTTAGCCTGTGTTAGAAATGGATACCTCCATAGCTTACTGCAAAAACTGTTTTGGCTCTTGCCTGTTCTGCCTCATCCTATTTTCATCCTGAGATGAGAATGTTGGTACCAAGTACTTTCTATTTGCAGCTGTTTGTATTAAAAGCAAAAAGTGGGCTACAGTGTGCATTTAGATATAAAATTACCACTAGAGGGTCTACTGACTTCTTGAAAACAGTGAATTATAAAGAGGAACAGCATCAGAACCACCATATGGGAATTATTTCCTTCAGAATCATTGCAGCATGCAAGCAATTCAATTGGCTTGAATAGTTTTGGTAATCTGTAGCTTTAATGAAATTGGTCTGGGTACATTATTTTAGTTGCTAATAGTAATCTAAATAATTTTTCACAGTAAAATCAGCACAAGCAACAGTGACATGATCTTCATTAGTCAGCCTTGCTGAAATAGTGTACTCTCCCTGTGTGAAACAAACACAAAGCAAGAGATTAGTCCATGAGTAGTAAATAATTGCTTCAGTTTCTATGAGCGAGTCCTCTTCCTAGAAACAAAATAGTACTTTTCCCATCAAGTTCCTCTGAAACCTCTCCTGTCCAAATGTTTCAGAGCTGGTAAAGGAGTTGCCCATATTTTCTGCCAAAATATGCTCATCAGAAATATCAATGCTGACAGCATAAGTTCAAAATTAAAACAACGGGGGGAACAAAATATTTTGATGTATAAAAATTCCTTTCAAATCTGTATTGCTTCTCATGTTTCTTGTGAGCAAGCACAGTATGACCTGTGCTGTTTAGTAACTGGAAGGGGAAGAGGTGCTCAGTTGTCTGTCTGGCCCTTCTTTCTTGGATCTTGTTGACCATGTACACTGTTATTTATGCATATGAATTTCTATAAAAGATGGCATCTTGGGGATGTGTGTATAGATGAGTCAATCTGTGATGAACTCCTATACAGTAAAACAAGTGGTAGTTTAACTTCAAATTGTGCAGTTAAACACTAGTATCTTCTTTTTAGGGACAGAACTTGTATTGTTGAAGGGCAAAAATCTCAACCTTAAAGGTGCCATGGCTTTTTTGTGTTGGTCATAACTGCGCTCTCCAGGTGTCTGGAGAAGGAGAAGCAATGGGCAGGGAGGTGTCAAGGCTCACCTAAGAGATTCAGAAGAGGTGAATGAAATTTAATCCTCTTGAAAAAAAACTTCTTTACTGTGAGTGTGGCAGAGCACTGGAACAGGTTGTATGGAGAGTGTGTGGAGTCTCCTTCTCTGGAGATATTCAAAACCCACCTGGATGTGATCTTGTGCAATGTGCTTTAGGTGACCCTGCTTGAGCAGGGGATCAGCCTGAGATATGATGTCCAGAGGCCCCTTCCAACCTCAACTGTTCTGTGACTCTGGGTTGCTAGCATTGTGGCATTTCTGTTTTCTCTGGAGTTTGTAAGGGAGCAAAACCTGTGGTAGGCAAACCAGTAGAAGCGGAGAACTTGGCATCAGTGGCCTCCTGGCCTTGAACCATAGTTCTTGCCCTGCTCAGGACTTCTCTGGTTGTGAAGCAGGAGGAAGTACAGCTAGAATTAATTGTGCTTCTTGCCATTCTCCTTTTACCATGGGATTTCAAAGGCAATATCTGCCCTCTTTCCTCACAGGGAGTATCAAGCTAAGTGTAACATCCAAATTTAGAGAGAGGCCCAATGACAACATGCTCATGAGAATATAGCCTTGTTGCAATCATCGTACAGATTGTCTAAATGTCCCTTATGCTGGTCAGATTAGACTTCTCTGTAATGAGCAGAAGCTGATTGCTGCATGGAAGAATGGCATTATTTGCCTGATCAATTAATTAACAGTGAAGGCTTCCTATTCCCTTTCTCACAAGCATGTTAATTCTCCAGAAGTTTATAGTTTTATTCATGGAAGTGAGTTTTTAATAACTCATTTCCAGTGCTCATTAGTGACTAGATTTTTTTCATTCTCCAAAATAATAATTTCCTCATGGGTAAAAATTGTTATTAAAACAAGATAGTGAACAGTCTTAATGTTTCTGGCTCCAAATTCAGCTAATTTGCCCATAATTGGAGTTCTGCTGCTCTGTGTGGATGTTTCCAAGGCTTTCTCCTTGTCTGGAGACTTGTGTCTCAGTTTCTTTAGAGCCTTTACTACAGAAGTGTCATCTGTATGTTAGCAAAGCTGCTCTTGGAGCAGGATGCTGAGTGATACAAGCTTGGGTATTCCTCTGTGTGGTGATGGGGGGAACACACGTTAGGCATTACTTGACATGGTATCTCTAGGCATGGCATTTAGGGAAGCAGACTTGTAAGAATGGGATAACAGGGATAACAGCCTGCGTAAGGGAGCCCAGCTCCCTGTAGGAGAGCCTGGAAAGTGAAGGTTGTGGTTGCTGCTATCAACGGAGGAAGGCTGAGATGTTAGCTGCTGTTATGGAGGCTCGATCTCCCCAAACCCAGCTATCCTTCTAACCTGTGCAGGACCTGGCAAGCTTAGCTCTCCAGGACTTGTGTCCTTGTTCTCTGTCCCTGTTCTAATCCTGTTGTCTTTTCTTGTGCCTGGACCAATCCAGTGCTGCAATCCAGTGCTGATTAGGCCCCAGATCCTCAGTTTTGAGGCTGAGGCATAAGTTTTTATGTCACCTGTTGAAGAACTGAGAGCTGGTGTACTTCTCTGTGCCAGTAAATCTAAGGGGTGTTTGACTGTCCACTTGAACTGCATGCTTTCACAGTGATGACTGTGGCCCCTTCTTCCCCATGTAATTAAACAGATCTCTTGACAATCCCGATCTTACCTTCTCCCCTTCAATCCATTTTTTTCAGGTATCTGGCTAGAAATCATTTGTTATTGACCCATAAAATATAGCTTCAAGTTGTGCCTGGTTACGGCAGACCACGTTACTTTCAGCATTTAAAACCTATCTAGCTTTGTAATGTGATTTGGTTGAGGTTTAGGAAGGAGACCTAGCTGAGTGTGAAGAAGACTGCTTGTAAAGAGCATCTATAATGGACAACCAAGCAACTCAGTAAGAGCAATGTCTAGGCACTGCCTGCTTTCTCACCCTTCTAAGAATTTCATCTCTTATTCTCTGGCCTTGTGGAACCTTAAAGTGTTCTCGGTCTCATAACTTGTACTTTTATTTGCAGCTTAGAAGAAATCTGTCTCTACCTCAAACTATATATGTACAGTGAAATGCATGCAATTGCAATATTTATCCAAATTGCCTTTATAGTCTGTGAGGATGAATGAGACTCTCCAAATTATTAAGCCCACTAAGGAGTGAGTTGAACTGCAGCTTTGGTCTCTCAGGAGTCACTTGAAGCTGCATCTACTAAAGAACTGTATGTCTGTGTGAGTTAGTGCTGGTAGAAGGGATCTGCTATTTGAAGAAAGCCTGTCTGTCTCTGGATAATGGTGTCTTTGTTGCTTTTTAAACAAAGCCCCTTAATTTCATGTTGCAAAAGATTATCCATGATGCAGTGTGCCAGCTGGGGAAGCTTGGAATATGCTGCTGTTGTTGCTTATGGTCAGAGGACTACACCTCATCCAGAATGCCCTTCTGCTTCAGAGCACAGCTGTGGCAATCTTACCTGTGGGATTTCTTTGATCCCCAGTGTGACAGGTCCCTCGTAGTAGAGGTTTTCTGAAAAGCAAAAATGATGGGTGGTTAGATACCACACAGCACATGAAGGAAACAAGCACCTGATAGACACTTTTTTTTTTTTTTTTTTGTAATAGCACTTCAAAGTGCTCCAGTGACAAGTGTTACAGAACTGCAAAGTGCTCAATACACAGTCTTGCAACAACCCTCTTGAAAGAAATGTCAGGACGTGTACTGCCTTATGGGGAAGGCAGAGCCTGGGCTCAAGAAGATAGAGGAGGGGGGCCCTGGCTTTGCACAGCCAGGTGGGTGTCCGTATGTCAGCATGCATCCTGCAAATGGGGAAATGAAAGGGGAGCAGGAAATTGCTAGACATGAGTCCTTTAGCATGATCTGCTAAACACCTGGGGATTCAACAGTTGAGCTATACTTTTTGCTTAGAATTAGCAGAATGGTAATCTGAGCTGAGTGTTTCTGTAGGTGTAGAGTTCTGACTGCTTGCTGAACATGACCTTAAAGTAATAAGAACATGTCTGTCTCACTGAGAGAGCATTCACTAAGAAGTTACATGATGTGCTAAAGCCATCATGAGTTGTGTCGGTGACTGGAATGGAGCCCAGGAGTTGCACCTTCCAATCTCCATCCCCTTAATTGCAAGACATGCTTGCTCTTCACTGTGGAAGAAAGGGCAACTTTAGCATTAATGGACAGAATTCACAAGCTGTTCTGCAGTTCCTCCTACTTTTTCATAGCTTACTGGGCCAAACTGTGTAGACTTGACTGAAAATAAAATTCGTAGATGTTTTGGTACAGAATTTCTTGCACAACTTGCCCTACAGAAGTCATGGAAAACTAAGAACTGTTTAAGGATTCTCTTTTGTAGGTGTCATGAAATATTCTTTACTTTGACAGTGACAGAGGAGTAAGTGTTTCATCATGTTTGAGCATGTGCTGGCATTTTGATGCTTGTCAATCCTAGAGAGTTGTTTTAGTCCAGTATCTCTGCGTTGCTTTAACTGTTCCTTGTTAAAGGGTGGACAAAAGATTTGTCACATGATTGTCATATGGTCCATCCCACCATGCAATAGGTATCTGAAATGGAAACAAGTGTACAGAATGTCTTCCCCACACATCATGAAATATTAGTCAATGCCTTCATTTAACAAACTTAAATGAAAGAATCGTAACTATAATATGCACTAGGAAATGAGTAGCAGAAACCTGAGACATCACCAATGTCCCACAGCTTTGTATTAATGAGAAATTTGTTAAATGTAATGCCCTGATGATTCTGGGAGGTGGAGAAAGAAGCAGGACTTCCCACTGTCTCCCTGAAAAAAATAATACCAAAACTGAATAGAAACAGTACATTCTGGCTTCTCACTCCCAAACTGATCAACTGTATTATAGCACTCAGACTGTTTTCCTTCCCCTCTGCTTCCCTGGCCACCTCACCTGGACACCAAGAAATCTTTTTTTCAAAGAGCAGTTGCCATCACTGCTTGCTTCTGTGCACGAAGAAAGCCCTGGAGTCTGACACGTCTCCGCAGCAGAGAGTGGTGACTCAAGAATCTTAAAAATACTGCACAGCCCACTTCTCAGTTCACAACTTACTAGAGCCTAAATAGGAGTTAAAGGCATTGCTTACTGCACGACTTATGTGATGAGTGACTCTCTTGGGACTTGGGATGTACGTGTGTGGATGTGAGCTAAGGCATGTTGTGAGCTGCACCCCCAGAGTGGTGTGGACCCTGCATTGGTATGGCTTGTGGTTTGTATGCACTTGCTTTCAGTAGAGGGCCTAAAACGGGCCTTGTCTGTCCCTCCTTCAGTCATCTCTGAATCTAGCACATCTTGGATGACAGCAGAGGAGGATAGAGAGTAAACTGGGCTGTGAACCATTGCCTTTCCCTGAAATCCTTTTCCTCTGGGATATGAAAACTCATCTTGGGTCATGTAGCTCTTTAGTGTCTCACCTAGGCTGTTGGAAAGATGTCCAGATTCTAAATGTAGAGAAGCGGTATCCAAGCTCTGCAAAACCTATATTTCAAAATGAAATAGGATCATCAGGCCATATATTTCTTTCTGAAAGGATGGCTATGCTGATCTCTCCTTCACTACAGGTGGAAGCCGTTTTATCCCTCTTTGCTATGACAAAGTAATGATTACATCAGTTAGATGAAGGCAGACTTAGGGCTCCGCCTCACCTCTCCCTGTTTTCTTTGATTGCTCTGACTTGTGGTAGCTCTGCATTTGTTTGGTAACAAACATGGGAGGGAGCCAGGTTCTTTCCAGTGGTGTCCAGTGACAGGACAAGAGGCGATGGGCACAACCTGAAACACAGGAGGTGCTGTCTGAACATCAGGAAGCACTTCCGTGCTGTGAAAGTGACTGACCTCTGGCACAGGCTGCCCAGAGAGGTTGTGGAGTCTCCATCCTGTGGGATATTCTAAAGCTGCCCGGACGTGGTCATGGGCAACCTGCTTGAGCAGGGGGATCGGACTAGATGATATCCATAGGTCCCTTCCAGCATCAACCATTGTGTGGTTCTGTAATCAGGCCTCTAGAAAGCTCCTGTGACCCTCCTTGCTTCGGTAACTGTGAAAAAGGACTGTGCTGCTTTGAATGTATATTCTGATAGGAAAGCAAAATCAGCTTTACTTTTCATCTAGTTGAGGCCTGCTGTGAAATAATATAGAACTGTAGATCTGTGAATTTTATTGTTCATACTCATTTCTGACTATAGCAATCTTCTTGGTGCCCACATTGTCTGGATCAGGCTTCTCACAGCCCATTCAATGTTCCTCTCACATGGAGATTTCTGCTACAGTTCCAGAAGTGTAAACAATCTGCAAGGCTTTAAGAGCTGTAGTTTATCACAGCGTCCTTCGTATGCTCATATACACTTTTGCATTCCTACATTGAAAGAGAATGAACACATCTGTTTCAGTGGCTGTAACTGTCACAAACACTGAGCTGAGCTCATTGAAAGAATGCTGTGGTCTTCATAGAGCAAGCCCAGATGCTTTTGTAGTTGCATAAATGCATGACTGTATATTTACATTATTGGGAACAGCATAAATCGTGACTACATTTTTCCTAATTAAAAGTCCCCTATGTCATTATTAGTCCGGTAAGTTATAGCACCTATAATGTGTGCTGTCATCAGTGATGTGCTTTTAGCCTACCTTCCATGTTCAGCTCTTCTCCTTAAAGACTTAACTGAATGTGATTTCTGTAGAGCATCCTGGAAAACATTTCTAATGCACTATTGATTCAGGGTGATATTACTGTATTTGTATCAGCTTTCCTCTACTATTTCTACCAAAAGTAACTTAGTCCTTTTCCCTGTCAATGAACAGGCCTCTGGTAGCTTCTAGTCTGACGCAGAGCTTTCAAATGTGTAAGAACTTCCTGAGAATTACTTCAACTTACTAGTTACCATTTACCATGAAGATGCTTCTCATTCCTGACAAAACACCTATAATGAAATTCTCACTTCTCTTTCTCAAATCTTTCTTGCACTGAAAATCTTAAACATTCTCACACTCTTGTACTATATAAAGGCCCTGTACATCTGCACCCACCTCTTCTTTTTCTACGTTTTAAATCTTTTTAGAACTTAAATGTTCCATGTTGGAGTTCTTCTAGGACACGATCTTGCATCCATGCAATTGACACAAAACTTTTGTGAGTTTTAGGGATGCAGGAATGATCTGAATAACTGCCAGCTATAGATATACAGTTGAGTGAGAAAAATGTATATAAATACATAGCTGGATGAGAAACATCCACTCTCTTTACTGGGGAGGAAAAAGTGATATGAAGGGGCTAAGCAAGACGGCATCGTATATCAGTGCAAGACCTAGCTTTGTGGTGTAGCTGCTTTCTCGGAAAAATGTATCTAAACTCCCAAAGTGATACCCAGTTCTGTAATTTATGCCTCGTTCTCTATTCACAAATACTTTTTTAGAAACATGCTCACTGTAAAACCTAGCAAAAGAAGTAATAATCTGTAGAGTGGAGGTCTAAAGTCAAGGGTGTTTTTGTATTGTTTTGAGAGCGCACACAAGGACTTGTGCCAGCTCTCTGGTGCTTTCTTCAGTTGGGGCTGAAAGAAAACTTGCAAACTTGCAGAGTATGCTAGCATCTTTCACCAGGAAGTTTTGTTGAAGCCTGCAAGTTGTGGTTGGCACACTGCTAAATATTACCATGCTAGGTCTCTTTCTCTGATTTTAGTGATTGCATTGAGAAATCTGTTAAATCTTATGTAACTATTTTCTTTAGAGGAAGTGGAGAATTACCACTTTCTATTAAAATAGAGGAAGAGCTGAGCTCGTGTTATACCACAAAGAATTTAGCAGTTTTTTTTGTTTTTTTTTTTATTTTGTTATTGCTGTTCTTAAGTGAACAATGGCCTATTTCCTTGCAACCTTTGAGCTTGCAACTTCTCAAGAGGGATATAACTCAAACAAAAACCTTCAGTCCTATTTGGGATTCCCAGTGAGCTGTGCCAGATGTGAGGTTTGTTTAACATAAATAGTAAATACTATGATTATGATGAACATGAAACCTGCAGCCATATTAGGTATTATATATTGTGTGTATGATATATAATTATTATACTGGGGGTGGAGGCAACATCCAAAACTTTGCCAAATCCATCTCTTACACATCTCTCTTCTTTGTAACTTCCTCTCTGCTTGTCCACACCAGTGGACCAACAAAATCTTCAGTAGAGCTGTTATTTTACATTATTTGTCACTTTGGAAGAGGGAGGCAGAGGTAATTTTTGTCCTTCTTGTGGTGGGCAAGCATATTGTGTGTACAACTCTAAGCTCATGTCAGATTTGACTAATGTTGGAAATGCTGTCCCTACAACGTGGAAACAGGGCTCTGCATGAAAAGCTTCCATTGTAAGAGTCATCTAACCTTCACTTTTGCTAGGCTGCATACTTGACCATTCACAATATTGTCTTTTGTGGTCAGACTTACAGTTGTACTAATATGGTCAAAATATGGTTGTGCTGAATTGCCTCAGACAGGTATTGAGCTCACTTTCTAAAACATGGGTTAGAATCAGATGTCAACTAATTAAGAAATACCACGCTTTCAGTTTGAACCTTAGTCTGAGAAAGTTCGCTTCTTTCCCACTGTGATTTAATTACTAAATAAAAATAACTACTGAACAAGATAGAAGTGCAGAGGTCCTCACATCAACTTAGGGATGCTTCTAAACAAAGATACATAATATTATTTCAACAATCAACTATGGCTTTATATCATTGTGTGCTTCAATTAGTAGAAACAATCACCTGTCAGTCTAAGATTAAGGGAATTGGAAACCCCAGGAGCTTTTGGCTTTGTAGCTTAACATGTGAAAGGCAGTTTGTGCTCTACTCAGGACTGGCTCCACTTCTTAATGTGTTCTCTAAAGGATGTTAATAAGTACTTCATGAAAACAAGGTAGTTTTTCATGAGGTCTGTGGCGGTTATTTTTTTCTTATAATTCAATACACAATTGAAGAAACCTATAATTTTTTTTTGTGTGTGTGTGTCTATCTGGCTTACAGGATTTACATAATTGGTTGCTCATGCAGCATTTCTCTATTATTCTTCGTGATATTTCTATGCTGCGTGAAATGTTTTAGTAATTTTCCAGGGGCAGTCATAGCAATAGCGTTGTGCTTGATTGTCAGACTCATAGCCCTTGCACATGAATTGTTGCAGCATTATCATGATGGAGATGCAAGTGAATGGAAGGAAAGTGGAGCTCCTGAAACTAACTGATTCTCTAAGAGCTCTGTGGCAGACTTCACTTCAGTTCCACCTCTTTGTTTTAAAATCAACCTAAAGGACAATCACGATGTAAGAGGGATTTCAAAATGACTGTTTAAGATATGTGAATTTTACAGTCCAGAGGCATGACCATAGCTTTTTCTGGACATATTGTGGCTAGCTTTGCACTACCTGGCCTGGGTCATTGCAGAAGGACCTTGAGGTGCACAGGCTCACCTGAGAACAAAGATGCCTGCTTTCTGGGGCCAGCTAATGCCACTGTAAACCAACTAGTGTGAGGCTGGCAGCTGCTGGCTGGCAGCTTGACTGGCATGAACTGTATTCATCTGACCGCAGCATAGTCACACAATAGGCAGAAACAAGGTACAAAGCAGAGATGGTATCAAATACTATCTTGATCCAAAGATCCTTATTCAAGCATAGTCCTTAAAGTGTGTTAGGAACTGCCTTTAAGGACAGGATGTGTTTTTTGCTTAATAGTAAAGAATGTGTTCAGAATGCCTTGTTTGTTTGCTCAACCCTTCCTCTGACAAAAAATAAAGGCTAGTTCTGTAGTACTTTTTGCTCACATGACAACCATGTGGCTATAAATAGGGCTTATGAACCTCTCTGCAGTTGGATGTGGTCTCATTACTAAACTTATTTTTTATGGATGTGAAATCCCATGTGTGTGCAATATTCTGTGATTAAAAGAAAAGCAAGCAAACAGGTTAAGGAAAGGCAGGCTCTAAAATTAAAACATCTCTGTCCTACTGTGTTTCTGTCATCCATTAACATGCTGTTGAAGTAAACAGAACGTTACAATGTATTGGTGCGTTCAGCAGCACAGCGGGTGCATCCTGCTTGGAGTATTCAGTAGCCATCAAACATTTCAGAGTGCTACCTAAATTACCTCCTTTCTTCTTTCCACAGAAAATAAGCTTAGAATGACCAGGCTCGCAAAGTGTGTCTGAGTAGCTCAGGACGGTCTTCCCACCTATGATCAGATCAACCTTGATGTACAGTTCCTTAATGCTGTGTCCTACACAGAAAGAAGGACGGAGTGTTCAGAAAAAGTGCAAGAGTAAACAGCTTTAATTTATTTTTCATTCACCCCATCCTCCCCTCCAGTTTTTAAACCATTAAACATTTTCCCTTCACTGAAGATTCCTGATACTTAGAAATACATGTTTCAGGAGCAAGTCTCCAAGTCTCTTGAGGTAGATATAACAACGAGCATAGCTTACATTTTTATTGTAAATTATGCCCATGACCATTCTCTGATCCTGAGACCAAGTGGCATAGGAAAGCTTGTGTCCATACACCTAAACTCTTTTTTCCCTTCTGTCCCTGGCAGTGTGGCCATGTCCAGTGTGCCCCTTGGAGCAGCCCGTGGCCAAATGTCTGGCTTGGGATGGTTGCCCTGTGTCAGGGACCAGCATGGCAGATAAGTAGTGCTAGGAGGTTGACTGTTTGGGCATTTTTGGCGTGCTAGTGAGGCTACCAGATCTAGAGGGAGGCCCTGTAATCTGAGTTGGTGGAAAGGTATTTGCAAATGCCTATAATATGGTGTGCAGGCTTGTGTAACTTTGCAGCCATCTGATAACAGGCGCTCCTCAGGGAAAAGGGCAGCACGTCCGTTAGGAGGATGACCTTTGCATGTAAGGAAGCATTCCTAAGTGTTAAAAGATGCTTGGCACACAAACTCGTGTTCAGACCACGAGTATACAGCAGCACAGTCTCATATTTGTTGTAGTAGTAGAGGTTCAAGGTGAACTTGGGGCCAACAGGGTTGCAAGAAGGTGCAAGGGTCAGCCTTGGCAATTTGGGAAGCGCTGCTGGTGCTGACACGAGATTGTGGGTGCTGTAGCCATCTCATTCAGCAAGACTTTCCGCAGATGAATTCTCTGTGAAGACAAGCTCTAGATCCAGCCCCCACCTTGGCTGTTCATATGTACAGATGAAGGGTAGGAGAGGGATAGGGGCTGAGGGCTGAATACACTGTCTGAGGCAGAACTGGTAACAGAACTGCCATTTCTCTAGCCTCAAGCAGGTTTTGAAACTTCTCAGGAACGAAGACCATTTTTATTTTATCAGAGGTTGTCACCCTTGCTTACTTAATATCAGCACTTACACGTGAATTATCTGCTTTTGGCACAAGGAAATAGCGATTCACTTACTTAGGACCATGGCAGCTCTGATGTTAAAGGTGTGGGTTGCAACATCAGAACAACGGTCAATGCTGAAAGCAAAGTCTTGCTGGGGATCTGTCAGGAAGTAGAAAGAAATGGGTAACAAGAGCAGTAAAACTACAGAAGTGCTTTTAAAAAAACATTACAGATTTCCTAGAAATGTTCCAAGATGGGCTCAAAGCTCCTATACGCCATGTTTACTAGCTACTTCTGTCTCTCCTTCCTCCCACTTCAATCTGAAACACGTTCAGATGATAGCCTACATGGGGCTACAACCTGCTGGGTGGAAAATTTAACCAAGTTCAGGGAAAGCAAATTCCCCATGGAGATGGGTTGTCTGTACTCATTTGACACTGAAGTCCTAGCACTGCTGTCCTTCTCAGGTTCTGTGTGTCACCATTCCTTCCTCAGCACAAATAAAAAATTAATTACGATGACTGTCTTTTAATGAATTTGTATCACAAGATCGCTTGGTGATTGTCTGGGAATCAGAATCCTGAAGTTGATTAGAAAGTCCAAAGATGAAAGCAAAATTGTGTTGCTGAGATCCTGCAGTGGTTCATGCTGGGTCCATTACTGTGTGATATTTCTAACCTGTTTCTTCTCTTGGAGACCTTAGAAGAGCTGGGGGCAGAAGGAGCCCTAAAGCTGCTGACCGACATGGATGTGTTTCTTGCTACTTTCCATGGTGCCCTTTCCTCAGCACGAGACTCCAAAACTCTTGAACAAACACAACTGTTTTCCCCCTGCTTCCACCTTCTTCCTTCCTTCCCCAGGCTATGTGCTGTGTCTGAAGGCTTGCCAATGTGTCACTTTCTGGTGACAGCCAGCATCAACAACTGACAGCTCAGTTGCTGCTGGCACGGCTGCAATGATCGGCACATGCAAGAGGTTTCCAGAGCTGTGGCTGGAGGTGGAAGATGTGGCCAGTTTGGCTGAATGTCATCTAACCCATGGATGTATGCTGTACAAGAGCCTCAAGGCATACTTGGCCCTCATGGTGGCTTCATGGCCTTGCCCATGAATCTGACACCCTCTTCTGTGGAAAACCAAGAAGCTGTGGGGGTGGACCCAGGCACAACTGCAGCACACACAGAAGCAGCTGTAGGCTCTACGGTCTACACGGAGCTGTTGGTGACAAATTCTAGACTTGAGAATTGAATTCTGTTTCTAACTTATTATTGTTTGTGCTTTGAGGTGATCATCTTACTGAATGGAAAATTATGGGTCGGGAGAATTTTACTTTGATGCTGTGGTGAAACTTGAGTCATGAGTGACTTCTGTGATTCTGAGCTAATGTGTCTGTCATCTTTTTGCTCCTAGTCTGACCCTATTTTTGCAGCAGTGCTCCACAGCTGTGGCAGCTGACAGGGAACCAGCCTGGGTGACCGAAGCCTGTTTGTCTATTAGGGGAGCGTGAAAAGAATGAAAGTACTGGGAGGACCTGGCATCTTCAAGCCAGAATCTGCAGCATGTGGATTGTCAGTGTGGTCCAAAAGGGTCTCCCAGGTCCTAACTTATGACAATTTAAAATAACTATTTGTTATAGGTAAAAGGAGGTAAAAGTCACAGTCATTTCCCACAGCTCTGTATCCTTATGCTGTATTTTTCCTTCCACACCACTAAACCAGTCTCTGCAGTTACATGACCTGCTTGGGACAGGTGAGTGTTCATCGGCTACTCAAGTGTGACATGGGTCAGAAGGGGGTCATTCCTCTTTTTCCATGTTCCTGTCAGTTTTTGCTTTGTTATTGCAGCTTCAGAAGTTGTTGCAATCAGGTAGGAGAGCAGTTTCCTGCTCCAGATGGAAAGAGTGTCAAACTTCTCTTTTTTTTTTTTTTTTTCCAGGACTGTTATGCCTGCTTCCCCTCTGGTCTCTGCCACCTCTCAGGGCTTGGTTTCCGCTTTCTTCTGGACTTTTGCAAGAGCCCCTCTCATTTCTGTTTTTGGTGTGTGGTGCATGGATAAGTTTCAGGAAGCAGCTGTTCAGATCCTGAGCAAGTTGGGTACTGTTGCCTACAAACAGTACTGGTTGTCAAACGACCAAAATTGCCAGTTCCGTAATTTTCAGAGGGGAACATGATCAAAGGTGGCACTGCAACGTATAAAATGCTCTTTTCTTTTCAAAGAGACAGAGGCTGTGCTTTAGTTAACAAATTAAATCATGGTATTAAGGCTAGAAGTTTTTTTTTTTTTAGCTGAAAATTTATCTTCCATAACTGTTTGGATGGGAAGAAGATGTTCATGAAACAAAGCTTCCCTGGAAAACATGTATTTCTCATAAAGAACTCCACCTCAGAGCTGTTTTAGTTTAGTTCATGCGTTGAGCTTTTTTGCCAGGTGAAGTATTTCATGGTGCAACATAACCACCGTGTCCCCTATTCTACCACTAGTGATGCAGCACAGAGGGACACTGGTGTGTTGAGGCACATGTTGCCTGATCCCCGGTGAGGAAGTGTGTGTGAAAACACTCACATGAGATAGTCCAGCAAAATTTGTGAATTAGAGCACTCGGATTTTGTGTTGGTACTATTTTGCTGTGAAACAAGCTTTTCTACTGGTGAATTAAACTCCAATTAATTTTCTGACCATCTCCCTGTGGAAATTCAGGTGATGACTTTGCAATCCAACATCTTGGTTACTATTGTGTACATGGCAGACTTCTGCTGAAATCAATTGAAAGGATGTCTTTGTTGCTAAATCTATGGTGCCAGGGTGTCTGGATTCCAAAAACAAAACAAAACAAAAAACATAGGCAGAAAGGATGCTGCTAAAAGGAAATTAAAGGAAATACTATTTTTTTTAACTACTTGATATGCAGAGATGTTTGTAGATTGAGCTGCGCGCTGTGAACTAAGGTAGTGTGCCTTACTCCTTTCTTCAAATGTAGAGGAGTCCCTCGTGTGACAAAAGCAACTCAAGGCCATTGCCATTTCTCTGTTGCACAACTGTGAGTCACTGTCTCTCTCTTATGGAGGTTTAATTCTTACTCTTCCTTGTTGCCTCAACCTGAAGTGAGCTGGTTAGACTGAAAAAATACAAGTTATGTCTTTCACATGTGCAGAGCAATAACATTTATCATTAAATCTCTAAAATACGTGGGGCTGCCCTTCAGCCTTCCACTTCCCTGCAACATTTCATAGTGCACTAGTACTGTATGTTCCCAGACTTCCCTCCACCCACTCCCTTCAATCTGCTCCCTCTTCCATAATTAAAGCTAGAAACTCTTCAACTGAATGCGGAGTTTTGCTTTTCCTGTTCAGCTTTGATATATTACCAACACTTAAACGTTGCTGGAAATTTTGCAAACATGTTGAGGTTTATTAGTAAAAATCTGCTTATTGGGGAGTGGGGGAAGAATATTTTTTGTATTTTTTGTTTCTCTGTACATCTGTGTGAGAAAGGCTTGGGTTATAACATTTTCAGCTATCATGAAGGTGCCCAGGAACAGGATTTTGACTGAAGTTTCTCTACAGACAGTTCTAAACCTTTCAGGCAACTGCCTTCAGAAAGATGTTAGTCTTTGTCCTTTGTAAACAGTCTGAAGATCTGAAGCACTGTAAGATCTCTTAGGCCTGCTGTTTGAACTCAATGCCATGCCTAATGCTGGGCCTTCAGCTTTATCTCACACTGAATGTACAGCTTTTACTAAATAGCATTTTCTGCAGTACAATCCTGCTTTGTGGGAGGTAAATTTGGGATGTATCTAATCACCAGTCACAAGGTGGAGTGCCGGCTGACCCCTGTATCACACCTCCTGTTTTACTCTTTCCCGAGTACTCTGGTGGAGATTGATTGCCATATTGGCTTGGTATGTGGTTTTCCTCATGCACAACCTGTAGTGTGGTACCATAGTTCATGATTTCAGCCTTAATGGCTTAATATTGTGAGGTGCTTGCAGTGGTGAAGTTTGCTGGGCATTTCTAGATCACTGAGCAGACACAATTAGTACTGCTTAGAAGCTCAGATAGGTTCTAGGAAGAAAAGTTCAGGAACTCCTTTTCCTACTCCTGTTCTTAGCAGAAGGTCATGTCCTAAGTAAGTTAGCTCAGACAGATTTACAGTGGTATATATACATGACCCTCCTGGCTGCAGGCATTGTACCTTCGACAGAGACAGGGACACGCTTTCGTGCCTCAGTTACTGCAGCTGTAGGGCCACCAGCTCACCCTCCTGCTGAACACGGGTGTGCACCAGGACACAGGGCTGTGAGCTGGCGCTGCCCATGTGCCCCACGTCTGTTCAGCCTCCCGTTCTCTGGGAGTTGATCACCACCAGGGAGATGAAGTGGACAGCTGGGAATGATAATGTCTTAACCTGCTACAGCTGTGTCCTTCAGCACCAGACCTGTTAGCAGACCACTAACAGGGGATTACAGAAACTGCATGGTTGGATGGGAAGCACCTGTTACAGGAATTTTGTTGGGCTGTTCTAGAACAGCCTGTCTTATTCTTCTCTCTCTCTCCACACCATCCTATTAGCTATCCTCTACTGGCTTTACTCTCATCTGAACTTGCTCTTAAATCCCACTGTTCCCATATGAGTACGAAAATAAATGGCGTGACTGAACCAAGGGCAGCAAGCATGCAAGCTTTGCTTGCAGGAGAGCACATCTGTAACTCTTGCAGGGGTGAGAAGCCTTTCCAAATTAGTAAGCTTTGGGCCTTTAGAAATTGCACTTTTAGGAGAAAAGATGTACAATTGAGTGGAATGACATAGCTGGGCTTGGTTAGGGTCATACAAGGACAGACTGATGAAGAGCTGGAAATGAGCACAAGGAAGAAACATTTAGTAATTACCCGACACTCCTCACCTTCAAAGCTCTTAATAAAATTAAATCATTAGTCCTTACAACATTCAAGGTGATGAAAGGGAGGGAAAGAATGAGGAACTGTTTGGGATCTCACTCTGTATTCACTCAACATTTTCCCTTTAATGTCTATTTAAATAAATTAACCCAAATGCTCAAGGTTATATTTGACACTGTGGAATCTACTTACAAGGTACTGAGGAAGAAGCACAAGCTGCATTAGATTTCTAGTTTTATGTCTAGATTTCCCTGAATACCTTCAGTTTAATGAACTTCCCTTCAGGTCTTCCTTCACTGTATGCTTCAGCCATGTTCATACATGGCTGGGAAGAGCGGAGGGACCCTCTGTTCATTGCGGAGCAGAATAAATTTTGAGAATCATGTCAGTTGTGGCTACTTAATCATAAGAATGCTTCATTTCAAAGCACTAACCCGGGCTTTTCCTTAGTTCAGACAGGCACACTGGTTTCCTTTGCAGAAGCCATGGTATGGTTTATCTCCTGTATGTTTCTGACACGATTAGGCAACATGGAGGTTAAGGAATAGGAAAATCACAGTTGATGTATCCGTAACATCCCAGGGCTACAGACCATGGGAATTCCCCACTGCCAATAGTTCTATCAACTTGTGGTCTCTGAGGTCTGCTTAAACCTGAAGCTCTTGGAGGTGACTAACAGAGTCAGTAACTGTGCTTCCTTTCTGATAAGACCTATGTGGCAATAGAGGGGAGTCTGAAGATCAGTCTCAGTACAATCTATAAGCTAAAAACCCCTAGAAGACTAGAGAGAGAAATGTAGAATACGGTTAAAAAATGTTCATGCAATATTTAAATCATTTCCACTCCTCTCTCAAGAATACTGAACAGTGGTAATGCAAACAGCAATTACAGTTTTGTTAGATTAAGGCAAAGGCATTACTGGCCTGTTTTTATGGCCCTTGTTTTGAAGCCAGGTAATTCCAGCATTTCGTGAACTAATTTCAACAAAGGGCTAAGGCTTTGTCTCTTACTAATTCAAATACAGCTCATTGCTGAGTATAACTGATGCCCAGATTTGCAGATGTTCAGAAACTAACTCAGAAGGCTGGTAACCTCCAAATGTGTTGCTGGGGCAATAACTGCAATAGTAACAGCATTTGGGGTGTGAGGACCAGATGTGGGATGGAGGGCTCAGCCCATGAGCAAGGATGTGTGGCAGATGGCGAAGAGAGGAAGAGATGTGCCCAGTATCAAGCCGAAGAGCTGGTGGTGAGCTGGGTGGAAGCCTCTAAAGGCAATGTGGGTGAGGGGCTCTCTGCAGCCTGGGGCTATGTCTGGTGATAGGAGTGTCATTACCTTGCACAAATCAGCCCTGCCAAAAACTTAACTCAAATTTCCCTGCTTTTTCCTGCCCAAACCACCTTTCTTGACAGCAGGCTTGTTAAAGCTATTTGCAAGGGCTTGAGGGGAGGCCCAGTGTCTCAGGGTTCATGAAGGCTTTCCTTGCTTTTGCCAATGGTGATATTTGGAAAGATGTGGGTGGGGAGATGTTGCTGTGCTTTGAGTGGTATGACAAGCTTTGTCTAAGCCTGTTTAAGAAGGCAAAACTGAAAGATGCTGGCTTTGAGAGACAGCACATACAGATCTGCATTTGTATTTGATAATCCTGATTTGTCCTAGTTAGCCTGAGAGAGAAAGGGAGGCAGGGCCGGCTTCAGCTACAGCAGTTTAACCAACCCCCCCCCCCAAAAAAAAAAACAAAAAAAAACTGCATTAATTTAGGCCCAGCAGGGAATGTATTAGAGAGAAAGTCTTTGTTCTTCTGTTCTGTTGGTAAGAAAATGCCATGCACTGCATGAGTAAAATGCATACAATAACTGCCTGTATTCCTAATCAGATCTGTCTCTTCTCTCTTCACGTGCTTCTTTATCGTCTTTATATTGTTCTGCTTGAGACAGATCTCTGAGCATCAGGGCTTGCCTCTAGGACTGAGGATTCACAACAGACTTGCAGACCTGTGTCAGAAATAGAACCAAACATTACCAGCAACTGCCCTGCTGTTAGACACATGCCATGCTCTGGGATAGCAGGCTTCACTGATGATTATACAGAACAGTAATCAGCAGCATATAAATGGACTAAATGTTCCCATTTTCCCAGGATGGGTTGAAATCCACCACAGGAGTGTGGCAGTAAGCTATAATTAGAATGGCATGCTCCCTCTGCTAAGGAAACTAGCAGGGTTCCCACCTGCCCGATCACCACTGGATCATTTGACAGGAGTCATCCATCTTCAGGTGAAGAGGAAACTGGTGCATTGAATTAACTTGTGGTAGTTTTCAAGATCCTAGCTTTGGCAAGTGGCAGCTCTCCTGAGTCTGAAAGCAGCATTTATGACAGATCAGAGGTTTGGGGTTTGGTATGTGGTGGTTCTTTGCAGGGTATTTGGGCATCTTGTCCCTTGTTGTTACTGTTCCTTCCAAATGTTAGTTTGCCATAAGCTTCCTTGAAGTTGCTGCAGTGACACCGACACAATAATGCAGAAGTCATTTTGGCATTTTTGAGGTGTATTTTCATTTTTCTTGGATTATTCTAGGTATTTTTGCTGGTGGATGTTAAATTGCTGCAAGAAGCTGATCATAGAATCACAGACTGGTTTGGGTTGGAAGGGCCCTTAAGGATGATCCAGTTCCAACCCCCTGCCATGGGCAGAGACACCTCCCACCAGACCTGTCCAAGGCCCCATCCAGCCCGGCCCTAAATGCTTCCAAGGATGGGGCATCCACACCTTCTCTGGGCAAAACCTCCTACATCTCTCCTATTTTCTTTGGTAAACTGTAGGTATTGTAGGGTCCAGAGCTTTTTTTGGGGCCTTCACGACAGATGAGATGAGATGATGTGGCCATGCCCAGAAAGCCTAGCGATGCTTCGTACACTTACACAGAAAGCTTTACCCTGGAGCACTTATGAGCTTGTTCTTGTTCCTAACTTGATGCAGTGAACATGCCTTTTGATAATTTCTACTTTATATAACCCAGAAAGTTAATCTCAATTTTATCACATTGCTAACAAAGCTGTGTTAACATAAAGACTCAAATTCTGCATGCAGTAGCAAATGGTGGTTCTGCTTTGCCCACAGTAATTTTTAACTGTAGTGAAATGCACATTTTTTTTTTTTAGGTGCATCTCTCATATTTGCTTCCAAAGAGGAGAGCACATTTTCCTGTGCCTTCCTTTGTGGGCTGTTACCCCTCCTGCTTGTGGTAGCTTAGTGACTCAGTGGCTACAACAACCGAAGACATGGCAAAAGTCAATAGGTGGAAAATCTATCTGTTATTTTAGATTTAGCAACTGGAGATGAGCAGGATGGGCTGTCACAAACAACTTTCTTTTGCAGTATGTGATGCAGGACCTTCATTGATTTGGTGGGAAAAAAAATGAGCACCATGAGGAAATCTCTGAGAACTAAATTAGATGGGAAAATTTAAAGCAAGGTGGCAAAAGTTCAGCTGAGGTTAATTTTCTCCACAACTAGTCTCACTGAAAGCATTAATATTGATTTTGCTAAATGGTTCAAAGTCTAGATGCTGAACCTATTTTTTTTTTCTGAGGTACCACAGAGGTGTGAAATTGTATCCTGTTCCTCCTTACTGTTTACATTTTAAAACTTACAAAATACCCTTTTCTCTCTGAAATGAGGTAAAATTAAGTTAGAACCACCTAAAATATCACATAGGGAATGAAAGTTTTAATCCTTTCTAATGAAGTGGAGAAAGAAACAGACTCAGAAATTTCAGTTCATGGAAGGACCAAAACTTTTTAAAAAGTTTTACATGTGCAAAATTAAAGCGAATTTACATGTGTACTCACATCCATGCTACCTTGATTCTGATGGTAGCTTCAGTCTGTTAGGATTCAGTGCCAGAAATATGCCTGTCAACATCTGGCCTTACCCCTGGAATAAGTAAGCTACACCAGATGAGTGCAGCAGCCAGGCTATGACACTAAGATGGCTTGGACAGAGCAAATAAAAAAAATGTTTTCAAGTGAAATTCTTAAGTTCTTTGATTGTTTGCCCATTAGCAATCTATGCAACAAAAGATCAGAGGGGAGTTGGTGTCATGTGGCGTTAAATAATTTAGAAGCAGAAGCAATTGCTGGAGACTGCTTGAGGGAAATAAATAAATAAGTCCAAGGGAAGCATCTGGCTCAATCTGTCTGCCAAAAAAACAAAGAATAATGGAAAAAGAACCTTCTTTCACCAAGCATCTAGCAGAACATTTGCCCTGAAGATGCATGAGGTGAGAGTTTTTGCAGACATTTCTATGCCAGCTGAAGCTATCAGATTACTGATGTCCTTTAACTAAAGGATGTATGTGCTTGTGGCCAGGGAGGAAGGGACCAGCAGCCTTGGTTGACGTAGAAAGCAGAAAGGGATATGCTATGAAATTAGTGCTGCAACAATGACAATTTAGCAGGATTGCTTACAAGTTGGTATTGTTGATTTAGCAGGATGGGTGTTACGTTGTCTATTAGAAAAAGAAAATAGGAAAAGAAGAATTTTTAAAAGAAAGTGTATTTGACCTCTGTATGTAGGAGAAAGGATGTGATGGGCCTGAGTGCGTGAGGGGGACACCAATAAGACCGAAACTATTAGCACGGACAGACAAATCATCAGGATAATGTAATCTAACCAGTCTATCAGTCTCCACTTTTAAAACTAACAAACAAACAACCCCCCTCCTTCCCAAAACAAACAAAAACCAACACTGGGATGTTCCCTCAAAGTGGAGTTTAACAGGAGGGTTAACAGCTTATCTGAGCAGGGCAGATTCTGCACCAGGATAACCCTGTTGACTTCAAGGGTTTTTTCTGGCAAGATCCAAATCTGAGCTCACAAGTTTAAAAAACAATACAAATGAGATTTTCCTCTACCAGTAAATGCAATCCAGTGCAAGCTCACACCAAAGTGGGCAGGACAGTGCTGCTCTCTTTTACTCTATCAATGTAGGGCAGGAAAAATCTTCATAAAAATAACCCTGCTTGAAGTGTGACATAGAGCTATGCAAGCAGTCATGGAGCTCAGTGGACAACACATGTTCAGTCTAACTGCTCTCTTTATGAAGAGGCATTGGCATGTAAAAATAATTCCCTGAAGGGGACGAGAGAGGCTGCTGCTATGTCTAGCAGAAGGCATTAATTATAGCAATGGTTGCCCATATCACTAAGTGTTGTTATTTGTTTGCATGTTTGTTTTTAAATCTGTAGATAGATAAAATTGTAAAGACAGGGTACAGTCAGTTTTCTGTTTAGGTTCTGGAATTTGAGATGAATGGTGATTGATTCCTCCTCCTCTCAAAACTTCAGCTAGTGGCTTCAGATGAAAAAAAAAAAAAGTCAAACGTGACTTGGGAAATCTGCTTGTCTCTGCCTGATAGTCAAAAATCCCATATGCTCTGAACAGTGTTTTATAAAGCCTGGGGAATATCCTTCAAGACTTAGCTTTGGCTGGCCTGCAGATCTCCCTGAAATTCTGTGTTATTTACTCCTGCGCTTAGGAAACAAAGTCCTTAATGGTCAGTGTTCTCCAGACCCTTTCTAGGACCCTTCTACCTTAATAGTAGCCTCTTCTGCATTGTCAAGAAATCTCCATTTTCAGGCAGCAGAAGTTCTGAATTCTTCAAGGTCCTAACCTTCGCATAGAGCTTTTTTCATCACTGGGAGTACTGGTCTGGGTATGCTGGCTGAAATAAAAACAGCTATTCTGGAATACTGATTTCGTGACAGAGGCCCAACTCAAATTTTAAGAAAAAGCTGTAAAAATGCTTGTAAAATGCTTTTCATGCACCTATAGTAGCAGTCACCTGCTTTACCCTGTGGAGAGGGTCCCATTTGAACAGTACCTCATAAGAATGTTTTCATTGCTAATTGACACAAGCTTACGTGAATGGTCTAGAGGCAGGCGCTGGTAGATGCATTGAAGAGTTACATTTTGTAGTTTCTGACTGCATTGCACTTTGCACTTTCAGCTAGATGCCTGACAATCAAATACCATTGGAATCTGCTCAGGGCACTCTGCTACTGCTGCCTTGCTGCCTTTCCCTTCCCACAGAATTGCCTTTTAAAATGTAGCTGGAAAGATCAAAAGCATTGTTGCTGTAAAAATCACTGTGAAATTAAAAGGGATAGGAATCAGCCATTTGTGTAGCAGATTCTTTTCACGTCTCTGCATAGACTTGCCAATTACAGTTCTCTTTTCTCAGTTGGAGATGTTAACCTGTGTTGCTTTTATCTCAGGATCCCTGCACAGGTTTCTAAAGTGATTTGTGGTCATTTGAGATCTTCCTTTGTTTTTGTCACTTCTTCCTGGGAGGAAGAGTGGCACTGATGGGAAATGTCTTGCTATTTATAGACTGTCTCGGTGTTATGTCTCCTGCGGTTATGTGGAGGAGGCAGTGTACTGTCTATTTACTTCTAGACCACCCATCTCTCAGCCTGAGTTTCTTGCTATGGACTTGATGCTGAGAATTTTCTTCTGATTTCCTTTATATTTTTTTCCCCCAAGTGTGTGACACTGATCACTGGGGTCTTATCCAGCCCTTTCTTTTGATGCATGCCTTAGGGTCCTGTTTTTGGAATGCTTAGTCTGACATTGCTGGGTGTAAATGGGGATGCTTTCTGTAGGATCCAGAATATGGGGTGACACTAAGGGGTTTGATGCATGCCTGTAAACTACCCCATTATAGAGACAGGTTGCAGCTAGGTCAAGTGCTTTCAACTGGGAATTGGGACTTGCTCCTGGGTATAGAAGACTGCTATTCTTTCTCTGTCTATCTTCAGTTAGCCAGCTAAGCGTCTCTGCTACACTTATTACTGGTATACTAACTCTTACTTTTGGCTTTAATCAGATTTTTGAAGCCTTATAGGAGAAGATCTGATAAACTGCAAAGCATAAATGAACACACACCTCCATTTTAAGCTCTCAGACTGAACTCTATTAATCTGCTGATAGAGTTTGAGAAATAAAGTTGTAAAGTAATTGGCTAAAATTCCCCTGACCTTCTTAAATTTTACTTGATTCAGCCCTGGTGTACTGATATCATTGTAGAATTTATAGTAACAGTAATAGTGATGAAATCCTGACCCTCTTGAAACCGTCAGGGAATTTTTTACCCAATATTTCATACTAGAAACCTCCCTGTAGATATTGTATCCCAAAATGTGTCATTCTCTGGCATCTTCAGTGGATCAGGAGATACCTTGAGGATGTATCAGAATGAAGAGGACATGCAGGAGGGAAAGTTTCTTGGGGGGGGCTAACATTTATTTGGGGATTGGGTGCCCTCAGTAGGGAGTCAGCTTAAAATAACTGTGGGTTTAGTTTTGCAACATATTAATGTTCTTCAGTAGTTTGTTGGGATGCCTTCTGTAGCTGCTAGGATGTGTTATCATAGTCCCTTTTCCCCAACTCTGGTCTGTGAGCCAGGAAGCTGCTCCCACTTTTTTTAAACTCATACTAACACCCTGAAGAATGAGCAACCCTATGGTTTTGGGGTACTCCTTCCCTTGAAACACCTAAAGTGTATGGGCAGCTGCCTAGCATTGATGCTGTGCCTGCTGACATTACAAAGTTTTCATGAGGGGGTTGGCTGGGAGAGGGTCTTGTCAAAACCAGGCACTAGCATGTCTTTTCCTGGGTGAGAACAGCTGTTGGGACAGCTAAAGAAAAAAGCTATGTTCTTTACATCAAATGATGGTTAAGAGTGAAATGAAGTGCAGACAAAGCTTCCCTCCTCCTGAAAGGTTGATCACTGCCTTTGTCACTGTTGCAAGCTGGCCAGCGAGCTCATGAAGAGCTGTCTTCTCTGAAGAGAGGGAACGCAGACTACTGTATTCTGATTAACCTCCCCATCTAGGAGGCTTTCTATAGATTTTTGGGCTCATCCCAAAAGACTTTTTTGTTTGTTTTGCTTTATGCAAGCTAGCAGACTATGAGATAGATCAGCTAAGATGCCAACAGTGCTTCCTGGTCTGACGCTACAGGTACAGGTAGCTTCTGGAAAAAGGCAGGGCAGAACACTTTGAGAGCAGCTGTGAGTGTTGCCACAACTGAATCTGCCTGAGCTGTAAGGGGGCAAAGAATCAGGCTTCAAACAAGGAATCTGATTTAATTCTTGCATTGCTTCCATGTCTGTGTAATCCTCTCATCTCCCATAGCTGTGCCTAGGAGAACAGAAAATCACTCTTGTGTTGGGACCTGACTTGAGATCTCTGGCTTGTGCTTCTCAAGCTGTGAACTTCTCGTGAACTCCTCCTGTTACCTTTCTGTGTGTGGCAAACCAAACAAGTGATATGTATATTCTAAACAAGCGCATTTTGTTTGTCAGTCCAGTGGTGTGCATAGTAAGAAGCAATGCCTGACTGACACGTGCCCAGCAAATTTCATCATCATTTGAATCAACTCAAACTGTAGCCTGTGCCCCTGTGTCAAGGCATCTCATGCTAACTGAGACCTGTAGAGGGAACAGAATTTGTTTATACAACGAATTCTTAAAATAAAGGTAGTACCAGTGCTCGTATTCAATATCTAATTAAATATTTTCCTAATGCAGTATGCCCATTTATAATATGTGAAGCCTGACTTTGTTCTCCTGGGAGCAGGCCAGTGAAGAATTGCATTACAAATATTTATTTACTTCCCTTGTCCCTCACTGGCTTTATTTTAATGGGTGTGCAAAACTGCATGAAAGCTACAGGGGAGAAAAAGCCCCCCAGGAAAGCCTTTGTATCTGGATGAATTGGAAAAACAAACTCTAGGGTGCTCATTTGCCATGAATCACTTTTCACATCACGTGTGGAAAATGAATGAGGCGTCTGTGAATCTAATTCCCTTTGTCCCAGTTGTAAAGCAGATCAGCACAATAGGAGAGGCACAAGGCCAGCAAAGCAAGAGGTGGAAAGCAAGCACCATTCAGTGAATTCATTTTCAGTCATCCCAGTGCCACTTGCTCCTTTTCTTCTCTACAGATTTAAAGAACAAACAAACCCTGAGGTCCCTGGGAAATGCCCCTGTTAAATGCTGCTGCTGAGGTCTTGCTAAGCATGGTGGCAACTGCTGAGAATGCAACTCCTTCCCACTGTCACACCAGGTCCCTTGTCACTCCAAGTGGAAGGACAGAAAGCACATCACCACAGCCTAACCACACGGTAAGAAAACAGCAGATTGGTGTGTTGAAGAGTCTGTGTCAGAGGTAAAAAAGGATAAAGATTTAGGGTCTTCCTGTTTTCTGTAACTGAGCTTCAAGTTAAAAATCCTAATCGTCTTTCATGCTGAACTGAATTTTTGGCAGCTACTTAACAATCTGAATTAGGTTACATTATTTCCTCTCTATTATATTCCATCTAAAATCATTTAGATTTGTGTGTGTGAGAACCAAACACGTTATATTTGAAAAACTAAAAATGTTCCAGCTGCAAAACCCAGTGCTGGCCTGGGAATGTAACCCTTCCATTCACTGCCTGGTTTATAGGCTTCTCTCACTGCCTAAGAACAACTTTGTTGCCCAGCTAAAAGGAAAATGGAAATTTTAAGAATCTCACCACAGCTTTTGTAATGAATTTCCAAGTTGTCCTCTTTGCAGACTGTGTGCGTAGGCCATTCTGTGCTGGCATTGATGGAAAGCAGGACTAAGATGAGAACAAGAGCATTTGATGTGTTCATGGTGATGGTGGCAGTTTGCAGGATCAGTTCTCTCTGTCTCTTGCTAACCCTCTGTGGAGGGAGCTGTTCCTTCCCTTCTCCGAGGGAGACAGGAGTTACTACATTCACGCCTGCAGAAGGGTTAAGTGAGCCAAGGCAGCCTCCAGCTTACCACAACGTGGTATAAACAAGAGGCTAATCGGAATTGGAGGGTGCTGTTTCCGTGTGCTCAGACTTCTGCTTTCTGCTTCATGTTAGTTTAAACTAATGACAAATGAGCTAATCACACCTACTCACTGCACTGCATAGCCCTGCCTTGGTGCCTGCTGGAACAATGCAGCAAACTGTTTATTTTTCTTCTTGCTGCCAGTTTCTTCCCTTGAAGTCAAAGCATTTGGGTCAGGACTTCAGACAAGCTTATTTAGCCCCCCTCGCTGCAACATATTTTGATCCAAATCACCCCATCTTAATCGCACAAAGTCAGACTAAATTTTGCAAGGTGGCCAGTTTGGTTTCTATGTTTTTCTTGGTTAAAAAGAAAATAAAAGCACTCTGCTAGAGGGAAGAGAGATTTGTCTGACACAGCTGACACACCAGATAACCAAGTCTTGAAACTTTTAGGAATTCACTCTGCTAGTCAAGCAGAGTGCGTTTTCATTCATTTTGTTCAGTGGTACTTAGGAATATACTACTTAATAGTAAACCCAGTCAGCTAAATGCAGACTTCACTTTTTCCCTTCTGTCTTCCTGATTGTTTAACTGTCCAGTACTGACACTGCATTTGTTATTCATGCTAGCTTTTGCATGAAGCACAGCTTTAAAAAAAAAAAAAAGGTGGCTGTTGCAGATGGCAAGGAATGATCAGTAAGGAAAGGAGGGAGTGTTGCCTCATCCCCAGTAAAATTCTCTGATTCAGTTTGAGATCCAGGATTTGGAACAGAATTTCAAAACCCAGTTGCCAAAAAGGACTTTCCTGGACAAAGTATTAACTGGAAAAAACCTACAAGCTAAACTCAACCATAAAGCAAAAGTCTGGAACAGCGTTCTCTGAGCTGGAAACGAGGAGAAATTGGCTCTGTAGTGTGACAGAGTCGAATAGAAGATTGCTTTGGCCATCTCAGTCTTTCTTGCTCCAAAGGCTACAAGTATCATTTGCTCTGTCACTGAGTAAAGTTGAAGAGGGAAAAGCCTATGTACTTCAGCAAACAGGAGATCACCTGTCAAGATAATTATAAAATAATGCTACACAGTAGAGTTGTTCCTGAGGTGAAATCCTAGCCTGAATGAAGGTAACAAAAGTAATCCCATAGATTAAAGAGGGGGCCAATATTTCAGCCAGGATGTATTAAATTGAAAAACCAGTTTAGTGCAGTCCAAGAGACCTTGCTTGCTTTGAATAATGAGCTTCAGGCCTGCTTCATGTTTTTGGTTGCTATCATAATAGTGAGTTAAATGTCCAGGGCCAGGGTGAGAGTCCAGGCAACTGTCCTTAGGCATAGCACATGTGTACAGATCATACAAAAAAAGATTTGAGTTACAGATCTGTCTGGTTTGACTGGACTTCTGGTGATACCCAGCTGATAGCTGATGAAAGCTAGCACAATTCCATAAGCAGAGACAATGTCCAGGATTGCTATCATGCATTTAAACTTGAATCATGTAGAGTAAAAGTCCCTTTCCACTAAGGTCTATGAAGAAAATGAGAACTGGATGTAGTGACTCCTTACAAAATGCAAAGCACTGCAAGTCAGAACTGAGAACATAACCTCTGTTTCTTTTTTCTTTTCTTTTTTTTTTTTTTTAGGAGTGACATCATCATGGTCCTTCCTTTGAAACATCAGTATGATGCTCAATAATAATGAACAAAGAAAACCAAATAATAGGGCAAATGCTTGAAAGAGAGACCCACTGTGGGGGTGTCAACAAATAAACCATATTAGGCTTAAGACCTCTTATAAGATGAAAATCATTGGAAGAGGAGAAAATGTGGGAGAAATACTATAGATGCTTGCCCTGCTCTTACTCTTCTCTGCATGCCTGTTCATAGACAGCACTGGGGCAGGTTACT